>NC_031471.1:415605-748830 GCF_000006565.2 Toxoplasma gondii ME49
CGGAAGCAGCCAGTGTCCGTTCACCCCTTACCCTGCAGGCGGTTGGGCGCCTGGCACAAAGGATAAATTACACGGGGGAGTCCTAAAACGCCTTACCCCGACACCAGAGGGGAAAGGATGCAAGCGGGAAAGGGGCTTTACCGTTCTAGCAACGTTGACTAGCAGGAAAAAGAGACCACAAGTTGGGCGAGAGAAAGGTTAGCTGACGGGAATCGAGGGCCAGTGGAAGCTCGACCCAACTAGCCGGACGGCTCTTCTTCGCCACAGTAAGCGATGCCTGAGGCAGAGCCCCCCTTCCCTTCCTCCTTTTCAGCCGCCCCCCCCCCCTCCTGGCTTCGGACGTCTGTCGAGGTCGAGATAGTCGTGGCTATGAAAAGGAAGAGGGGGGGGAAGACAGGAGGAGATGACCCCCGCTGCTGTTCTTGACTCCCTGCATCCCCGATCAGCACAGACAAAGAGTGTTGAGTGAAGGTGAAGAAGGTTAAGTGGCTGTCTGTTGTGGTTGAGCGGACAAGGACACCGTTATTTTCTAGCGTTGTGTACACTCAACCGGAGAACAGGGGGGCAGCCAGCGGGGTCGTGGTTCCCATGGGGTGCTGGTAGTGAAACGGCGTGCAACACGACGCCCGACAAGTTCGTGGCTGGTCAACCGCGTTCCAGAGAGATAAGCGGCTCGTTCAGCTTTTAACAAAGTGAAAACCTGTCCGTGAAGTTTATTTGCAATGTCATGTGTTGTGGTTGTGATAACTGCTTCCGCAGCCCGTGTGGCCGCTGGACGATATGCTGTGGAGGCGGATAGCCATGAGCCGTAGGTAGCAGTGCCATTGCTTGCGGCCATCCGAACTGTCTATCCACCGATTTCGAAGAGTCTTATTTTTGGCCAAATGGTCCGACAGGAAATTTTGCAGACGAGCCGGACAAGGCAGCCAAATGCGACTGAATTTCATAAGCCACCAGTGCCCTCTCACCTAGATGTATGATGTAATCGCGGGTGGTCCCCTATGCGCCATCGATTGACTCTCGTTGGAAACGGTGTGCTAAAGTTCGCTCCGTTAAAAGTGCAGAATATGCAGACATCATTATATCGAAAACGACGACTGCTTCAGGAGCAAACGTCTGTTGACGGTCTCGTTGGCGTGATGCAACATGATATTTCTGTTCCACCTCGCATCAATCTTTGACAACGTCTGCCTTTTTGCATGTTGGGAAAGCCATGAAAAGGGCTTCTAACAGTGGGAATTTGGTGAGGCAGGAGATATGATGGACTGCTGCTGTCCCCACCGGGTGGGTTGTGGTCCGAGCACCGAACGAGGGGTCTCACAGCTGTTGAACAAGAGGTTGTGAGCGTGATCAGTGGTTTCTTAGGGATGCGGCAACTCAGAGTCAAAGCTCACTTATTCGTATGCAAAGTAGAAGATCTATTGCACGTACAGGTCCGTACACCAGCCTCCAACCTCCGAGGTAACTTTATGAGTTCTCAGCAGTATAGCTGAGTTGTCTTGATGAACAAGAACGCGGAGGAGAGTGACAAATGGGGCGAAAACTCGATCATGAGGGAGAAAAGAAGAGGCACCGACGAACGGACGCACAAAAGGTATCGGTGCTGGAGTATGTGTGAGTTTCAGGTGTGAGGTGCATCGAAAATAGCGAAGGGGTGATTAACATGATGGGCAAAAAGAGAGTCACGCTTAATGCCCAGTTTGCGTTTTCTCTTCCGCATAGTAATACAAAAGCTGAGAGAGGGAGGAATCTTTACACATTACTGTCAAGGATGGGAAGAGCAGACCTGGATTCTAACTGCATTTCCAAGAGTCAACTGTGAACTCAAATGCACCAGAGTTGCTCATCTATGTAGCTACCCCAAATTCATCAAGGCTGCGGCCTCCGCGGGCGTGAGCCATGGAAATCAGGGTCCTGACTCCGGCATACAAGACGCGGCTGTGTCTTCTAAATTGAGCGGGCACTGAACTGTGCGTTCGGTTGCAGACCGCACCATTGTCAAGCGCATGACACTGAAAGGTATATTTCTTCATAGGGAGTGATGATTCAGTCACCTTTTTCCTAGTCACGCTTTCAGCAACGTGTTACGGAAGTGGAATACTCCAGCCGCGCACACAAACTCTCTTCGCAATTGCTCAAGGACATCAATCACATGCTACCACAGGTGAGCATACGTGCTCAATAGAGCGTCTTTTGATTGTTGATACTCCGACCTTCTCCGTGAGTGCAGCCACGCCCCGCTGAAAAGGAACCGGCTGTATCAAAACGATCCCTACAGGAAACCTTTGTGAAGCAGACGCTGAAGCACCAAGGGGGATACAGAACATTCGTAGACCAACGGTGACGTCGACCGCCAGCCCCCATGGACATCGACGGAAAAGTGCAAATCAAGGCCTGGTGATGTCCAGTCACCGGCGTGTATTTATTGCCAGCCAAGCCGAACAGGCCTCTCGCTCTGCCATTACATCCAAACGCACAGAGCATGTCGCCGAGGAAACATGACCGCACAGGCCACCATCTACCTCCATGTGCGCATGATATGGGCCACGCACCCACCTGTAAGGTATAGAAACGAACACTCGTCTTTTTATAGTTCATCCGCGCCTGCAATACGCGACACCACGTTGCCACTCGCTTCAACAAATCGATTTGCTGACCCCCCGCTGTGCCACTGTTGGACGAGGTCTCATCAGAGTAAATCTGCCAGGAAACCTGCACAGCCATTGAAGTTGAGATGACCCTTAGAACTCAGGGTACAAAAAAAGCACCACTAGATCACGGTGCATCACAATGACTACAAGGATCCGACGAGCAGTCCCACCAAAGCGGCTGCACCAGAGACTGTCGCGATCACTTGACCAGCTGACGATGCAGAGCTGCCTGACTTCACAGTCACAATCACATTGCAAGTTGAGGTAGCAGCAGCATTAACTGCACCCTCAGTCCCGTCACTCTTTTCTAGGGGGCTTGGTACAGGTGGATCTTCCTTGCTGGGGACACAAACCAAACGGAATTGCTGTTCAGACTCTGGAAAGCCCATCTCCGGTATTGTCAGTTTCACAGGACCCTCCCCGTCCTCGGCTGTCCACCAGCTCTCCACGAAATTGGGAAGAATATCCGCAAACTTCCGCACTGTGCAGTTGGCCAGGTCTTCCTGGGGATCGCAAAATTGAGTCTGATATGACGCTGGTTTGATTGAAGCTTCGGAACCACAACGAAGAGTGAGGGTGTTTTTCTCTGTTGTCATCTCAACCTTCAGAGGTTGAGGGTTGCTATCCTTGCCGTATGCGCAGGTGACAATGTTCTTGTCATCCACGGAAGAAGGTCTCGCTTGCACGATGACGTTGACTTTGCACTCTGAGTCATTTGGCTCAACAGCTTTTCCATCAGCCCTGCGGTCGCACCCTACGAAAAAGGACTTGTCGCAAAAGGGCAGATCTGAGCCCTGTAGTTCCAAAATCATCGTTTCTCCTTGATTATCTGTCTCTTTGGTTTTCTTCCACTTGATGCCTCGGGTTGCCCCGAGTAGAGAGTCCAGCGTGGTCTGCTTCCCGTCTGAATCTGACTCCGTCCTCTTGCAGTCGGCTAGTGTGTCAGTGTCGCCCGTCACCGAGCATACTTTCGTCTCTTCTGTCGGCACGAATGTGTTATTCTCACCAGAACACTTCACGGTAGCAGTCAGGTGGTCTTTCGACAATGTCAATGTGTTATTAGCGTCAGAGCCACCCCTTCCTGCAGCCGCGGCGCCGGACAACGTGCATGTAGCGACTTGACCATCGATATCTGGTCCCGTCATTGTGGATGTGCTTCCAGCATCTTCCGGATTCTGTCGCAAAAATCCTTCACCAGATTCATTTGCAACAGCCTGTCCACTAGAAAACAACAAGACTCCACCCATGCAAAGTGCAATCAACTTGTGGGCCTTCGACTTGACCCCGCTACACCGTCGCCCGCTCCTCATTGTCCTCGCCATTGCGGTGACTGCGATAAGACAAATCGATGAGCCCTTGACAGAGCCACAGAGGAGAAGAGGCTTGATTGATTACTGCAAGACCACAGATAAAAGGAGATACACCCAAGAGAACTTGGATTCCGGTACAACGAGAAACGAGACTCACCCACTCTGTCCCAATGGCTCAAAGCACTGCTGGGGCGGGCGACTTGCATTTGTGGGCGGGTGCCCTGTACGGTGGCCCGCCGGTCGACGCGCCAAACCGTGTGACAACGGCGAGACGACGCACGGTTCTTGGCTAGCAGTGGTGAAAGAAGATTGGAAGTAGGAATGGAAGACAGTAGCTGGTGCTATTCTCAAGAGTTTTCTATCTCAATGACGCTGCAGATGAGGATGGAATGCGGAGAAGATGCTCAGGGATGTCATTTCGCACGCACGGGGACGGAAAGGTGTCTCGCCTGACTCGATCAGCACTGTTGTATGAGGTTCTGCCGCCTTGTTCTGGCTTCTGTGAAGAGCAATTGTGCAGCAGGATGCCTGCCGCAGTCATGACTACTAACATTATTGTTGGTGTTCTTCTGAATGTAAGATTGAAAAAAGAATCTTCCTCTGAAGCCTGCTCAAGAGCTACTAGGATGTGTGCTTTGTGTTCGAGTGCTGTCGCTTGCTTTCACTCGTACCACTGACATTTGAGAACACCGCTACTTCCGACGTTGTCGCACAGTGTTAGTTACACTTCCAGAACACTCGGCAAAAACGAAGGTAGAGGCATGGAGAAAGTGCGACAGACAGAAATGAAGGTGACATGACGGACGGAGGAACAATGCGTCCATGTGTGTATGCATAAATGTGCGTGTATGTGTATGTTTGTGTGAGCTCATGATTCTTTGAGGGTAGCTGGCTCCGAAAGCGACTGTGGAAGATCCAAGTGAACTGCTGGTAGTAAAAAATTGGTGAGATGACGGCAGAGGTCGTCGCAACGAGAGCCCATTTCCAGACGGGCATTATCCGGGCATTACTGTCGTTATTGTGCGTTATTGTGAGAGAATTGTGATTTCTGGGGAGAATACCGTCTGTGAAAGGCAACGTCAGTGCACCCAAGTGTAACTGAGAGACTGCGCAACTAAGAAGGACGGTAGAGAAACTAAAACATCGTCGCCACGGAGGCTAACCAGCGCATACAAACAAGGGTCACCGATACGAAGGGATCAAATTTCCAGGGACTGTTCCGGAGAATAAAATATCTAGATTCGTCGGTGGTTCCGATTACGACGTCTAATCACTCGTGGCCGATCCACGAGGTACGGAGCATCCCTCCACTCTCCCGTTGACAGACGAAAAAGTTTTGCCACTTGGTGATGGGAAGAATAGAAACTATGGTCCGTGGATTAATTCCATTCTCACGACGTTGTGGGCCCAGAATACGTGCTGCATGATTGAGTTCGAGAATCGCCACGTTACATCGCACCCTGCGCAAGACGCTTCCGTAGCAGCGACTCTTGGAGACGGGAAATAGCGAAATGTTCTTAGAAAGCGTTGATACCAACAAACCCCCTGCTGCAATGTCGTTTCTGAGTTTGCAACCAAATGGCCGTCCTTGTTCAGTCGAGTGTCCCGATTTAGTACCATGTCTGTCAAGCACGGCACTCACTCTGTCATCGCATTGCAATACGCGGAGCATATCCCCGAAGAGACTGCAGCACTTTTCGATGAAACATCCAGAACGCCGTGAGTGCCCTTGAACATACGCCTCCCATGTACCGCCACGCTGATATCTTTTATCCTCACAGCACTTTCTAGCGAATTGAAGCAGGTACCCGTTTTCTTTGAATGTGCACACTTGCCCAGTCGCAAGCCACACAAAGACATCCAAAACCTCGAATATATCCACATGCATAGAACTGAGCCTTCAGTGGGCATGACCTCATGGGTTACTTAAGTTAGGAAGAACTCAGAGGTGTGTCTAAAGAATACAGCACATAACGGAGCACGCCTAAGCCAACGTAAAGCTGCCTATAATAGAGGTGGCATCTAAGACAGGATCAATCGAGACTACACACGCGCAAGACAATCACGATGATTACAAGGACCCAACGAGGAATCCTGCCAAAGCAGCCACACCAGAGACCGTAGCTACCATTTGACCGGCTGACGATGCAGAGCTTCCTGACTTGACCGTCACAATCACATTGCAAACCGACGTATCAGACCCTTCGGCGCCAGGAGTTTTTTCCGTTTTTCCGTGTGCACCTGATGCCGGCGAATTTGGCTTATTGCGGACGCACTGCAAACGAAACTGCTGTTCCGCTTCTGGAAATTCCGTCGCCGGGATTGTCAGCGTCGCGGAATTCGTCGTCGTATCCGCCGTCCACCAGCTCTCCGCGATGGTCGGAAGAATATCTTCGAACTTCTTCTCTGTGCACTTCTTCACATCTTCCTGAGGATCGCAGTACTGGGTTTTGTAGGTTGTAGGTTTGAGAGAACCCGCGGAACCACATATCAGAGTGAGCCTGTTCTTCTCTGTTGTCATCTCAAGTCTCAAAGGCGCGTCGTTGCTGTTTTGGCCGTACGCGCATGTGACAACGTTATTATCTGCAACAGAGGAAGCTCTCGCTTGCACGTTCACCGTGACCTTGCATGCCTTCTTAGTACCTGATGAAGCATTTTTTGTGTTTTGACACCCGACAAGGAAGGTCTTGTCGGTCAAAGGAATATCACCATCCTCCAGCTGCAGTGTCCATGTTTCTTTCTTTGTCCTTTCCGTATTCGTGTTCGTCTTCGTCCACGTAACACTGCGTTTCGTTCCAAGCAATTCATTCAGCTTCACCTCTCCGCCTTCAGCACTGCTCCCGGCAAAAGTACATTTGGTGTTATCACTTGTTTTCGTTGGGTCACATACGTTCTCCAAGGTAGGCGGAACACTATTTATTTCGGCGTCGGCTCCTCCAGTACATACCAAAGTAGCGGTGAGACTTTTTTGAGAAAGCGTCAAGGATTCAACAGCTGGCGCGGCAGCTGCCGCAGCTCCGCTTGTTAGATCACAGGTGGCGACCGCATCCGTGTATTCTGGCTCAGCAGCCGTAAACGTTGCTTCCAAATTCCGATGTTTCATACCTTCAGGCCAAGGCTCTGCAGCAGCTTGTCCACCGGAAAACAGCAAAACTCCACCCATGCACAATGCCATCAGCTTTCGGGCTCGTGACTTGAAACCGCGACCACGTTGCAGCATCCCTCCTGACCGCGCCATTGTCAAGACTCGGAAACAATTTAATGAGTACTAAAAAAACGATAACACAAAACGCCCCATGAAGCCACAAAGCTGAAGCTGGTGGAACAATTCTAGCTTTTAAGGCAAACTGGTCGCTTGCCAGAGCAGGAAGCACTGTCTCACGTATGTTCGCTTGAGGCAGCTTGTTGAGGCGAGTCGATGGTGGTGCGGACGCGTCCCGGGGTGAACCCCCCCGTCGCGACCCGCCACAGTGAGCACCGAATGACGATTGCACACTGTCGCTGACGGTGATGAAAACTTGAATAAAAAAGAGGAATGCTCTGCCAGGTGTCCGTTTAGGTCTTTTCTTCTCTTCGAGTTGCACGAAGTGATGGATTTGTGGCACGGAGGATTCAGTGCGGCCATTTCCCGCGGGGTTACGGAGAGCCCTCCCTGACTTGGGCCACACTACTCTTCTTGTTTCTTGCTATCTCAGAATTAGAAAGAGGGAGACGATTTGGGAAATGAAGGTATCTCCAACTAAGAGACCCAACAAGGATAGTGGCGTTTCTTGCGCAAATATGGTTGAAAGAAAAAGCAACTGTTTTCTAACATCTGCAGAAGGCTAAGGATCTGTCATACCCCGTATCGGCACTTGCTTTGGCTCGCAGTCCTTGTGTTTGAGTCATTCACTTCTGCTGAGTCTAGCGCGCAGCGGGGTACAACCATTAGAAGGGAAAGGAGGAAGTGAGCTGGAGAATAAAAACTGGTGACAAGGAGAAAAGGTAGGAACAAGTGTGGCTGTGTGTGTGGTTGGATGGCGGGCTGTACGTTGCTTACAGTTGATACGACAGAAAACCAATCGGCGCAAATGCTTGAGCGCTTGTCCTGAGCACGACCTCGCCGCCCGGTCGGGCGGAAAAAAGCGTGTCCTAGCTCCTGCCTATTAAAATGTGAAACAGCCTGGCAACCGAAGTGCCCATGTTTCCGTGACGCTTGAGCTGCTACCTGCATGCTACCACACGCACCGCTTCAACAAAACTGTAGGTAACAGAGAACTCTCCAGGAGACACTTCTGTGGCTGCCAGGGCCGGGGACAGGTGAATGTTATTGATGCAGAGAGAAGGTTTTGTTATGTGGCACTCCCGGCGGTGAGTTAACCTTGATGTACTAGCAGAAACCTGATGGTATCCTGTCAGAGGGATAAAGTGTCTTACTCAGTATTCCACACAGAAGGTTCTGTGTATTCAGCCACAGAAGTGGAGAGTGTCTCAGGAGGGTATGCCATGGGGTAATCCGGCACACATGGAATGCTGATTCATGCTGGAAGCACAAGTCTCCACCTTCTGACACGCACACGCCCAAAAGTCCGAACCGTCCAGAAACAGAACCATGCACTGATAACGAAAACAGTCACCCTGCGGCACCTGGGCTCTAAACGGAAGAAGATTCAAACCGGTCCCAGTGCGTGGCAGAACGTGAGGTGGGATTGGGAAGAAAGACAACTCAGAGAATTGTCTGACAGTAACAAAAATGACGCTGCCCGAAACACAGCTCGTGTGCCTAAATCCATGTGCCGCTTACAAATCTCAAACACACCTAACAACACAACAGAATCAGGTTACAAGGACACGACGAGGAGTCCTGCGAAAGCAGCCACACCAGAGACCGTAGCTACCATTTGACCGGCTGACGATGCAGAGCTTCCTGACTTGACCGTCACAATCACATTACATTCCGACGTAGAAGCTGTCGATTGTGTCTCTGCATTTTGCTCACTCTTCGCGTTTGGGCCCGATGTCTGAGGGTTCGTCTTGTTGAGGACGCAACGCAAACGGAACTGCTGTTCTGATTCCGGAAAGCCGGTCTCGGGGACTGTTAGCTTCACGGAATTCTTCGTGTTATCGCTTGTCCACCAACTCGTCACAATCGAAGGAAGAATATCAGCGAAATTCTTCTCTGTGCATTTGGACATATCTTCCTGCGCATCGCAGTACTTCGTTGTGTAGTTTGTAGGGTTGAGAGAACCCTCGGAACCACATTGAAGAGTGACGGTGTTCTTCTGTGGTGTGACCTCAACCTTCAGGGGATGAGGGTTGCTGTTTTGGCCATACGCGCATGTGACAACGTTGTTCTCCGCAGCTGCAGAAGTTCGCGCTTCAACGGTAACATTTACCGTGCATGCCGACTTGGTTGACACAACAGTTTCCGAACGTTTACTCGCCTTTGCGTGCTCACAGCCGACGAAGAAGGACTTTTCGGATAAGGGCAGGTCTGACTCCTGCAGCGTCAAGGTCCACTCGTTGTTGGATGCAGTTTCGCTTCCTTTGGTCGTCTCAGTTTTTATCCACTGGATGTCGCGATCTGTTCCCAGGAGGGCTCTCAGCTCAGTCTCTGCCCCATCTAGCGCAGCTCCCCCAATATTGCAGCTATTGGACTTGCCAGAAACTCCCTTGCCTCGGACACATACTTTTTTTGCCAAACCTTGAGGAATTGGAGATATTGCGGCCGTTTCTTCACTAGAGCACTGCAAAGTAGCAATCAAATTTTCCTTGGACAACGTCAAGCTACCACTACCATCGCGGCTACCCCCTCCGCTTGCGTCTGCCTGTGGGAACTTGCACGTAGCAGTTGTACCACTGATAGTTGGTGTAACCGTCTTATAACTTTCCTGCGAACCATTCTGCCGAACTCCTTCACCCGTCTGCTGTGCAACAACATGTCCGCTCGAAAGCAACAAAACTCCACCCAAGCAGACTGCAATCAACTTGCGGGTCTTGGGGTTGAACCCTGCAGGGCGTTGCTGCAAGTTTCCTGACCTCGCCATGATGTAAACTCTCGAGACAAGTCAAGAAAAACGCCTAAAAACCGAGAAGAAAGCGAACGGATATGTGTACATTACACAGTCGGTGAGGAAGTACTTTTAAAAGACTTCTGCTGTCAGCAATGACCCAGCGGAAGGCTTTTCCGTCTGAGCGGCTGGGAACGAGAGGTGGAGGCGGGTCGACGGTCGTCGTTCAGGACGGGCGGCGGGACGAAGGAAATCCCCAGGACGAGTGCAGAAGCGCTTTCCGTAAAATGCTTGCTTGCTTCTCGGTTTAAATTGAACTGGACACGCGTGTCGATACTGTCTGTTCCATTAGCAGAACGTGAATTCTTCCTTTTAATTTGGATTCCGAGGTAATTTTTTAAGTACTTTTCGATTAGAGAAGCCGTACGGAGTCGGATTGATGCCTCGAGAAGGAGTTCTGGTACGAAACTATTGGAGAGACGAAGAGAAAAAACAAGGCTCCGCGCCACAAAATGAGCATGCTCGACGAAGGACGTGAACATACGAGTGTAGATATCGCAGCAGGTTTGCGTCAGAAAGGAAACGGGTAGCACATGTTTGGTATATTTGATTGTCAAGTGACGCTTTGGGGGGGGGGCGGGGACGGGTTGGGCGCTTCTAACTTCACGATATAACGGGCCAGTAGATAATGAGGAAGGAATGGCAGCAGGGCCGGCGTTGTGATGCGGAAGAGCCCCAAAGCCCCAAGTGTTAGTGACACTAGCTGATCACGGTCTTTTCACCACAAGAAGCAGTATGCCTGTGCATGGACGTCTCAGGCATGTTGTGTGGCTGGGAACCGCCTGGAGACGAACACCGTGTATTGTAGCTTCTGCAGTAGAAAAAGTGGAGTTCCGTAGGTCACATCGAGTTCACACCCGTGCCACCGTTATCCAGGTCCAGCGTAATGTTTTCCGCGCGGATCAGACAGCTGCTATTTCCTCAAAAAGGGGTGTTCCGTGGGGATAGTGAAAAATAAGGGGTTCTGTTAAGGGGACGGGCTGTCACAGGATTCCACATTCATACTGCTCGACTGCGCCAAATTGAAAACTGCAAGATTGAGTAGAAAACCAGGATCTGTTCGCCTGAAAAAGGTGTCCTGAGACAGGAATACCCTGCAGTAACACGCTCACCCATTTCTGCCGTGTTATCGAAAGCTCGGATGTAAAACTAGTACCTAGTTAGCAGTTGGCACCCGAAAAAAGTAGCATCCCCAGAACAGCGTCATGTTTTGTAGACCTGATATTTCGGATAGCATCTGAATCCAAGTTAGTCGAATCCGCCGACGGTACACCAGAGAAAAAACAAGCAGAAGCTTAAGTGTAAGTCGGCTATATAGAATGCGAAAGAGGAACGATAAGGATGACTCGCCCTAGTTCACACTACTCCCGATGGGCTTCAAAATCAGTACAATCAAGAAGATTCGGTGACATACACAGCCGGTCTAAAAGCACAGAGGAAGCCCAGAATGTGTACAACATCTAATGTGCGAATGGCTCTCGGATGTCATCAAGGCCACATGCGGTGTTAGTAAAAGATGAAGCAGTGTGTCTTACGCCTGGAAAAATGATGTGATGCAAATTGTGTTTTCGTCCAAACTCGTAGGGCATGCCTGTTCTCCTGCGCGCGTAAGTGCGCCTGTCTACAATTTCCCTCACATCACGCAGCAGCGTGAAAGACTCAGCAGGGGAGACTACATCTCTGCAGCGCTTCACGCACACATCTCGAAATACTTTCTCGTTGTTCTCTGCTGCGAACGAGACCTCGTTGGTGTGGACGCAAACAGCCAGTGAAAGTGCGGGACAACTTGTCTTGGCAGACATTAACATTAAATGCACATGATGATGTGCCCTTCCTTGAAACAGTTTTTTCGATGCTGTGTAAACAGGAAGATCGCGCAACATGCGTCATGCACTTTAGTCTTTCTCGAGTCCCAGTATTAGAAGAAGCGAGAAGATAAGGAAATAGCTTCCGCACTCAAGAATGATAGAGACGGCAAACTGCTGTCTGCCCCAGTCTCCCCCCGCAATTCGGTTCGTCTCCACCACTGCCTTCTTCGTTTTCTTGCATACACACGTCACCTCAACTGCAATCATTTCACATCGGCGTATACGGAGAAACAAATAACAACCCATCTGGTGTGTATGTGAACACAGACAAAAGGCAGGTCTTTTCACCGACGTTTTTCGCTTTGCATTCAATCGACTGCAGAGAACAGTCTTCCCTTGTCTTTTTCCTTCCTGTCAAGTACATGATTTTTCATTCGTTTCCCTTGTGCGACTCCTGCAGTCCGTGGACCGTTTGTTTCTCGCGCGCAGCTTCATCTAAATATCTCCTCTTATTTTAGCCCAGCTTGACGGTGTGGTCATCGAGGAAAACTGTCGGTGGAAGTTCCAAGTTCGAGGGGGCAGGACCAAGACGGATACGGCCTGAATAAACAAAATGAAAGAAAAAGAGAACATGACAAATACGTAAGTACTGAACGAAGTCACACCTGCCAGTGCCGGACGGTTCTCGGCTTCCTCTATATCATCTCCTTATCTCCACAGGCATACATCAAGATGTATGCATATACATACAGACAGTATGGGTATATATATATATATATATATGTATATATGGACGTATTCGCACTCAGGAAATTGTTCCAGAAAAGTCGTTTTCCCCACTGCAGTCATCGTTCTACTTCAAGTAACAAGCAGCATTCCCTGAGGATTTCGGTGTGCAGTTGCGGGAACTATGATATCTTAACGCATCTACAGAATGTGCTCCCATATCCATTTGAAACGCCTATGTATCCATCGCTGCGAGTGCTGGTGACTGCGGTGCATCAGTGGACGTACATACCACAGCATTTCGATCAGAGACGACACAGGCATGTTTGCTTTTGGCTGTACCCGCTGGCATTTGTATCGCACTCACCTGAAGTATCGTAGTGAGAGCCATGGCAGGGGCAGAACCAGCCACCATAGTTGCCACCATCGGTGGGGATACACCCGAGATGTGTGCATACACCGATATTGATGAGCCACTGAGGACGAGGGCAGCGCTCGCTGTCCAGCTGCGGGTCCTTCATTGTTCCAATCAGTGCGTCATCTGCCCTGAGAAAGAAAGGAGAAAGCGTTCCGATGCCAAAATTACTTCGAGAGGGCTACATCAACGAAACGGCGGTCACTGGTACGCAGAAACTTCTGGGTTTCTGCCGTCAACTCGAGACTTCAGATTCATGTCTCAGCGGACATCACGATGCCATGAAGAAAAAAACGAGGGAAACAGAGCAGAACGCGACGTAATTTCTTTTCGACTTACTGGGCCTTGGCAATGTCCTCAGCTGTACGGTGGCGCACGAAAACCGGCTTGCCACGCCACTTGAAAACGGCGGTCATACCCTCTTGAATCGGACGCAAGTCAACTTCTGTCGTTCCAGCAGCAAGCATATCCTGGAAAAACAACGAAACACTCTCGTCAGCATATATGTGCGCATGCATGCGTCCTGCCTTCCACTTCTCGGACTGAGAAGGCGTAAAAGGAAGGCATGCAGCGCGAAGACCTGGACCAATACCACTGCGACACAAAATCGTCTTCCTCGGTGTTCAATGCAACGGAAACTGCACCGAAGACAAACATCTACTTCCGTATTTAGACGGATGCAGCGCACACGGAGCATGAATCAGCGCGCTGATGCATAGATCATACACACCCAGTTTTCACTGTTTCTTTGCTCAAACAGGACGTCCAACAAAGCGGGAACCTCCCTCTTCACCGGAAGACCGCGTTCGAAGCCACTCAGCTGCGTAGATGCTCGGGGAAAAGAGCCTCGGCCATACGCCGAGACATCGCTACACATTCATACGGAAAGAGCTAGCCTGGGCGATCCCCGAACGCGACCTTCTTCTGGGGAGTCTACCTCTCGCGCCGGACGACCGGATTCATCAGGAAGGTCTGCGTTTCCCTCATTCCTCGTCTTCCTTCTCTTTCTCTCTCGCTTTCTCTCTGCGCAGCCGTGCGTTCTTTCGTTTCGACTTACCCTCGAAACCCACCAGTAGTGGACCCATTTGCAGAGGAAGGAGCGCATCATGGAGGCGGTGATGAAGAAGTAGGAAGCCGACATGAAGTAGACGAACGGTCTGCGGTCGACGCTGCCAGGTCCGAGGCGGTACTCGCGGAAGTCGGGATGAGAGTCGCTGTTCGTCGACTCTGGGTTCGGAACGTTCTCCGCGAAACCAACCGCTCGGAAGTTGTCCGGAGCGAAGCGAGAGACAGAAACGATCGCAGGCTCGTTCGGATCGTGCCACACACTCGTGCGGGTGACCGTTGCACCAGCCGCGAGCTCTGAAGAAAAAAAGAAGTCGGGAGAGGAATCACGGCAGTGAAAAAGAACTGGAACCGCAAAAAGGGTGACGGACATGCAGAAAGACCAAGGCGAAAGGAAAACGGAGACGAAGCGTCGGCGAGGAAGGGTACAGAAAAAACGGACGGAGAAGAATGTGACGGCAGCTATGGGGACACAGTGGGGACAGAGACAGGGGAGAGAGGGAGGGGGGGGAAGGGGAAGAAGCAGGAGTGGGTGCGAGGAAGAGTGACAGAGATCGAAGGAAAGGCAATTTCAAACAGACAGAGAAGAGGAAGCTTTGTTTGTAAGAGACGCACACGAGTGCCAGGTGAAATGCGAGAGCAAACGCTCCACGAAAGTGATGCTAACTCAACGAGATTCTCATTCAGAAATCCGTGTATAACAGAGAGCAAGCGTCTTTCTGTGTCCTCGCCATCCACGCTTGTATTCTCCACTACGCATGCAGTGGAACTCCTCCTCTTCGTTTCGCCGCCTTCCCCCCTCCCGTCCCTGCTTTCGTCGACCGGCAGCAGCTCCCTGTCGATCGCCAAGACTGTCCTCTCTCGATGTTTACGTATGTCCTAAACCGCCACGGATGATGTGATAGGCCCAACGTCGGTAGCAAAGACGAAGGATAGATTTAAGCCATCAGCAGAATCACAAGTTAACCCCAGTGACCGTCCACGCCCCCCTTTCTTCTCCGTTCTTGTGTGGCCATTTGATACCTCCTTTGGAGAGATCAGGAGTTCGGGGGAAAGTCGGCTCGGCAGTCTCCTTGTAGTGCCAGTATCGAAGGCGCTTGAACCAGCCCTCAGTCTGATGGGGGCTGCTGACAGGTTCGACGAGTTGGGAGACGTCGGTGACTTCCTGGTCGAGGTGTTTCCGCTGCTGCTCCTCCTCCAGCTGCCAAAGAGACGGGTGGTCTGCCTGGTCGAAGCGGTTGTAGTAGAGGGGGACTTCCGAGGCAGGCAGTTCGTGTTTGTCCGGGCGAATGTTGTGGCTGTGGACAGAGAAATGGCGGCGAGGAGACACGGAGAAAAGGGAGAGCGAGGAAGCAGCGAGAGCGCGCGCGGCGAGCGGCGAAGTCAGGCTGGTCGTACTACAGCCGAGCGCGTGGACGCGGGCGGCGAGGCTCGCCTTGGCGGCGAAGAGAGGCGAAGAGAGAAACGCCATGGTTCCGCGGAAAGGAAGAGAAAGTGGAGCGGAAAACGCAGACAGAGAGCGGAGAGACGACGGGACGGTTAGGCGGGACGGCAGAGAAAAGAACAGTGGGCCGTGTGTGAACGGAGGAAAGCGGGTCGGTGCCAGCTTCTGGGCAGAGCGTAAACGGAAACGCTCCGATGTTCTGAGTCTCTGGATCTTCGCTCTGCTTGCCTGCAAAAGCTGGAAAGGACAACACGAGGAAGAGCGCAGAAAATTCGCGACTGGAGAGTCTCTCTCGGTCCACTTCACTGCACGCCTCGAAGCGCAGCGGGCGAGATGGCGCATGAACCAGAGCGCGGGGTGTACAGGAACGGAGCACAAGACAGAAACCAGCTCGATGTGCGCAAAACGATATTTGCTCTCGAGAGTGAGCAGGCAGTCTCCGCAGTCGCGACAGAAAGCGCCTGGCACTCGAATTCTGCCACGCCTTTGAGGAGCGCGAGGACACGAGGAACAGCACAGTGCCTGCGGCGTCGTCTGCCGGGCGATCCAGAACGCTGTGCGAGTTTTCTGCGAAGGAAAACGAACAGAATCTCCCCGCTTCCTTCCTCCAGAACCTGAGCCGCGATCCAACACTACGAACGAGGCGAAATTTCGACTTCTTCGCCTCCCCCTGCTCCGCCGCCACCCCGAAAACCGGCCTCCACACTGTGCGTTTTTAACGCGGAGAGACCGCCGTATATTCGGAGGCATGGCGAGACAGACAGGCGCGAGGCGGCTGTCGGCAGCCACTCTCGGGACTATATATAGGCCTGCATATGTGCAGCTTCGTTGCTCACAGGGATCCTTTCTCTGCCCCCACAAAAAATGAGGCCGAGAGACTACGACGCGCACTGCGAGGATTTGAAGGCCTCTTCGCGAAAGCGTACAAATTGTGCCCGCGATGCATGCATGTGCGGCTTTCGGGTCCGTCTCCCGTCTGTTCCTTCCTTTCCACTTCTCCGGAAAACGCGGTCTTCGCCCTCTTGTTTCTTTTCTGCCTTCCACCCTTGACCTCATTTTTCTGCTTTCCTTTCGTTTTTTCCGGCCTTTTCCCTTCTCCTTTGCCTCCGTGTATCAACTCTCGCGGTCTCCAGAACAGACTGCGGCTACTGCCTGCATCCTTTGTTTCTTCCGCCACGTCGTCTTACGTTTTCCCCTTTCTTCTTTTCACTCAGCTTCTCCTTACTGTGGAGCTTCCCCGTTTCGAAAGACGTCTGGACACCCGAGTCAACACTCCTCTTTCTCCTCGGCCCTCTCCGGCGATTTCCTCCCATTTCTCCTCGTCGTTTGCCTCGCCGGCCGCTGCTCTCTCGCTTCTTTTCTGTCCGGTTTTCCTTCGTCTCCGTCCATCTCTATCCGCCTTTCGACAGGTGATGCCGCAAGCGTTGTGTGTGGCGTTGACACGCAGTCTCTGCCGCCTGTTTTCTCCTCCAACTTCCCGCACCTGCAACCGCAGAAGCCTTCGTCCACGTACCTCTTCTTTCTCTCTTTGGCTTCTGTCGCTTTCCCCAAAAGCGTTTTTCGTCTCTTGTCCCTGAGTGTATGGACGCACTGAACAGCGTCTCTGTCTCGTCACTTTCCTGTCCGGGGTCCTGTCCCGGGTGAAAACACACGAACTCTCTCGCGTTGGTTGCCGCTCGAGCGAAGTCTGTCTTGGCGGTCGCCCCCGCATTTTCTCTCGCTTTTCCGCGCTTTTCAACTCTCGAGTTCCGTGAAAGAAATCTGTTCCAGCCACGGTATCTGCGGAGATACCCGAAGCCACGAAATCGGAAGAGCCGACTCGCCCCGTTGTCTCCGTGGTCTGTTTCTCCCAGGCTCCTCACCAAAGTCCATCTTTTCAGAAGTTCACCTGTTTTTGCGACGGTTTATACTGGTCTGTCGTTCTCACTTTTCCTACGCAGTTTTTCGTCGCGACTCCCTGCTCTGTCAATTCGCTGAAAGTGGTGACCCGCGGACCCCAACTGGCTGGTCGATCAACTGAGGCTGGTGCCCTCTCTGGTCTCTGCTGTTCGGACGTTTAAGCCGCCATCCAATCTTCCATTCCTCTGTTTTGGCCTTTTTCGCGCTCTCTTTTCCTTCCCGCATCGATTCCCGTCGAGCGCTTTTACGAACGCGGATCCTGTGGTTCGCGCTGGTCTGTTTTCGCTCCCTCCTCCCCTTTTCCGTGGCTATCCTCTCCGTACTGGCACTCTCGCCTTCTTGTCCCTGCGTCATCCAGCTCTCCAGAATGGCGTCTCTCGTCTGTGCGATCTCTGGAGTCATTCCGGAGGAGCCTGTCTTCTCTGTCAAGACAGGACTCATCTACGAGAAGCGCTTAATTAAAAAGCATTTGGAGACCAGTGGAGTCTGCCCCGTGACCGCGCAGTCCCTGAGCGAAGCCGACCTCGCAGACGTCAAGTGTAGGGCCGATTCAGATTAGCGTGCATGCAGATTCGCCTTTCGCTTCGAGTGGGTGGGTGTCCGTCTCGTTCGTCGCGTGTTGTGTGGGCAGTCTTTGTATGTTTTTGTGTGAACAGTATCTCTTCTCGTTACATGCATGTCTTTCTCTGTGTGAGTTGCCTGCGTCTAGCGGTTTCCTCGCCAGTCCTTCATTTTGCTTCGCGTTCATGTGTCTCCTTTTGAAGGCCCGAAGGCGTCTCGTCCTCGCCCAGTGACTGCTGCATCGATTCCTGGCCTTCTCTCGCTCTTCCAGAGTGAATGGGATGCGACGATGACGGAAGTCTTCGCTCTCAAGCAGCACCTCGAAACGGTGAGAAGAGAGCCAAGAAGGCTGCGACGGCCTAGATGAAGGACAACGAAGTTTCAGAGCGAGAGAGAATACGGGAAGCAGAGTCCAATGCAGAAGCAGAAGAAACTGGGGATTCAGAGGGTCTCCCAGCGTTGCCGAGTTCTTTCGGTTCTGTCTTCTTTGAGCGAACCCCGAGTGAACGTTGTTGTGGGACTGGAAGGGTGGGGGTGCGGCGTGTGACATCGGGAGAAGAAGAGAACGTTTCTGGCTGTTGGATTTCCTCGCTTTTCTCCTCTGTAGGCTCGACAACAACTGAGTCAGTCTCTGTATCAACAGGACGCAGCGACGCGAGTCATCTCTCGTCTTCTTCGCGAGCGCGACGCCAGCCGCCAGCAAGTCCATGCCCTGCAGCAGCAGTTGCTTCAGGCTCAGAAGCGAGCTGCGGCATCTGCAGCTGGAGGAGACGCTGACGAAGAACCGGGTGAGAAGTCGAAGAAAAGAAATTCGTCGCTCTTCTTTTGTTCGTGTTTCTCACATGCTCTCTGTGGGGAGGGGTGGCTGTTCAGGGGGCTGTTTTTTATGCGTTGCCTTGCACTTCATCCTTGAGGTGGGTGGGAACGGTGAAGGCGGCGGGAAGCCAGGAGGTGTGGTTGCCTGCAGCGTGTGAAACTTCCATCTCGCCGCCATCGTGGTCCATAGATTCGTCTTGCTGCTGCTTTACCTCTGGAGAGCACACTTGACAGATGCACGTTTGTTTGCTTCTTCTCAGGCCTCTCTGAGGAACTTGTGCAGGAGATGCAGGCGCTGGCCAAGCAGCTCTTGGTGGCGCGGAAGAAGCGCCAGATCGACAACGTGTTGCCGGCCTCTCGCGCTGCGTCCTTCAAGTGTACCTACAGCCTGCCGCTCCATTCGTCTGCGGACCGTGGTGTTCTGTGCTGCGAATTCGATCCGAAGAACCCGAAAACCGTCACGGCGACTGGTGGCTACGACGGAAACGTCATTCTCTTCGATCTGGAGAAACAGAAAACGCTTCACAAGTTGACCGGACACACCAAGGCTGTTCGCAGCGCGAAGCTGCACGTGACGGAGCCTGTCGTGGTGTCGGCGTCCGACGACAAGACCGTCAGGTGAGAAGCGGATTGCTCGGCAAGCCTTTCTTGTCGGGACAGTGACTCCCGACGCGATGGTCCTGACCATCCTTCGAGCACAAATGGATAGCGCGCGGCTCTTCGGTCTCGGGATTTGCCTCGTCTTGCCATGGCACGACTGCGGGCTGAGATCGTGAGAAGGTCTTGGTTCACCGGTTGCCAGTTCTTGTCTGTTGACAGAGTGTAGCTAGGATGGTAAGCATTGGAGAAGTAGGACGAGTTGAAGCCTCTCTTCCTTCTTGTCGAGGCGAGATGTCTCTTTTTCTGGCTGTCGCTCCTGTCCTTTCTCTTCAGAATTTGGAGAGCATCTGGCGACAGCCCGTACAAGACTGCAGCGACTATTCGCAAACACCGCGGCGAGGTTACTTGCCTGTCTCTGCATCCCCTCGGCAACTACTTCGCTTCTTGTGCTGCAGACAAGACCTGGGCCTTCTCCGACATCCAAGAAGGCAGGTGCCTCCAAATGCAAAAGAACCTTCCTTGCCAGGTAAGTCGCCTCTCTCGTCTTTTGCGCGTTGACAGGCGCCACATCGAGACGTGAAATTCCCTTAATGCGATTGGCACGCTTTTCCTTGTTTCTCTCAAGTTTCAAATCAAATTCAGAAGTTCATGTAACGCGATACGCGGAGCAGATGCTCTTAAGCCTATTCAAGCCACAAGGTAGCGGCATCTACGTAGACACACACACACATACGTGTCTCTATTCAATGCCATCTACACACATATATCTATATATATATATATATATCGATATATGTATGTGTGTATGTGTATGTCGATGCATGCTTGTCGACGTCTGTGAAACCAGTGTGTCTTCTCACTAAGTGTGTGTAGTTCGCGGTGCAACGGGACGTGACCCACGGGCGTTGCGACGCGTTTTAACTGTTGTGTGAAACAGATGCACACTGCATTGATGTCTCAGTTTACCGATACTTCTTATCTGTGGAGCTGCGGTCAAAATGCATGTGGGGGAAAGTGTCTGAAGAATGTGCGGGGAACCCCACATGAAGTTTAGCGCATCAGGAATTTGTCGCAGAACCTGATTGGTTTCCTTTTCTGTCTCCTGTTTTCGCAGTACAAATGTGTATCCTTCCACCCTGATGGTATGATTCTTGGAGGCGGAGGTGTGGACGGCAGTGTGCACATTTGGGACATGAAAGGCTTGGCGTACCGTGCGGCCTTGAAGGGACACAGCGGATCCATCAATCAACTCGCTTTCTCGGAGAACGGCTATTACCTCGCCACCGCGAGCAGTGATGGAACAGTAAGCAGAAGCGCAGAACGATGTCGTTTCTCTGACTTCCCCGACGTCGCCGAAGCCGGACGAAACACAGCCTTAGGACGACGGGTTTGTGAACTCCCGTCGATGTGATAGGAGAGGTCGAAGGCGACACAGAAGACGAGAGAGAACTACGGAAGCAGGGAACCTGGTGTTCTTGGCGGTGGTGTCTTCCGCGTTGTTAGAAGAGAGGAAAAAGACAGCTTTGGCTGAGTTTTCTTTTTCATTGCATTTTCTTTTGCTGCGCGCTTTCCGGTGTCCAGGTGCGCCTGTGGGATCTGAGGAAGTCTCTGTCTTTCCAAACGATCGACATGAACGAGGCGAACCCCGCAGAGGGCGACAAGCAGAAGCCAGAAGCCACGTGCGTCACCTTCGACAAAAGTGGACAGTACATTGCATGCGGAGCGACGAACAATGCGATTGCTCTCTACCATTTCGAAGCGCGAGCTGCGGCGGCCAACGTTATCAATCTGTTGGACCACACGGACAAGGTGACAGACGTCAAGTAAGTCAGAGTTGCGCGAAGCGACGAACATCAGGGATCATACAAAGTGTGTAAAGCTGTCTTTTGTGTCGCGCATATGGGCATTCACAGTTTTTCGTGGATGCTGACTTCTCACAGCTGCCTTTGTAGAAAACGAGAAAACAAGGACATGTCGCGACCCATCCAAAGCCAGAGTGGTCTAACCAGTGCGCTTACGTCATGCGAGAAGTGGGGACAAAGGGAGAACAAGACGAATCCGTAAAGGATTTTGTTTGATTTTCTCCGTCACCTTTTTTGTGTGGTCGCCTTCAGTGTCGCGCTGCAATGACGTTGCTCGTTAGGGTTAGTACGGTGGTACCTCAGGCGTTCACGACTATACGTCGAATGGTTCACGATTATAGGTCGAACGTATTCACCACATGCATATGTGGGCGGGGAAAAGAGATTTTTTGAATGATACGAGAACATGTGTTTCCCCTCTGAAATCGTCGTTCTGTGTTTTTTTGCTCAGGATTGGAGAAGGCGCTGCGATGCTGCTCTCTTCCTCCATGGATCGCACTGTGCGCGTGTGGACCCCCGCGGAGGAAGACGAAGAATGAGAGAGCGCGAAGAAGGCTGCACGCAGTTTCACTCTTTTCTCCGGTTCCCCTCTGTTTCTTGTATTGTCACTTTTTTCGAGTAAAATGGGGGCGTGTGGGACAGGGCGACTGGGTCAGTGCTTCCGCTTGGTTCGATGTCGCCGCGGCGCGTTGTAGGGATAGTGATACAGACCGACAAAACAAAAAGGGCAGAAGGGAAGCAGAGTCGAATTTGTTGATGCTTTCTGTCGCCTCTCTTTTCCTCCATGTTTTCTCTCTGTTTCGATTCGTGTTCTGCTCTCGGGAAGCTTCATCCTGCTTCTCGGTTTTTTCGGGTCCCCTCTATCTGTGGTTGGTTTCTTCCTCGTCTAAATCCCTGCTATCTGTCGTTCTACCGGGTGTCCACACATCCGCGGTTTTCGTCTCTTCTTTATTTTCTCTTGTCTCGCTTTTCCACCTTCCGCCGCTGGAAAGGCGTTGATGTCTATCGTCGCTGTGAGAGAGACCGAGGTCGCAGGAATGTAAACGTTACCGCACGAGGACCCGCCACTCAGGTCCATAGGGTCTAGTTCGTTTCTTTCTGGTAAACGTATGAAGCGACATAAGCTTCGTGTTCCATCTTGTTTGTAACTGGTGCGTCAATTTCTAGGAGGAAAATCCCCAATTTGCCCTTTACTCGATGGTAGTCATTTGTGACAGCAGAGGGAGAGACAGAAGATGATTTGGGAAGCATAGGCCACCTCAAGGTATCACCGAATCACCGCGGTCGAGGACTGGGCAGAAGGAACTATGCGTCATTCACTTGGAGGCAAGTGAAAGAGGGCCAGGAGAAGAATCTTGACTTTTACTGACGCCCGTTACGGAAGTACCCTCCCCCGGATGAGCAGCAGAACGCTGCGAGATGTGCACAAACGTCTTTTAAGAAGAGGTGCCAGTACTCGGTGTGCCACCAGGCAGGGAAAGACGAACTCGTTCGCTGCCAGCCGAGATGCATCGGAAAACTGAAGACGCTCGAACAGATTTGTTTCTTTTTGTCCAGATACGCACACGTGCTTGCCTAGACATTCACGCGTCGCAAGTGAAATATGTCTGTGACCAGAGTGCATATTGTACGGCTCTTTCTTGGGTCACATGGCGTGCTCACGCAGAGTGCCTTCCAGATACGTGCGCAGATGAGTCAAACGGAAACGGGTTTGCTGCACGTATGCTATATTGGAGAGATGCATCTGCGATCAAACCGTCAACATCTCTGTGTATCCACGCGTAGGATATGGCATGAGCAAAAAGTGAACTGCTAAAACCAAAGGAGGCCGCACAGATATTTTGAAGGCTTCGGTTCATGAACATACAGATCAGTCGCAAGTGAAATTCACATGCGGCAAAGACCAGCAAATGTAACAGGCAGTCATCAGGAACACCAGGACTCTTACAACGAAGCACCAACGAGCCCTGTCACGGCCGCCCCGCCTGAGACTGCAATCAACACTTGAAGACCTGGTGACGCGTACGAAGCAGAGCTGGAGGCCTTCACAGTCACCAACACACTGCAACTCGTCGGCGCGGAGGCCTGTGGCTGTTGATTTACCCTGCCATCTTTTCTATCGCTCTGCGAGGCTGCGTTGGGGACGCAACCCAAACGGAATTGCTGTTCTGATTCTGGGAAGTCCGTCGTTGGGATTGTCAGTGTAGAGGCATTACCCGACGTCGCCTTTGTCCACCAGTCAGTCACAAACTTCGGCAGAATGTCGACAAACTTCTTCGTGCAGTTTTTCAAGTCTGTGCTTTGTGGATCACAGTATTGAGCGCTCGTTGTCTCAGGACTCAACGTCCCCTCGGAACCACAGTCCATTGTCAGGGTGTTATTTTCTGTTGTCATGTCCACTTCCAAAAGAGTAGTGTTACTGTCTTTGCCGTAGGCGCAGGTAACAACATTACCTTCTGCGGCAGAAGCTCTCGCTTCGACGTTCACTGTCACAGTACAGGTCGACGCAAGTTTCACAGAAGCGGACCGGGCTGATGTAGTCTTCTGGCACCCGACGAAAAAAGTCTTCTGGGTCAAAGGTAAGTCTGACTCCAGTAGCTCCAAGCTCCATTCGGTGTTGGATACCTCGTCACGACTCACCTTGTCCGCTTGTGTCCACTGGATGCTGCGGTTCGCCCCCAGCAGGCTTCGCAGCTCAACTGCTTCGCCGCTTAGTTTGCTTTTCTGAATCGTGCATCCGTCACTTTCGTTGCCTGGCTTGCTTGGGTCGCACACTTTTGTTCCCAGATCCTTGGGGATTGTGGATATTTGGTTTTTACCATCACCAGAACAATTCAAAGTAGCCTTCAGATGTTCTTTCGATAACGTCAAGCTGCTACTTGCATTGGCCGCCGCAAGTGCCCCTGCACCTCCTGCCGCAGCAAAGTTACAGCTTGCACGTGTTCCACTGATTGATGGCTCGATAGTTTGGTGGCTATCTTCTACAGACATATCCTGATTTTCTTCACGAAGCTGACGTGCGACAGCCTGACCGCTGGAGAGCAACAAGGCTCCTACCATGCAAAATGCGATCAACTCTCGGGGCTTAGTCTCGAACCCGCCTCGCCGTCGCTGCGTGCTACCTTTCCTCGCCATTCTGTGGACGAAAAGTTGAAAAAACGGGAACAATAATGGAAACGACAAGAGTGAGCGATCAACTGGAAGAGAACGATTATGTTTTCAAAAGGAGAGTCGTCAGAGATGGCTGTTAGAAGGCTTCGCACCGAGCGATTCACGGTGACCGACCCCGGCGGGTTGATGTGTGTGCCTGTCGGACAGCCGGAGGGCCGACAAAACCACGTGTCGAGGCTTGCTCATTTGCAGTGTGTATAAATAGGTTTGCCTGTCTCTTGCTACAAGAAGTAGAAAGGTAACCCGGTTATGTTGGATTCTGGGTTGCCTGCTGTGCCTAGTTTTCCTTGTTGTGTTTGCACAGCCGGGGTATTTCTTGGGGAGTGAGCCATGAGGATGTCCCCTTCGCGGCAATCGTATTCCGATGTCTTTTCGCGGTTTACGACTTCCTCCATCGTCCAGTTGGAAAATGAAGAGGGGGAGGATGGCGGTGATGCTGTGCGCATCGAAGCAACGCCAACGCAAGGCTGTACACAATTTTAGTTTCATATCCGCTCCGCTGAGGGCAGCGTTACAGTGAAGCATGGTCGTGTGGGATTTTCTGGAGACTCAGGGGTACCTTAGCTGCGCTCCTCTCCTGCGCAAGAGTCCCATCTGCGGCCCATCATACAACGCGGCTACATGTTTGTTGGTATTGGCATAAAAAATCAAGGAATGCATGTGTTTTGCCATTTCTACTACATCTGACCTCTTGATTTGGCTGCGGAACAACGACAACTGAACGTATCGCACAGGATGGCCAACGTTCCTCCTACAAGGGTACAGAATCACGTCATTCCCTGTCGGCTGTCGCATTGTGTCAAAGCACGTCCCCATGCAGTACAGTCTCCAGATAATGAACGGATCCACTGAAAGTGCATGGGGTTAAAACACGAAAACGCAACCGCCTCCCTCATCTACTGTTTTGAGACGAACGAACCGGCTGAGCAGGGTCTGCGTTGTTCTGTGACCTACGTAATTAAAGCCACAGGAAGAGGACATGCAAACTTGCTGCGCTATACACAACTCTGCAGAATATGTTCCGAAGTGTCAGTAGCAACGCTTGGAGCCGGTATGAAATAAAGTGGTGAACCATTTCTCAGCCACGCTACGAAGTCGATCGACAGCGGTCAAGCCATGGCTCGCTGGCGAGTTACGGGGGAAAAATTCGTTCCTCTGTGTTTCGAACGCACTGCGGACAATTTCACAGCATCAACAAACTCACCCATTGTCGAATCCATCTGACATAACTTCGGGGTAAAAAACTGATCATGTGGGTGGCTTCACACACCTGCCGGTGTATACTGAGGTTGAATTGCACCCTCCTTACACCTTAGTCTACGCAGCCAAAGGAACCAAAAGGTTTCTGGCGGTGCATCGTTGTCCGACGGAACGTAATGCAGGGCTTCCTGAAGCCTCCTCCAACGCTGAGGACGCACGCATCTATTTATTTGAAGGCAAAATGTCACTGGAAGAACTGATGGGTTCATCTAGGAGACGTGAGTTCTGTCGCTGCGGACCACAGATAGGTCCGAACACCGTGAAGTAGACGCTGCACGTAAACGCACCAATATTTCCAAAGAAACCAAGGACCAACACGTGTACACCCAGCGAAGATAACTGCAAAATTCGACAGCGCCAGAGGCAGCAGCTGCAGTGTGTGCAGCGAGTGAAGCAGATGACGCAGAATATGTTTTTTTCACAACCGGGACCATAACGAGGAATCAGCACCCTCTGACGTCAAAAACCACTCCATCGTTTTCCGCTACAACTATCGCAGACAACCAGTGGGAGCGAGACAGGCATCAGTTACGTGACTGAGAAGAACACCTGTATCCACGGCAAACCGTTGCGAGAATACTCGCACGGTAGAGGCGCGGAAATGCTTTTGTCGACCGATAGGTACAAATACTTTGGTAGGAGCTTCGAAACCTGTTTATACACCATTCCTCACGCCCGAATCGAGAATGGTACTCCGAATGGGACGCCTTCACCTTTTTCTGGTACATATGATTCAACTGAGAGGAGGGGGCGGTATAACACTCACACACTCACATGCCTTCGTCTATTGGCACGATTTCATCACGCACACGAATCCCGTTTCTCCATTCAGTAACTAGATATCTTACAAGTGTTGCTGTTTGGGTGTGCATTTGCCGCGACCCTCGTGCTATCAAGTCATTTTCATATTTACGTCGCATCCACCAGGCCTTGACGAATCTTCAGCCCGACCGGTTCCCACGCAGCGCCCTCGTTTCAGGACATCAGAACACGTCCTCTCCCAGTACCAGACGAGCCCCTCCTAGCGTGGTCTGTGGAGTGTGGGAGGAAACGGAGACGGGCCACCACGACAAAGTGGCGAAAACTGAAGCGGCGTGCGGAAGCACGGAATTCTGCGTTCAGACACAGCGTAACCAGCCTGCTTACAATGAAGCAACAACGAACCCCGACACCACCGCCGCGCCTGAGACTGCAATCAACGTCTGAAGACTTGGTGACGCGTACGAAGCAGAACTGGCAGCCTTGACAGTCACCAACACACTGCAGGTCGTCGGTGCGGAAGTCCGTGACTGAACTTGACTTTGGTTATCAACCCTGGTATCTTGTGAATCGCTTTGCGGGGCTTTGTTGGGGACACAACCCAAACGGAACTGCTGCTCTGATTCTGGGAAGTCCGCCGCTGGGATTGTCAGTATAGAGGCATTGCCAGGCGTCGGCGTTTTCCACCAGCTAATCACAAAATTCGGCAGAATATCGACAAACTTCTTCTTGCAATCATCCAAGTCTTTGTTCTGTGGGTTGCAGTATTGGGCGCTATCTGCGGCAGGATTCAAAGTGCCCTCCGACCCACAGTCAATGGTCACCGTGTTCCTTGTTGTTGTCATATCCACCTTCAAAGCCTCTGAGTTGCTCTCGGCGCCGTAGGAGCATGTGACGACGTTCTCGTCTGCAACAGAAGAGGCTCTTGCTTTCACATTGACTGTGAGCTGGCACACTGCGGGATTTGCAGCTGCTTTGCCGGTGGTGGTGTATGTACACCCGACGTCAAAGGTCTTGTCGGATATAGGAAGGTCTTCTTCATTCAGCTTCAGCGTCCACTTTTGAGATTGAATGGCTTTCTGTTCCGCAGTGGTATTCATCCACTGAACAGCGCTTGTCGTCCCAAGTACGTCTTTCAATGGAACCTGGACGCTCGCCGCGGCGCCTCCGTTTTCCCCAAAATTGCATGGTGTTTCACTCTGTTTCTGTTTTGTAACACACACATTTCCAGCCAGAGGATTAGGAATCGATGAGATGGTTCCACCGTCTTTAGCGGTACACTCCAGAGTGGCCGTGAGACTTCCTTTTGACAACGTCAGGCTCTGTTTACTAACTGCAGTGCTAGATCCCGCGCCTGCCGTAGAAAATTCACACTTCGCATGTGTCCCCGTGACATCTACCTTGGAACTCACGCCGACTTGAGACTTCAAACTGAGACTCTGAAGTCCTTCATGCAGACTGTCGGCAAGACCCTGTCCGCTAGAGAGCAACAAAATTCCACCGATACAAACTGCCATCAACTTTCGGACTTGGGACTTGAACCCTCCAAGCCGTTGCTGCATATTGCCTGTCCTTTCCATTGTGTCGACCCGTGTGCACGGTTCCTTGAGTTGTTGAAGATGGAAACGAGAGATGAAACACAAGCAGATGCTCGACGCAGAAGACTAGTCAACGGAAACTGTCATTCACTTGCTGTGTAATGGTTCTAGTCTACAGTCACAAACGCCTCGTCTCTTGCCGGAGGTGTAGAGCGACACGAGGCCAACGCGCGAGACGATTGCTGCGAAGACTCACGTGAGTAAGAAACCCCCACTGGTGGCTTACCACCAGTGAAGTGGCCGTTGTCGAAAATCACGAGTGACTGCTAAACATCAGGTCACCATAACGGAGAAGCGGCAAGGACCCAATGATACAACATCGCAGCAATAAATAGACAAAAAACAAATTTATTTTCTGTTCTCAGGTAGGACTTGTCGAAACAGTGGAATTACTAGAGCTGACTGCTCTCTGCAAGTATGGGCTCAGGTAGAATCGAGACAACCTGGGGCCACGGGTTTGCTTAAACGGCACTGATGAGCTGCTGGGCAAACCCTGAGGACTCCGATGTCAGATGATTGAGCCGTTATTTGATCATTGCAACATTTGGCTAGCCGCTCTCCTCTTTTTCTGCTGATTCACGTTGCTTCGAGTGTCTGGCATTTCCAGCACATACATTATGGCGAGCAGTCGAGAGTGCTATTAGCAATGCCATGGGGATTGTGTCGAAGACCTGCTCTCCGCTGCAAGTGGACACGAAAGCAAGGAACACAGAACGAAAGTATGTTTTTCTTTCGTCAAAATACAATGCAACGAATGTAGAAAAGCCACAGATAGTCCGGCTGATGCGACAGGCAGCCGAAATACCGGGTGAAGTTAGTGTCGGAATCAAAGAGGTCAATAAGTCCTTGTAGACACAGGGGGGGGAGCAAGGGTCATACACGACACGAGATGGCCCCCTGTATGTGCGTTTTGTGGGATTTCTGGCATGACAGCAGCTTAGGAAGCTGATTCAGGGGACAGAGGAGCCAGGTAGGAGCCCAAGACTCTGACACAGGGAGCGACGCTCTTTCGACGGCTAGTCGGTACGCACTCTTGATAGAATACTGTAATGCAGACGAGAGTGCAGGTGCAGAGAAAGGCCACGGCTTCTCCAGGGCGAAATGGATCCAAGAAGTCCGACATGAGATGGTTAAAAGGCGAGGATTGTGTGATTTTTTGTGTTGACACGAAGACACCGAAGCTGGACATATCTCTCGCATTTCCAAGTTCAAGACCTATCCTTCTCCCGGATACGATACTTGGACGTCCAACCGCCGCAGTGAATATACAAGATCATGATGAGTGAGCGTCGTGCAATCCTATCCAGACTTGACTTTTCAGTTTTGCCGCTTAAGGCGATTCTATTTTCAACAAGGGTGAGGATTTCGTCGCATCAGCCTGCTGTTGCTATGCTGCGGGCAGTTCCCCTTTCTACCGAGGGATTCCAAAACGAGTGCACCGAACCGGTGACAATGCATATGAACAATCACGCAAACACTGTTACCTATCGGGGCAGCTGTCTCAGGAGTGAGGAAGCTGACCTGGCCCTTCGTTGTGTCCCCTCGATTCTCACCCCCACACAAGTGGTTCCTGAATAAAGGGCTCACCGGCTCATGCCAGTAACGACCATCTCTCTTTTGTAGTCCTCAAGACATCTTAGAGGCATCCAGTTCTACCCAACCAACGTTGTAGCGCAGCTAGCGAGACGAACGAGTTCAGTCTCCGCCAGCCGGCAACGAGCACGCAATATTTGTGCACGCTTCTGCGTGACTCGCACATAACGGCAACATCTCCGAAGAGAGAGGAAACCGTCTTCAGTGAACAAGGCAATTCGAGGAGCTGACTTGTTTTTGTTCATGTCGCCATTTATTGCTTACCCTAACCGCTAGACCGAGCCCACCCCTCTGGAGCGAACCGTAACGGGCACACGTTGTTCTATTCGTGTGATTTGCTCGGGCGCATGCGGTGCCGCAGCACAATCTTGAAGGATGCCGATGTGCCCACATCTTCGAATTACCTAAACAAGACGCCGCATGAACTTACCACATGATACCACACGCTCTGGGCACGACGTTCGTAATTTGTCACTGAAAGGATAAGGCACGCCACAGCCAATAGCAGAAACTATAAGATCATGCGGAAACGTTGAACACACGAGAAGACATGGGATCACCAACCTACTCCCAAGGAACTAACAATGAACCCCGTCACGGCGGCCGCGCTAGAGGCTGCAGCCAAGATTTGCACAGTTGGTGATGCGTGGGAAGCAGAGCTCGCGGCTTTGACAGTTACCAGCACAGTGCAACTCGTTGGCGCGCCGGTCTCTGTTCCACTTTCCTTATCTTTCTTGGGGTCCTCAGGAGCAGTCTTCTTGGGGACGCAGCCCACAAGGAACTGCTGGTCCGCCTCGGGAAGGTCCGTCTGGGGAATAGTCAGCGTAGCTGAAGTCCGTTTCTGGGTCTCTGTCACCCACCAGCTCTTCAGGAACTTGGGGAAAATCTCTACAAACCTCGTTGTCGAACATCTGTTCACGTCTTTACTGTCTGCGACGCAGTACTCTTCTGCGTATGTCGTCGGCTGGAGAGAACCGTCGCTGCCGCAGTTAATGGTCAGTGTGTTTTTCTCCGTTGACATCTCCACCTCCACGGGATTCGGATTGCTGCCTTTGCCGTATGCGCAGGTCACAACGTTATTTTCTGCAAGAGAAGAAGCCCTCGCTTCCACATTCACCGTGAGTTTGCAGGCAGCCGTTTTGCCGGATTCTGTACCTCTGGCAGCGGAAGTGGCTTGACAACCGACGACGAACGCCTTGTCAGTTAAAGGAAGGTCTTCGTTATGCAGCTCCAACGACCACTTTTGCGACTTGTTGCTCTCTTCTCTCTGTTCGTTCACTTTCCAATTAACAATGCGGTCTGTTTCAAGTAAGTCTTTCAGCGTTACTTCTGTGCCTGCCGAGCCGTTTGCCCCAAACTGGCACACCGTTCCATTTGTTGTCTTCTTGGGATCGCACACGTTCTGCTCAATATTAGTCGGTATCGTAGATATGCTCAGTGCCTGCGTAGCAGAACATTCAAAAGTGGCCGTCATCCTTCCTTTGGACAACGTCAAGCTGCCACTAACTGGGGGGGAATCTTGTGTGGCTGGCGTAAAGAAATCACACTTCGCATCTGAACCCGCTACGGTTAGCCTTGAAGTCACCTCCACTTGTTGCTGCAAAGTCCGATGCAGGAGTCCTTCAAGAAGATTATCAGCAACAGCCTGTCCGCTAGAGAAAAACACAACTCCGCTCATGCAAACTGCCAACAACTGTCGAGCATTGGACCTTAACCCCCCGCGCCGTTGCTGCATGCTGCCCATCATCACCATTTTGTCTGACGCGCGTGCACCGTCCCTCGAGTAGTCGCAGATGAAAACAAAAGGTGAAATAGAAGCAAATGCTTGAAGCAGAAGATCTGTCTAAGGAGTTTGACCTTCACCTCCTCTTTAATGAATTCAGTCTACAGCCATAGACGCCGCAACCCATACCGGAGGTGTAGAACGAGAAGAGGCCAAAGCGAGGTGATCGCTGCGAAGACGCGTGTGTGGGTGAGGAACCCCAGGGGTAACCCCTCACCACCGGTGACGTCATCTTTCGGAAAGAAAGTGTGACCCTGTGGTGACAAGCATACTTTCATTAGGACAACATCCCGCGAGGAACCCGTGATACAGTTTTTCACCACAAAATGTACGTGTTTACCTCTTTTTTTCTGCATTTAGGTAGATGCTTTGTCTTTTCCTAGTTGCAAAATCAGGATGGCGGGGGAGGTGAAAATAAGATATTGGGACGAGGATTCCACAAAACGAGTCGAGTGCATCGTGAAGACATTCTGCGAATGTTGCCATTGAAAACTAGTGGACAAAACTGTATATTTTTGAAGCTGAGTAAGTGACGCTTATTGAACTTACAGCTGCAGATGTAGTCGTGGGCGATCGCTTTAAAGTATCATTCATCTACAGCTCGGGTAAGTTCTGTGCTTAAATAGCGGTTAACTCTTTATTTTCTCTGTGTACTCAAGCCACGTAATACGATTCCTATGAATCTGATGTTACTATCTGACATTCGATCTTTGAATGCCTGAAGGATAATTACTAACGGACAACATAGGGTCACGACTTTGCTTCACTGAGACCGGCGAGTAACCGTGCAACGCCATTCACGTGGAAGTCTTGGTGAAGTCTGATGTTGGATGCTATAGCTGTAGTCTGATCGTCGCGATTTTTGACTCGACATCTCTTTTACCGTTTCTTCATTCATGTTCCCGTGCTGCCCGATCTTCTTCGACTTCATGCGTAGTGAGCGAAATTGCGACAGCCAGCTCCGGCGACACTAAGTTGTATTTTAGCTACTGAGAGGGAGTTCAGCCTTTCGCAGCAGGTTGCAAGCGCCCTAGTGAGGTTATGGTCTCAGATCTGTTGCAGTCGATTGACGAACACGGATATATTGCTTCGTGTTCGAAAACCGAGCCTCACTCTTGCATAACACTCATAAATGGTATATCCCCGAAGAAAGACGAGACGGCATTCTCTGGTACAGATGGGTCAAGAGAATTGACAAGTACGCTCATGGTATCACCTATCGCCAGTTGTTTTATGACGCACAATTTTCACATCCATCCAAATGGAAGAAGACAGGATGGATGCTTCTGTGTGCGTGTACCTCGCACTGGCAGATATGCCGCTCACCACCTTTAAGCATGCCGATGTCTACACGTCTCCGAACTATATGGACAAGAAGACACGAACACTCGGGGCATGACGGCAAATCGATGCCGAGCGATGTCTGAAATGTGTTATTAAAGGAAGAATGGCCAGCCGCAGCAAAATGAAAATAGCGTGAGGGAACACTTGGAAGCGCTGAACTCTCGACAGGAACGGATCACCATACTTCCTACAAGGAACCAACAGCGAAACCTGTCATTGTGGCCCCTCCTGAAACTGCAGCCAATATTTGAATACTGGGTGATGCAAAGGAAGCAGAACCGCTGGACTTTACAGTAAACAAAACACAAGTTGTGGATGTAACGACCTCTGAGTCACTTTCTCCGTCTTCCTTGGACTGGTGGGGAGCGGGCGTGTTGTTGAGCGCGCAGCCCACGAGAAACTTGTGATCCGATTCGGGAAAGTCCGTCTCCGGGATTGTCACTGTAGAGGCTTTACCAGACGTTGCTTTTGTCCACCAGCTACTCACAAACTTCGGCAGAATGCCGACAAACCTGTTCGTGCAGTTTTTCAAGTCTGTGCTTTATGGGTCGCAGTGTTGAGTGCTGTCTGTTGCAGGAGTGAGAGTGCCCTCGGAACCACAGTCAGTGGTGACGGTATTCTTTTCTGTTGTCGCCGCCACCTCCAAGGGCCTAGGGTTGCTGTCTTTGCCGTACGCGCAGGTGACAACGTTGTTTTCTCTAACAGAAGAAGCTCTTGCTTCCACAGTTACCGGGACCTTGCAAATTGAGACCTTTGTATTACTACTACTACCTCTCTCCTGAGGTTTTGCGGTCTTGCATCCGACGAAAAATGCCTTGCTCGATCGTGGTAGATCAGACGCTTGCAGATCAAGGCTCCATGTCAGGTGCTTCCAGTTTTTTCGCCAGGGGTATCAACCCTCATAATCCAGTTAATTTCGCGGGTCGCCCCAAGGAGCTCTCTCAATGTAATTTCTTTGCCATTTACTTAGCTTTGCTCAAGGTTGCAGGTGTCGTTCTCGCCGGTTACCTTCTGGCTCGGGTCACACACTTCCTCAACCAGGTGTTGTGGAATTGTTGCTATCTGCTCACCGAAACACTTCAGTGTAGCAGGGAGACTCTTTTGAGACAGGATCAAGGACTCGTCAGCTAACGCAGGTGAGGACTGCCAACCGTAAATTTACACGTTGCCACTGCACCATTGAACACTAGAGTAACCGGCTTGAATGTTGCAAGCACTTCTTCTGCACATATTTCGCTGTTGCACAACAGCGAAACTCCTCCCATGCAAACTCCCAACAGCTTGCGGGCCTTGGAATGCAACCCTCCACACCGTCGCCACATGCTCTCGAATCCCGCCGTGGCGGAGACTCAAGAGAAATCCACGGAAAACTCGGAGGTAAAGAGACAATAAAACAGGAGTCAGAAAATGGTGCTCGGAGGTAAAAAGACAATAGAACAGGAGTCAGAAAATGGTGCAACCTGAAGACGAAATACTCCCCAAATTTCCGAAATTAATTAATGCAGTGGCAGCTTCGATACCTCATCCCACTCAATACGGCTGCGGAGTCTCAAGACCCGGGTGGCGAATTCAAGACGTGTGCTAATGAAAAGCCGCGAAACAAGGTGACCCCGGCGACCAGGTCGACCTCGTCCACATTCAAGATCGTAGATATGACATAATGGTGACCAACAAGCAAATGGTAGAACAAGTGAAGGCTCCTGTGCTTTATTTCTCGTTTTTCGTCTTCCCTTGCAAAGTTCTTCGTGGGAGTTCTAAATAAGAGAACGGAGATATTTTTTTCTTGAGGATCCACCCGATCTCAATTCTCAATTTCCAAGGCTCCTCCCATCGTACAATTTCCCTGAGGAACGGATGGTGGTTCACAACGTGTATCATATGACTGTCGCACAACGAGAGATTTCTGCCTAGTCTCGGTGACAATTAAAGGCCAGTGTTTCCCTCCTGCGCATTGGGTAGATGTAGCAGACTCTCCACCGCACTCTGCGGCCTATTTGAGCGTTTTGCTTCCATTCCACATTCACAGCGGTGGCTCACTTCACATACGAAAGCACTCACCGTTCGCCAGATGTGACGTTTAGGGGTCATGGTGAGGCGGTTGGCGTGGGGGCAGGAGACGTAGGTACCAACGTAAGCAAATATGTGGACTTTGCAATAACGGTAGTGTGATGACAAATAGATCAGTTTGAGAGACATGTAAAAGAAGACGGAGTTTGACGTTCTCTTGGACGTAGACAAGTAGAAGAGGCACCAGCAAGGAGCTACAAACTAGTACTCAGGTGTCATCTCGAAAGACGGTGTCTTTACACTTTGGCCTGTGTTGGCATCAGAACAGTCGGGTACCGCGTCAGGCAGGTAAAGGAAGAGTCGTAAGGCCTAATGTTGGAACAGACATTGTGTCGATGCAAGAGATTAGTGATGGACGCAAATCACGACTCGCTCTGATATGCGCTTCTCAGGGGGGATAGTTTGCTATATTTTGTGCACGAGAAGCAAAATTCTCAGCAGGTTCATACATGCGACTATTCACTGAGTATGCGTTGAATGCAGACGATACACGGCAAAATATTAGGGGACCGAACTGGTTGTCAGTGCAGTTTACTTGTCACATCGTGAGTTCCGGAGTGCTCTCGTTGAGACAGGCTTATTAGTCAGCTGAACGATCCGTAAGACACATGCAGCGTCTAGGAACGCGAACGCTCTCATTCATTTAGTTCATTCTAGGAGGCACACACTGGGAGGCAAGTTCATGCTGAACTTGACTTCATAACAGCTCCCCTATAAAAAAAGAGTGACCGAATAAAGCGTGCCTTATAAAACACTAGCAACAGAGACTCATGCGCATGTTCCCTCAGTTCCCATGTGGTACATCATACCACAGCTTCACATGGCTAGACACCGCTGGACATGAACCCTCAGGTCACCCCGTACAAGAAAAGCCGCGTCTAAAACACGTAGAACCTCTTTGAGAGGATCCTCAAGACTTCCAACAGAGTGGATTCTGTACTCAAGAGCACCGTTTCGGATAGTCAGCAGCCACTGCCGTCGGAAGCATTAGCAAATGACGTACGAATACCAATATGCTTAAAACGAACCCACGAGAAATCCTGTCAGAGCGGCGGCACCACCGGCTACAGCTGCCGTTGGCGCAATCGACGACGCCAAAGAAGAAAAGTTTGAAGCCTTAACGGTCACAATGACACTGCAGTTCGAAGTACTTGCATCAGTGTTTTGAGCGCCCTCTTCTTTTTCAGTCTTCACCGACGGATTTGCTTGCGGACTCTGTGTTGTCTTCTTGGGGACGCAGCCCAAACGAAACTGCTGCTGTTCTTCCGGAAAGCCCGACTCTGGGATTGTCAGCTTCGCTGAACCATTCTGGGAGTCTGACACCCACCAGCTCGGCAAAAAAGTGGGAAGAATTTCTGAGAACTTCTTCGTCGTGCAGCTCTCCAATTGAGAATTGTCGGTGACGCAGAACTCCTCTGTGTATTTCGTTGGTTTGAGAGAACCGTCGGTCCCACAATCGATAGTCAGGGTGTCGTTGTCCGCGGACATTTCCACCTCCAAGGGCCTAGGGTTGCTGTCTTTGCCGTACGCGCAGGTGACAACGTTGTTTTCTCCAACAGTAGAAGGTCTCGCTTTCACACTGACGTTGACTTTGCACTCCGTCGCCTGCGACGTCCGTGTTTGCGCCTTGTCCTCTTCACACCCGACGAAGAAGGCCTTGTCGAAAAGAGGGAGTTCAGACTCCTTTATTTTCAGCGTCATAACTTCACCCTTGTTGTCGGTGCTTACGATTGTTTTTTCCCACTGGATGTCGCCACTTGTGCCAAGAAGGGACTTCAGTGTGACCTGTTTGTCTGTGTCAGCCCCTTTGCAATCGGCTACTTTTGCGTTCGGAGCCGCCGAGCAAACCTTCTTCTGATCTTTCGGTACGATGGCGTTCTTCTCACCGGAACACTGCAGAGAAACAACAAGATTTTCTTTTGACAGAGTCAAACCGGTGGTATTTTTAGCTCGTGAGCTGCCATTTTCTGCAGCAGTTGTCTTGAGCACGCATTTGGCAACTGCACCCTCGATGGTGGGTCCTTCCTGGGTTGCGGCTCCAGGCCCCGAGTTCTGGTTCTGCTGCCCTTCAGTCAGTTTATTTGCTGAGGATGGTCCGCTGGAGAGCAACAAAACTCCGCTCACGCAAACTGCCATCAACATACGGGCCGTGGTCTGGAACCCTCCACGCCGTTGCTGCATGCTTCCTGTCCTCGCCATGGTGCAGATGCTGTAGACAAATTGACTAGAAACGAAAAAACCAAACAAGTTAGGAGGTGGCGGAAGAACCAGGATTGCCAAAGCAGTAAGAACACTGGCGTGTATGGCGTTGGTTGGCGTGTGTTTCTTGTGCCTCATGCCGGGGCGGACGATCATCAAGATGTCTTGCAAGACAACCGACACGTAGAGGCTCGGGCTTGCTGCCCCCTTCCCCCCCTCACCACACCACCATCGATAATCGATAGTGGCGGGGTAGTAGTGGAGGCAAGCAAATCTCACGACAGGGGAATAAACTGAGCAAACGCTCTGCTAACATAATACAGCTAGGATCCTGACACTTCACTAGTTTTTTTTGTTTCCTATTCTCGGCATCAGTCAAAGTGGCAGAGCGCAAAGGCGACAGCGTAGCTTATCATTTTCTACAATGTCTTTTCAAACTCTATTTCAATTGCACCGATAGTGGTTGGATGAGGAGAATAATTATGCAGATGAAATGACAGTGCTCAATTCTTTCGAGGGGAACCTAGCTCATTTCACAATTAACGTGTGAACCCTGCTGTTTGTGAGTTCCAGGTCAGAAAGGCAAGTTCCACACTACTAACCAAGCGGTGGCGATTTGCATCGGCGCTTATCAGTAGTTTAAAAAATTCTGATTGCTCGGACAACGGAGGGCTACGGACTGGCCTTCAGTCTTGCCTGCGGTGAGACTGACTATGCTTAGTGAGTGCTCGAGACGACCAAGACATGTAAACTACATAAAACAGAAAAACTAAGGCAACTACATGCAGAGACCGTTCAATTCAGAGAAAGTTTCCCGGATGGTACCGCATGCACTGATGTCTGAGAAGCACTTGTTAGGAACAAACCGGCTGTCAACCATATAGCAGAGAGGCAAAAAGTAAAGGCCGAGACGGAAAACACAATGGAAGACAGGTGCGGCTCCCCAGCAGTGAGAACGCTGTAAGAATCGATTTCATGACAAGGTACAAGCGAATTCGCAAACAGAAAAAGGGAGTTCCATGTGCTCGAAAGTACACGCAAGATGAAGTCTGTGCCCATGTCAGTTGTTGTAACCTTGACATGTTGCGATGAAGTTCAAGTTCACTTAAGGGAGTCGCAGCTGCATGTAATGCTGATTATCTGGATTCCCCTATGGTGTAAAACACAAATGAAACAAACGCGTCTCAGTGATTCTTCTGAGCGAATGCTTCAGGTATGCACTGGGCTGGTCCCTAGTGGCAGATGGGAAGCATAAGCTTCCCTTCTCATCCAGGAAGGCACCTAACACTTTTGATCTGTACCTCACCACTTTATCTGAACAGCAAACATGCAGCCACTGAACTGATCCAGCTTTCATAATCAACGTGATGCTGCGTGTCCAATATGCATTTGCCAGTTTCGGTTGGCTATACTCAATGCAGGATAGCATCAATGCCTCATTGACAAACGGAAGCTAGTGGGAAGCTTATCATTAAATTGCTACTTGTTGGTTTGTTTTCCAATCTGAGTCTGCAATTCTAGTTTGCAGTCTCGCCACGTGTCGGCTACTTTCCATCGTTTTAGATACGACAGCTCAGGCTTCGGCAACTAATCAAGACAAGAAAAGGAGTCTTGATACAATTGCTAACTTTTAGATATCTCGGAAAAAACAGTGAAGTCTGCTTGCGAATGTGTCCTTCAGACAGCCAGGCATACCGTGGGGCCCCGTGGCTCCTTCAAGCATGATGTCTGTATGTGAATCGCAAAAAAACAACTCGAGATTGCGGCACCAAAACCAACGTTGTCTGCTCTTCATCTCTGTCTCAGTGCAGTCTGACCTCTTAATGATCGCCTTGACCCCCCGTTGTTGCATTCGATCTTGCTTTAGAGAGTCACTGTAGACAGTGAGAGGCGGTATGATTTCGACAAGGAACACAGGAAGAAAGGGTTGTTTCACTCGATGAATCTTTTTCCATTTGCACTCGTATCGCAAATCAAACTGCGACACTTGACGACAAGGTGCCCAGAGTGATTGAAGTTCATGTGGGAGCAGCAAAACACAAACAATGAGAAGATCAAACTGTCTTCCGACAAGGTACAACCGTTAACCCAGTGTGCCGTTTTGGCACCGCCGAGGGTCCACTGATCTCGATGTCCAATCCAAACCCAAAAAATCGGTTATTCAACAGATAGAGACCACCTCAGAATGTAGAATCCATGCATTTTTCTGTGTTTTTTCTCTTCGTTCGCTCTGACGGCCTCAAAATCTGCAGTGGAATAATTCACAGAAGCGAAACCAACACAAGAAGACACAAATGCCTACATGACGTCGGTCGTTTTCCCCCTAAATCGATGCTTCAGCATTTTTTCCAGCAGCAGAGGTCGCTGAGCAGGTTGCTGCTATGCGAAAGCTGGCACCACGAATTCCCTATTTGAGGCCGTTCGTATTTCTTTGGCGTTGCCATGTTAAGAGTAACGGACCACGTATTCTTGTAAGGTTTGACACTTCCTTCTCTCTCAAGAATGCTTGCAACTTACAAGATTTGCCGGCCATGATTCACGAGAGCGTTACCCCTTTTCCGTTTTCTCAAGATTCCTTGGCACTCATGGAGAACTTCTTTGTTTGTACCCCATAACTCGAGTCCTATTCAGTCCCCTAGGTAATAAACTGTCTGGATCTATTCTGTCAAAGCTGCAAGTCGCTGCACTGGATATGTTGCATTTTTTAAAAGTTATGACCAGAGGCGTGGTTTTATGATTCCGAAAGGGAGCGCTGTCCTGAAAACTTGGATTGTAAAAAGGATGATGACCCACTACCGCGGTCTCTCATTGTGTGTTGTGATGTGAACGCGTGCAACACTCTCTTCTCCTGTTTAAGGTTAAAAGGTATCGAGTGATCCGTCACTTTTTTTCCTGCGAAGAACGGAAAGGAGAGCAGGCGAACATCTCTGAAATAACTAACGCGAATGGGTGTGCACAATGCCGTGTGCATGCAGGAGCGACAAGATTGTTTTTCCTTCCTTCTCCATTCTGTCATTTTGTTGTGTCCTTTTTCTTCCGATATGTCTTACCAGTTTATGCAAAACACACGAATACCGTAGAGCTACACTGCATGAGGTCTCGATTGTCAGCAGGCGCGAGAGTGTGGTAGCAGGTTGTCGCAGGTCTGCTGTTTCTCGCCGGCCACCCGCAGCTCTGCTTCTCCGTTTTCTATCGCGAAAAGTTCCGTTTTTTCAATCTTAAACATGCCATTTCTTGTTCGTTTCCTTCCCACTTTGTCGCTCTCCCGTCAATTCTGTTTTTCCCTCCTTGTTCGGCCGTATCTTGCCAATTTCGTTTATTTTTGCTGGAGCATGCACGTCGTACTGGGACGACTTCTCTCCGGCCCTTCCTCTCATTTCCTTTGATATTCGTCTCTTCTTTCCTTTTCCTTCGCTTCTGCGAATCTCACCTTTCCCCCGTACATTTCACCAACCACTCCGGCGCCAGTGCGCTCCTCCGTAACTGAGAACACACTTTTTCGGAATCCATGCATGCCGTCAACCCCGCCCTCGCTGTCCCCTTTGTTTCAGCTGTCTCCCTTCCTTTTCTTAATTCGGAGCTCGCCCGTTTCTTCTCTCTTTTTTCTACGTTTTTCGCTGCGCCGGGGGTGAAGGGTCGAATCTCCGCTGTCGTCATCCGTATAGTTCAAACTCAGCCTGTGCTCTTCGTTGAGCCGGCACAGCCCTGGGGTCCGGTTCTCGTCCTTTTCTGCAGAAGACAGCTTTTTCTGCGTCGCTGTGGTGCTGCTTCCTCCTCGGCAAAGCGCTCGTGAAATCTTGAGGAACCAGGCGAAAAACATCTGAAAACGAGAGATCTGGAGACCAAAGACACGCAAGACGGGCGCCAGCCGCGGAGAACGGCGAAAAACCTTTGGGTGGGTGGCAGACACAGGTCGAAAATGCAGAGAAAATGGATGGTTAACTTCTTCAGTAGGCATGCGGGGTGCCTTTCTTAGGTCCACTGTCGCTTCTTTGAAGCGTGGAGGTTTCGATTTCCGGTCTGCACCTCTTGTTTGTGTGTCCCTCTCAGTCTTCTTGAACACCTCCTCTGTCGCCTTGTCCAAAGGATCTGCGCATGCAGCAGGACGAATCTCTATCTCTTCCTCTTACGTATCATTTCTTGTTTTTCCCATGCGCGTCCTTTCTTAGCGTTTTCCTTCTCTTCCGGGCTACCTCTAAGGAACCCAGAAACGGAGTGTGCTGCTCGAAAGCAGAGATTTTTCTCCTTCGTTGTTCTCCCTCCACTGTCTTGAATCCCCCCTTCTCGTCTTCAGTCCTCCAGTCCTGCATCTTTTCTCCTTGTCTCTCTTTCTCGTTCTCGATGATCTCTCCTCTCTGCCAGCCTCGTCGACCTCTCGCTGTGTGTGTCTCCTGTCCCCTGCCGCCTTCCTTCGGCTCTCTGTGAGCGCGGTCTGAAGTCCCCAAACAGGCAAACTCAGGAGACGCAGAAATCGCGTCTTCTCCTTTTTCTGTCTGCATCCAATCTTCCAGCAGGTCTCGCGTCAGAGTTCGTTTCAAGTATAAACAACGCGCCGGGATCTCTCTCGTCTCCTCGCCACAATGGACGAAACAAATCTTCCAGCTCCAGCAGAGGCAGGGCGAAACCCACGGGCGCTGACCCTCGGGGGTGTGGCGGCCCGCGGGATCGCTTCAGGCCCAAGTGGCGACGGGCGCTGTCTGGGTGGATCCCCACATGGAGAGACAGGTGTCTCTGATCAGACTGCATGCGGGTCTTCTCCTTCCGGGCAAGAGGAAGGCGAGGCGAGCTGTGGGGTCTCTGTGGGAGCTGTTGACTTTGAGATGACGCAGCAAGAAACAGAAACGAAATGTGTCAGTGAAGGCGTGAACAACTTCAGCGCGACTCCTTCTTCCCGGTCTCACTCTTCTCTCGCCCTTGAGAACTCAGCCGGTGTCCATACACCTGCGGAGGCGAGCCACGCGTTTCCAGGCTCTTCAGGTTTTCCTCGAACACCCAAAGGAGAGCAGAGTCGGACGGATACACTCAGGTGCAATGAAGAGAGGCGCTTCCTTGTTCCTCTCCCCTCCAGTCTTGCTCGCTTTTCTTATCGCTTGTCTACGTCCGGAAGAAAGACCCAAGTAGTGAAGACGCTTGCAGGCCGCTACACGGAAGGAGATGGCCCTCCGCCGTCGTCGTCCACTTCCAACGAACATGAAAGAAGGTCTGCATGTTTTGCTTCCATCGTTTCTTCTGCCTCGGAGGCCTCTCATGCTTCTCCCTCAGCCTCAGGCGGCCCCCGGAGGCTCGATGGAGAGGGGAGGCCGCCCGTAGAGGTTGAGAAGAGACAGCAGGAGGCGCCGACAGTCCTGGAAAGAAGACACGGTGACAGCTACCTCTCTGTGGGGTTCTCCTGGGCCTGCAGGCACCCGTGGGGTCTTGAGGTGCTTCTGACTGAGCATGCGAGAGATCGGGCTCTGGCGAGAAGAGAGAGGAAAGCTCCCTCACCGAAAATGCCGACACAAGAAGCCGCGTTGCCCCTCTCACCGATAAGAAACGGACAACTTCTCTACCCCTCTGCCTCTTCTGCATGCGCTCAAGAAACGCCCAAGTTTGATGGAAATGTGTCTCTCTCGAGAGGGAGCCAGAGAACGCGTTTGGAGACTTCGTTTCAACGGGATGAAGCCGACAGGAAAACAACAGTTCTTCAGAAGGCATGGGGCTGCGAACGCGAGGAACGCAGGGAAAAAGATGGAAGGAAAGATGGAGAGGGCGAAAACATGGTACCTCTTTCTTCTCTCTGTTGCCCTTGCTGTCTCTGCAAGGGCACAGGGTGTTGTGACACCTGGAGAGCGTCGGCGGCCTTCTCCCGTGATTTGGCGTCACATGCAACTTCTCGGCATTGTTTCTGCTGGGCCCAGTGTCTCTCCGTTTCTCCCGTCGACTCTTCACAGACACCAGAGGGCAGAAATGGAGAAGAAGGGCAACAAGCGAAGGAAGAACTCGAGGTGCACAAGCGACTTCAGGTCAGAGAGGCAAGAGAGGCAGAGAGAGATCACCAATCAGTCAGAAAAGAAGAAGAGAGACGACGAAACAGGAAACATTTTGCTCTCGTTCAGGGCGATGCGACTGTCTCTCTGTCCGCCTCCTCGGTAAAACACTCCACATCGATCGCGTCTGCCGTCTCCCGGTGTCTCCCCGGCGAAGAGAACGCGTCGTGGCTGCCGCCGTGCAAAGCTTTCGGAGATCACTGGGAGGCGGCCATCAATCCGGACTTTTGTCAGTTGTCTCCTTGTTGTGCGGCGACCTCTCTCGTAAGGAGGGCGACAAACGAGACAGAGACACAGAGTGCACACCCCTCCTCGCCGCTTGCCTCAGATCGCTCTCCTTCGCGACTCACGCGAGGCGACGACGACCAGCAGGGCTCCAGGGAACCCAAAACGCATGAAGAGAATGCGTGCTTCTTTGCAAAAGAAAAACGAGCTTCGCTTGCCTCTTCCACTCCGCATGCTCTCGCTTCAAGTCACTCGCCGTCTCGGGCCTCTTCTTCGTCGTCGTGTCTCCACAACACCCCACAGGCCACCAGACCCACCACCTGTTCCTCCCCCGCTTCTTCCTCCGTTTCTTTTTCTTGTTCTTCCTCGTGCTCTCCTTGTTCCTCTTTCTATCCGTGTTGCGTTCGTCGCGTTCGCTTTTTTCTTCCCGAGCACTTGGCTCTGCAAGATCTCTTGCCATCGCTGCGACCGTCGAGCGCGGCGTGGGGAGCGGCGTCTCCACTGTCTCCTCACCCGGAGTGCCTGGAGAGGACGAAGAAGGCAGCTGCTGCGGGCGACGGGGCTTTTGGCTCCCAGAAGGACGGAGAGGGAGTTGGACTCAAAGTCCACAACCAGGTTCACTTGCCGTACGTGGTTGGAGCCGGAGGCAGCTTCGCAGGCGTGGGGTTCGTCCCGGCTCTCTGCACCTGCAAAGGGAAGGACTATTTCAAGTCCTGGCTGCTGCAGAGACACCGAGAGCTCGACCGCGAGCGACAGCGGAGACACCTGGAGCGCGGGGCAGAACGGAGCCCGAAGACGCAAGAAGAGCAGAGAGATGACGCGGAGGAGACCTTCGAAAAGCCACCAGAGATGACACCGGGAAAGACGGTGAAAAAAGAAGGGCAGGAAGGGACCGGGCACGACGAGAAGGGTGGAGAGCAGAGACCCGACGGAGTCAAGAAAGAAAATCAAAGCGAGGAGAAGACAGCTTCGGGAAACGACGGCAAAGGAGTGGGGGAGCAAGGGAATTCGAATGCGGTGGACTCGGCCGGCGTTGTCGGATCAGCTTCCTTTTCTCCAGGGCCGTCCTTGAAGCCTGGCTCCGAGTCGCCTTCGCTTCCTTCCGTCTGTCCAAGTCCAGGGTGTCAGGGCCTGCTGTTTGTCCCGTACTCTCTGATCGAGGTGCCTCTCGTCCGCGGCGTTGAGAGCTTGTCGACGCTTGCAGAGAGCGTCGCTTTGCCGTCAAAGACAGAGCTGTTTTCTGGGTTTCTACGGCACTCAGCCGTCGTGGTGTGCACCAGCGAGACGCACGAGCAGCGCTGCTGGCGGGCGCTGAAGCAGGCGAATCTCCATCTGTCGGCTCTGGTCTTCGACGTCTACGCCAACGACTTTGTCCCCTTCCACAGCGCCCGCGAGCGTCAAGGGGCAGGGGTCGACTCGCGCGCGGGCGACCGGAAAGTCTTGACCAAGGAGCAGGCTCAACTCAACCAACACCTGACCGAGTTGCAGCACGTGGGCGAAGAAGCGTCTTCGTCTGCTCTCTTGGCGGCCGGCCACGAAGAGGCGCGGGAGAAGAAGGAAGGCGAGGAAGCCGAGGGCAGCGAAACCAACGGAAGAGAGACCGATTGGGGGGACTTGGAAAGGTCGCTAGCTTCTGTAGTTTTCCCGCAAGAGGCGACCGAAGGCAGGGAACGGATTGGAAGCTTTGCTGCGGAGCGAAGGCCGCTCGAGGTGACGCTCAGAAGTGTGGGGTCTCTGGGAAAGAAGAGGGAGAAGCAAGAGACAGAAGAAGGGAGGAGACGTGTAGGGACGGCCGCCGATGCAAGGAAGGAAGAAGCAGGTGGGCAACAGAACGCCGCAGGCGCCTGCGGACGAGGAGCTGGAAGGCGAGGAGTGGAGGCAGAAGAAGAGGCTTCGGAGGATGAAGACTCAGAGGAGGGATTCGAAGACGCAGAGGACGAGCGCCTGTTCCTTCTCCGCAGCCTCGCGACTCGCTTGCTTGCGGAAGAAGAAGGAGGGTTCGGAGAAGAAGAGAGCGAGGGAGAAATCGAGAGACACGAAGGACAAAGGCTCATAACGCCCATCGCCCACCAAAAAGAAGGCGACAATGCGTCCGTTTCCTCACTATCTCGCGTCAAGGCGGAGCCCACAACCGCTCTCGAGGGTGACGAAAGGGGATGCAGAGAGAAGCAGGACGGAGAAGAGACAGAGGAACAGGAGACACTTGCGAAGGGACAACTGGCCAAAAATACTTCACCCAGTGCCCCTTCTTCGCAGAGACGCAGAAGAGAAATAACGGACCACAACTCGCATGCTGTGGGGACGGTGGCGGAGACAGGAAGGAGGCTCGAGAAAGCAGGTCGCCGAGCCGGCTTGCTTCGCAGGCGCGAATTTCTGAGTTTACTGACCAGCGTCTTCTCTCCCGACAGCATGGGGGGGGAGAGCAAGAAAGCGACGAGAAGAAGAAGAGAGCGACTGGATGCAAACGAGGGACGTCTGCTCGCAAGCCTGAGTCGCGCAGCGACGGATACTGAATCTGAGAGAGAAGACGCGGAGAAAACAGGTGTGGACTCTGCAGGGAAAGCGAGGGAAGCTAGAGCCACAGAGAAGAGACAGAAGCCGACAGCAAATGTATCTGCTTCCTCAGAATTGCAAAGGAGTGCCGATAGGCTGCGGGGCGAAAAGGCCGCTCGGTGGTTCGACTGTCTCTCCTCGGAGTCGCAAACGAGTGTGTCGCCCTCGTCGTCTCGCGACTCGAGTCCACTGTCTCCCAGGGGGACAGCTCTCTCGTCTCTTGTCTCTCTTCCTTCTCCTCTCGGCTCTTTCCCCTACTCTCGTCTAGGACGGAAAGAGAACGAGGAGGGCGAAGACGGCATGGCCAGAAGGGAGAAGCGAAGTCGCGTCGAGGACAGAGAGACCCGCAGCATGCGCGAGTCCTACTGCAGGCGCCGCGGCTTGGTGTGGGGAGAAGAACAAGAAGAGGAGCTTCAGAGACTCGAGACTTTCTTCAAAAACACTCCACACATCGCGCATCCCCTCCCGCGTGCTCCGTCTTCTGGTGGCACAGATGCGACGGAGAATCGAGTGAAGAAGGAGAAAGCGGAAGAAGAGCGCAGGAAAAGACAAAGGACTCGCGTCCCTGTTCCTGTAGTCCCCCCGAGAATCAGTCGACAGATCTCGCCTCCACCTAAACCGCCTCTTTCTTCTTTCAGGGGGCTCCAAGAGGGAGACGTCGCACGCGCGAGCGGCCGTGGTGGCGAGTCGATGGAGGCCGGCGATTTCGCAAATCCCTCTGGAAGTGGAATTCTGCGTCCAGAAGGTGAGGAGACAGAGAAGGAGACACAAAGGCGAAAAGAAGGGAAGTGAAAAAGAAGGTCTACACTGCTGTCTCCACGTGTCAGGCCCACTCCGAAAGAGCGAATCCCTGAATTCATTAAAAACCACTAGAGAAAAAGAGGGCATCTGAAACCCTAAGGCGAGACGGGGTGATACGAAACGAAAAGTGGATGCTGAGAAAGAAACAAATCTTCTCCAATTGGGATTATTCTTAGTGTGTCACCGTGTGTTTGCTTCGACTTCTTCTCTCTTGCATTTCCTTTTTGGTTCGGTGTATGACGCTTCCATTTGTAGTTCCGTTCTGGGTCCCCTACACCGTTTATCTGTTTTTGGCTCCATACTGCACATTTTAAGCTCTTTTTCATCCATCGACTTCGCATTTCCTTTCTGAAGGCTTCTCCCAAATGTGTCACTGCAGTCACGCAAGGGTCACCTCAAACGTTGACCACGAGAGAGAATGATCTATACACCGTATAACGGACATTCGACCGAGCCTAAGACAAATATTTCCGGAGTAGTTATGGCCCTTTCCTCTCCGGTAGCGTCTATGCGCCGTGTCGTCTTGTCGCTTATCTCTTCCAGAGCCTGTCAGGAGATGCGAACAGATCGCCTGCCTCACACTTTGGTCTCTTTTCTTCCCGCGTGTGTTTTGATTTGTGTTTTATGGTGCGCACTTGGTTTTCTCTTCTCCGTTTCCTCCTCGGACCCCTCGGTTCGCTCCGGGCCTCTTGTCTTTTTTATCTGTCTCCCCTCCGCGATGTATCCCTCCTTTTTTTGTGCCGTAGGTAAAGCTGAGCCAGTGGTGCTCTTGCCTCGCAAGTCTGTCCCCTACGCTCAGAGATATGCGAGTGACGGGAACCCGTTGCCCGGTTCTTCTTCTTCAGTTGACAAGGAGAGAGCGAATGTGCGGGAGAAGGCTGAAGAGTTTGCGGGCGTTCCAGGGGGCTTCGTCTCTCCTCTGGAGTCGGGCAGCCGTCCGTCGGGGGCCTTTGTCCCCAACCAGAGAGATGCGTGTGCGTCAAGGTCGTTGACAGACAGTGGGTTCCACGTGGCTTCGACGGACCTGCGGCGAGAGGCGGGGCGAAGCTTAGAGGCCGGAAGAGACGGCGTGTCGTTTTACTCGGAAAGCGGTAAGATCACCCTTCTCCCAAACAGTCGGCAGAAGTCTGATCAAAAGAGTCCGTTGGGAGTGACTCACCAGAGAGGGCGAGACCCGCCGGGGCCGTTCTCGCCTCAAAGCTTCTGTCCGTATGGCGTGACCGCACGCATGGGTGGCGCAACGGGAGAAGAGAGGAGACACACGGGCGCCGAGGGAGAAGAAGAAGCGAAGAAGGAAGTCGAACAACAGAGACAACACGCGCGGCTCATGAGGCAGCACCCGAAACCGAACTTGAGAAACTTCTAACTCGGCGTTTTTGGCCATGTGGGCTCGCGTGACATGTCGTCGGTCGATGTTCGCTCCCCCCACATCGCCGGGGAAGGCTGGATGGTCGGGAGAACTTCCCTTGAGAAGAGAGCGCGAGCGAGAGAAGGGTACAAGAGTTGTGTCGTTCACCCGGTCTCGGAGTCTAGACGATTTCGATGCGATTTCTGGGGTGAGTCGTACCTCGCACTGGGGAGCGCAGGAACGGCAGGAACAGAAGACCATGGGCAGCGCAAGGATGTGGGCGGAGGGTCTCTCCAGAAACGAGGAGGAGAGAGAAAAGAGGGATGTTGGAGCTTTTGCGTGTCAGACAGAGAAGAGAGGAACAGGTGAATCGCATGCTACCATGAGACGAAGGAAGAGACGCGTGCTGCCCGGGCGTCGACAGTGGGTGCCGTGAATTGCAGGCAGGCGATTGCAATCTTCTGTACAGTTGGAGAGATCGACTTCCACTCTCTTAAGGTTCATAAAGAACGACGAACACACTGTCAGTGTAATGGAAGGACGGAACACAGCCGTTGGTATTTGGAGCGGTCTTGACAGAAAACCTGTCGTCGAGTGGTCACTTGCATGCATAGCCAACGATGATCTTATTAAACTCACAAGGCAGCTCCAGACAGAGACAGCACATGCAGTCGCCACAGAAAGTTCAGCGGGACCGAACCTCAGTAATTTCTACTGCTACCTCGCTAAAAGGTGCCTCATCTGCATTCGCGTCTGGCCCCCCACGCTCACCTATAAATGTGTAGGATGATATAAATATATATATATATATAGTATATTTGTACAGACGCATACATGATTATTTGTAGAAGAAGGCCGAGAAAAGCAGTGTCACGATATACACTGTGGATACTGATGAATGCGAAGTTCCGTTCCAGGGTACAATTCTGCAGCCACCAGCACGATTTTCCAAAAAGAGAAGGTTTGCTTATATGCATGTAGGTACGTGCATCAAGGTACCGAGAAGGTGACCGACAAGCACATCATCATGTATATAAACGATTTGGTGTACGTTTAATTGAACTGCATGTTTGCAAACGTATTTTCTTCCAGCGTTCAAAGGAATTGGTGCTGTCGCATTTTCGGAGGGCCGTCTAGGTTGTCAAGTTTCGCCTCCGGGAAACATCCTTGTTTTTGTTGGAAAACAGTCTTGGGGCACCATCAAAAACCTAAGGATCTCCACGCGGACAACTGCAAATCGAAGGCGTTTCGTGGCTCTGTTTTATCGTACCTCTTTTTCTGGTCTCTTGAGGCTTCACCTTTTTTGTGAAATGCCTCATTATTCCTTCCCGCTTTACCTCTCCTGTTTTCTTCTCTTCTCTCTCTCTTTACATCTGCTTTCTTCACTTGTTCTCTCTTCATCTCTTTTTATGACATGTCTCTGTCTCTTGTATCCTTTCCTCTTTTTTCTTCTTTTCTCCCTTTATCATTCCTGTCTTCTCTCTTTATCTCTTCTTCCTTTTTCGTTCCTTTTTCTGTCGTTGCTGCTTCGTCTCCTCTGAAAGTTTATTAGCACACTTCGCAAACGGTGCCCAAGCCGCGGGTCCGACCTTCTCGAAAAATGAGAGGAGCACTCTCAGTGAGGTACTCGGCGTACTGGATGAACCTGGAAGAGAAAGAGAGAAAAAGAAAAGGAGGAAAAGCAGACGACATGTGGAGAACAGAAACACCGAGAACCTCGACATCGGGGAATTATAAACAGCGAGACAACCCAGAGGATGCACGTTGAAGCCAGCACGCGAGAGGGCGAGAGGAAGGCGGGAAGCGTCTCAACAGGGCCTGATTCAGGAGGGAGACAGATAGACAATGAAGAGATACGCTACCTTCCTCGGAGAGACGAATGCAGCAAACGTAGATACGTGGGGATGAGATTTGCGAACAAAGACGAACACAAGGAAAAAATGAGAGAGGAAAAGAGGAGAGAAACTGAAGACAAACTTGCAGGAGCCACGTGACAGTCGGGACAAGAGTGGAGGAGGGAGATGAAGAAGCCTAATGCGGGAGGCTAAATGCAGAGAACCACACACGGACAGGAAGCTTATTATCAAAGACTTGAAAGAAGCAAATGGACGACTACACACAAACAAGACGGCAGGTGGAGTGCATTGAAACGGAATTAGAGACGCGAATGAAGGCGAGTTTCTTGGAAGAAGAATTTCATCTGGAGAGACAGCTGACCGGAACTTCATGAAGCCTTTGTCTCCCGTCCGAAGGGCGTCTTTCTTCTCCGTTCTGTCCTCCGAGAAAATGTCTGTCACACGCGCAGCCTGTCGGACATTCCCTGAAGAGAAGACACCAAACAGCCACTCATGCGCCTGCACAGGTCACTTTCTCTGCTCCCTTTTCTCGGCTTCTCTCGACTGTGTCTTCCTCTTCAAACTTCTTCGCGTCTGTTTCTCTGCACTTTGTGTCACTGTTTCAGCAGTGTCACTTCTAGTCTCTGCATTCTCTGTCCTTTCTTTCTTTCGCCTTTTCTCACTGCAAAGGCTTGTTCTCTTCTCTGTTCCTCAACTCTTCCTTTGTCCTTCGCGTTATTTTGTACCGATGTGAATGACGCATTGATAGCCTCTCTGGATGGTCGTGTTGTGGTGCAGGAGGAGCACGAAGGCAAGAAATTCCCAGCAGGCCCGAAGCGGGAGCGGAGGCTCCAGCAGGACCATTCCCTGGAGAAGAAGGCAGAGCGCAAGAGAGAAGAAACTGCAGACGCGGAACAGCGTTTGAGAGGAGTTGAGAAAACTGACAGTAACGTGGCTTCGCTGCTCTCGGAGGAGATGAGTAGTCTGAAGTTTCTAGGGTATGGAAAGATCGCCTTCTCCAAAGAAAAAGAAGAGACAGCTGCGGGGTCGCGAGGAGACAGCGGAAACGTCTCTTTTTAAGAGAAACCAGAACGGACTGTGGAAGCAGGAGACTGGTCTCTAAGAAATCACAGAACCGTATCTAGGAAGCAGCAGGATAAACTCTTTTAGGAGACATCAGATTGAGTTTTGGCAGAAAAAAAAGGGTATGTCTCTAAGAGACAGCACAGTGGTGTCCAAGAGACGGCAGAAAGGTCTTTCGAAAACAGAAGAACGGTGTCTCATGGAAATTAAAGCGTGGCCTTTCGAAGACACGAGATGGGTCTCTACGAGACAGCAAACGAGCCTCTACTACACAGCTGACGATTCTTTTAAAGACAAAAAAGGGTCCCTAAAAGACGACAAAGTGGTCTATAAAAGAGAGCAGAAGGAACTCTTCGTGACAGCTTACTAGTCTCCACGATACAGCCGATCAGTCTGTAGCACATTGGTCTCTCAAAGATAGCACATTCGTCTCTAGAAGACAACAGTGCAGACGTGACTGGAAATATCGGGAGAAACAGCTCGCAGAGAGGCGCAAAGTACTGTGAGTAGCAAACCTCTCCTGTCCCTCCTGTAAGAGCCACGGAAGAAGACCAACGAAAGCAAAATAGAAGTACACAAACAAGAGTTGGGAAAGGTCACAGAATCCGAAGCGGGAAGAAGCTAGGAGTGAATGACGAACCTTCCGGAAAGACGAACTCTTGAGTTGTTCCTTCTTGTTGGTCGCTCGAATACACATGGAGACGGCCTGCCCCCTCACGGCCTGGAGGGACCGACACCAAAGGAGACAAGCGCAGGCGGTGTGAGGGAAGGAAACGCGAAGAAGAAAAGGAAGAATATGGAGAAGAAGCGAAACGCAAACGCTGAAGCAAAAACACCCCGAGAGCAGGCTCAGGACTTGACACAACGAGGAAGAAACGAACACCGAAAGAGATAAGAAAAACGGAGAATGCTTTTAGAAGAAAAGCTATATCTAACCAATGAAAAGGATCAAACAGAACAGCAAAGGCATGCGGTTCTTGTCCAAGCAGGAGAAAGTTTTCTTCGTGTGTCCATCGCATTTTGGACTGCATCGCTGCTTTCCGCCACTCCCTCTCTCTCCACACGTCGAATGCCCCCTCATTATGTTCGTGCCTCTCTGCTACCCATTCTTTCATCGTCAAAAACTCCGCTTCTTCTGCCCGTCGTTTCCCCTATTTGTTTTCTCTGTTTGTTTTCTCTGTCTGTTTTCTCCGCCTACTCGAGCCACAGCCACGCGTTTGTAGTGAATGGATCGCACACCGACCTTGCGGAAGGCGCCGGTCCTGTCGGGGCCGAGGAAGAGCTGCGAATGGTTTAAAATGGGAGCGAAGAAACCAGAAGAGAGAGAAAAGAAAAGTCCACGGTGCTCGACACGTTGGCGTGCAACTCACACGCTCATGCAGCGCACTGGCGAGGACAGCACGAGAAGAAGCGAGACTGTCCTTTGCGTGTCTCTTCGAGAAGCATTGAAAGCAGCCTTGTATGGATGTCGCGAGGGCAAGACGATACAGAAGTCTGGCACCAAAGAAACAGAAAAGACAATCATTTTCTGGGAAGTCAGACACAACCGGGGCAACGCAGCAGGCAAGAACTGCGGAGGCATGTGACCTCTCCCCACAACGGTTTTGGCTCGATATTTTAAAGATCGTACAGTATGCAAAAACATACCATTCAGGCGCGATATAAAGATATATCTGTGATGTTGAGGGGCACTGGACTGCTGCACACCTTAACTGGCAATGCATTGATATGAGTGTCTTACAGGCACTCAGCTGGCCATTGAGAGACACAATAGAATACAAAGAACGCCCCTCAGCAAAGCGCAGTCGAGACAGGGGCGAGAGAAAGCGAAGCAGCTTGCGATCCTAGATGACCGAAGAAAACACGAGCAAGCGAATGCAGAACTGGTGTGAGAGCAAGAGAGAAAAGACAACCACGCAAAGAAGTGACTTTGTCTTTCATTTAACAGTCTTGTTTCTCGAGAGATACGAAGAAAAAGGTATCTGCCTACTTGCCGGTTCTGGGTAACTTCTCCACTACGGAGAGTTCCAGAGACGACGACGCCGACGCCTGGAACCGAGAAGACTCTGTCGATGACAAATTCGCAGGGGTCGTCGAACCGTCTGAACGGGAAAGAAGAATGCACCAGAATGTCTCCTCAAGACCGCCTGTCTCACCGTGTTGTTCTGCATGCACCCCGAAGAGAGCTAGGACACGGAGACAGCAAAGTGCCTCGCGAGGAATAGAATAGACGAATATGGATGAACAGGAAGCAGGGAGAGGCGACAGGGAGACTGAACGAGCTCAGATGGCAGAAGCAAAGAGGCCAAGGGAGATAAGGTTTTTCGCATGAGCAAAGACCTACGAAAACACGAAGAAAAATAGAGTGATGTAAACGGGAGAGGTGTAAGGTGTAGATGACGACACGGGAGAGAGGAAAGAGACACCGGCGAAAGAAAGAAGACGCAGACAGGAAGGGAAGATGAGAGAGGAGAAATAGGACAAAATCGGGTTGCGACCCCTCGCTGTCTCACCCGTAGAGACCACAAATTTCAACTCGGTTTGGGAGCTTGCCCAAGAAAGTAGCCAAGATATCCATGTTCTCCCCGGTCACGCTGGAGATGCAAAACACGGGACAGACCTGAAGAGAAACAGAAGGGCAGAAAATAACAAGAAGGGAGAAAGGGGAAATGGGGGGCGTGTGAAATAATACATGGTCACAATGACTGGAAATTTAGTATCAAATTTTCAAACTTAATTTTTAGAAAAGTACGAACACCAAAGAAGAAATTGGACGAGAAGGAAGACAACCGCGAGGGAAGACATGTAACGGCGAGTCTCTTCTAACTTGGGGGTATACATCTAGAGAGAAAGACGAAAGTAAAGACTGCGATGACACAAATATGAGCTGCGAAAGACTTTTTGTCTCTTCGCGTCGTCTGGCAATCGCGTACCCGCCCAGAAGCGACGCTTTTCGCTACAGCCTCCACCTCTTCGCGTCTCTTTATCACTGAAAGAAAAGGACATAAGAGAACTCTGGAACAGCGGAGAAGTCCGAGTACGCCTTGGCTGGTAATCTAGGCCCAGAACCCACGATTCGAAATTGCCCGAAACCCAAGAGGTGCCGGAACATCATTTGAAGCAGCGTTTCACGAAAAACATCGTTCTTTCCACCAGCTTCGAACTCTCCTTGTCACTGGAGAAAGGCGAAAAACTCAAAGAGAAAGAAACATGAGGAAACGTTATTCGGAGCTGGGCACCGCATTCCCTCAGGATGTGAGGGAAAGCAAAGGCTAGCTGCTCTTTCATCTCCATGGGTCCCGTACCTGTAGATGAATGCGAGTTCTACTTGCCCTCTCACGACATCACAGAAAGCAGAATTCTCCTTCAAATTAGCGGAGCGTGGTAAAATCTTCCCCATGTCCTTCCCCCCACGAAACAGTTCATGGAGAAGACAATCTAAACAACATCGCGCTCAGACAGAGTGTCCGCAGAGTGTCTTTGCCTTTCTCGATTGTTGTGCGACTTCGCTTCCTTAGAGAGTCGCCGTTTTGGGGACCCAGCGAGACACAAGAGCACATGAATCACGTCTCTTGGAATCCCTCATTTCTCTCGCGCGCCCTGAAGGTCGGATTTACGAAGAAGCGCGACAGACACCAGCAGAAACCCGCATCGACAAAAATGTCTTTCCCAACGTCCTCTGAAAGCACCACTCTCTCTCTTCCCGAATCCGCAACTCGGCATTATAACTGATACATAGATACAGATACACGTTTATGGATAGATCCATACACTCATGCATGCATATATACATAGATACACAGACACATGCGTACGTACATACATACATAGACACGGAGATAACATGCATACAGATATCTGTAGATACATAGCTGGAGAGAAAAAGAGATCCATAGAGAGATCGACAAAGCTTGCTTCTCTCCTATGTGTTTTCTTCGTGTGTCACTCACTGATCGGCAGTTTGCGGACTGCAGGGTGCTTTAAAACTTTGAAAACCTGTTCAAGAGTTCGCTTTTTAACATGCGCGGGAGTCATGTCTGTTTTTGTGACGACGACGAAGAAGGGCAGACGCAGCGCGAGCGCAATGCGCAGATGCTCCTTCGTCATTCGCTGCAGGCCGTTGTTGGCCGCGACCACCACCATGGCGTAATCTGGAAAGGAGGCAGCCAAGCCAAAGACTGTCGTTTTCAAGTAGCGCTCGTGGCCACAAAGGTCCAATAAAGTCACAATGTTTGCTGCCTGTTCAACAACGCATCGCCACGCCGCGTTGCGAGGCACAAAGCCTCCCTGACGCGCTGCTGAAAACGACGGCGACGGAGCGGTAGAGGTGCAAGTAGACGATGAAGACGATGACGACACAGATGGAGGAAGAGAAGATGAAGGCAAAACAGATGAAGAAGGCGAAGAAGAAGTTAAGGCGGAGGTGTGGTGATTTGAGTTTGAAGCGGTTTGAGGTTCGAATGGGTCGGGAGTGGTGTTGGAGAGATGCCCGTATGTGGCGTTTTCGTGGTTTTCGGTCGTTTCTTGGGAAGACATTGCAAGGGCAGGAACACTTTTTTCTTGACTTTCTCGGTCGCTGCCGCCAGCGGATTCAAGTTCAAGCTGTCCTGTCTCTTTGGGGCTAGCCACGTGCGCCTCGCTCGCGGCCGCCGACGCATTCGCGCCATCGGGACCCTTCGAGGCAGAGGGACAGAGAGGACGAAAGGAAGAAGACCGTTGAAGCTGGAGAGGAGAAGGAGAGAGGGGAGCGTCTGTGCTAGAATGCGAATGGAGAACCGACTCCGAAGAATGACGAGAAGGAATGATTACACGACCATCGCGGGTGAAGCCTAGGATCTCCGTGGTGACCGAAGAGCTTCGACCTGGAGGGGGGTGAACGGCAAAAACACAGAAGCCGAGGTGAAGAACACCCAATAGAGGGAGCATAACAGAGAAGTCATCGAGCCATTGCAGAAATCTGACTGGAGAGGGACACAGACGAAAAGAGGGTACAAGCAAAGAAAAAATCTTAATACTGCAGCGACAAGGAAAGCGAGAGATAAGACTCCATACTTTCCGGGAAAGTCTGCATGGTCCTCCTGAATCCTTTCCTCCATACGGCGGGTGTTTCTCGCATGCTTCTCCTTACTAGTTTCCACTGTATTCGTGCCGTCTCTCCCCTTTCTGGTTTTTCCATTTTTTTCTCTCCACAATCAGTATCAATTCTACCTGAGGCAGCCTCGTGGGAGTAATTGAAAATGGTGGATCTCATCAGCCCCCGCCCGTCGTCGAGATGGTGGCCTGCCAAGACGCCGACCAGCGTCGTCTTTCCACTGTCCACGTCCCCGACAACAGCAACTTTTACCTCGAAGAGGACAGAGGGCTCTGGGCTGTCCTGTTCACAGTCTGCTTCTGTCGACTCTGCCTTTCCCTGATCCTTCCTGTCGTTCCTTCTCTTCTTCGCTCTCTGTTTTCTTTCGTCTCTCCGGTTGGGCTTCGCGGCCACTCGCGCGCTGGCAGAGGAAGAAGAGGTGACGTGGTTGGAAGGCGCCCCCAACGAGAGAGACGGACAGACCGGCGCATCCGTCTGAGAAGAAGAAAAGACACTCAGTGGCCTCATCTTCCCTCCACGCAATATCGCGTCTGCTTCCACTTCGGTTTCTTCACCTCCACCAGATGTTCGGGGCGACATCCCACATGCCTCCGCCGAGACGCCTCGCGAGCGTGGAGACAGACCCGACAAAGAACTTGAAGTGGGGAAAGACGCTTCGCGCAGCAGACTCGGTCGCGAACTGGAGGACTCCGATGCAACAGAAAGGCGAAGACAGCCGCAGGGAGGCAGCACCTGGACAGACACCGGAAGAAGCGGCAGGGGAGACGAAGGAGAGGCAGACGACGGCGGGAGAGAGGAGGAAGGGGAGGAAGAGGAAGAAGGAGAAGAAGGAAGACATGTAGGACAGGTCGCCGTTTCCTCCAGTTGACGGTGAGACAACGGAGGCACAGCAGAAGAAGAGTGCCGGCCTCGTCGAAGACTTGACTCGGAGCAAGAAGCGAAGGAAGGGAGGTCCGAAGGAGCCCCCATGGTGTGGCTGCAAGAGTAAGGCAAGCCGAAGAAGAAAGTGGAGAGAGTAGAAGGCAGCGAAGAAGACGAAAGCAACGCAGACCGGGAAACCAGTTCGAACTGGAGACGTTGATCTATGCACGGAACAAGACGGGGGAGACAGGTGCGGAGAAAAGGGAAGGAAAAGGTTGAAGACGAGTGAGAGAGAGAAAAACTTATTGGCCTTCCGGCGAAGGACCACAAATGGAGGAGAAACAAGAGAACGCGGTCGCGGCAACTAACCATCCGGCGCCCCTGGGCCTGGGAAGGACGGTGAGCACAAGGGAGCCTTTCGCGAGGAGGGTTTGTGCGCGTTCGTCGGAGACAAAAGACTTGATAAGATTACACCACGGCGAAAAGAAAAACAGATGGAAAGAAGAGCGCGTGCGTCTGCTTGAGGAATATCCGCCTCTATCTCGGATCCCGAACTGCCACAGGTGTGAGGAGACACAGCTCGTCAGGCTCGGGCGTGGCGTGGCAGCACAGTCTTCGCTGAGAAGATTCCAGGGAGAACGGAAGAACGCTGAAGGAGAAGGAGGCGGAAGGGAGACAGAAACGCTTCATCAGTCAATGTGATTTGTCTTCTTTAGTTGAGGGAAACTTTAAGATAAGACAACTAGCGAACCAGCTCACTTGGCCGCGGTGACCTCGAGTGCCACATGCGCGGTGACTGCAAGACCCTTTGACCGCCGTAGTACCTTGGTTCCTTATGTGGACTACAGCGCGAGAATCTCACGGGGATTAAGATGTGATGAAGTGAAAAAGGGGGATGCGGCATCCGGTAACTCCCCCACAGCGGGACAGAGGGCGAAGAAACAAAGGGAAGCCTCCTCGATTGTAGGGAGATAGTGCCACAAGGAGACGGACAAGTTCTCGTTCTGCACCCTCTCGCCTACGGCTAGCCGAGTGGCACAGAGGAGGTGTTTTCACCCTGCACGTGCAGCAGGGGAATACATGAAACAGGAAATGTGCCTGAGATGCAACTTCATGGTTCACATGGCAAGCGACGTGTCTTTCTCCTTCGTTACGAAACAGTCTCGGCCGCTGTTTCGTCCCGCGGGCGAACAGACCGGTTCTTCGAGCGTGTGCCAGGCGGCGGGGCGAAGGTGAATAAGCAAGCAATCTAGTCGATAGTAGAAGAGTAGAGCTTCCATTTGACGAGTTTTCAGGCATCTCATATAGGTGAAGAACACCTCTTCTATGTCACAATGCATGTATGGCCGTCGTACGTAGGAACGAGCCCGACAGACCGGTTGTTTTCTTTTGCAACTTTGGTCCACTGTACGTGGAAAAGCGAGCTGCGCGCGACGGTAAACCGATGCGTGCTCAAAAAGAGAAGCTAAGAGACTGAAACCGAATGGCACGAGTCATACTTCCGCCTCAGTTTGCGATTTTCTCTCTGGGTCTACGTACACCTCTTCGAGTCATGACAGAGCGCTGATCTGTGAGTATGTGTTTGTGGCTATATAGATGCATACCCACAAAATCAACGATAATCGTACGTGTAAGTCGTCTTCATTTTTCTGTATCTCCGAGATGAATTATCTTGTCAGCACGCCGGGTCAACTACGTTCGCGTCTCTTCCACGCACTTTCGGTCTTTGGCGTCGAAACTATGAGGGTTCAGAATGGTCTCATTTCTAGTTCTCTTACACGGGTGAACGCACAAACTGGACAAAGCAGTAGAGCTGTGTCACTCCACTGTTTCCTTTGTTGAGGCCAGTCAGTAGAACACAACGTTGCCGTCTCTGCATTTCAGAACAGTTGCCATACGAATTAACGGGGAAAAGAGGGAAACTGTGCTTCTGCTAGGATGAGCACAAGGATGACGTCCACAAGATTTCCGTGGTTCCGTGTTTCAGTGGAACGAACGCCGATGAGGGCAACATGGCAACGAACTAATTAGGCTTTCCTGCTAAGATGAAAACAATACCCTTGTCTGTAGGCTTCCACCGCCCATAAAACAATGACGATATGGACTAATTACAAAGCGATTACTGAATGTGACTGTCTGTTTCTCGTCCTGTCGTAAAAAGGCGAACTATCAAACGCCTTTACATTGTGACGACGCATGAAAATTTCTGCATCAGAATGCCCCTTTAGAAAGCACACAAGGTGTCAGTCTTTGTTCCAGCAAGAAGAAGTCAAGGCGTGTCCTTCACACCTGTCCTTTCTCCGTCAAAACGAGGCATCGCCCTTCAACTCACCAGGGCCACAAGATTGGCTATCCGGAGACCCATACGATGGTCTTAAGCCGGCTTGTTCCGAATTCGAGCTCAAGAGGCACCAGAGGAGCATCTAAAAGGAGAGAAAACGTGCACAGAACCTTCGAAAAAGAATTCCGGCGATAGCTATGTGTGAACAACCTGACAATTCTTGATTACACAAACGTGCACAGAGCGACAAACGAGCAATGACAACGGGTGGAGAGGCGGTTCTGTAAGACGTCAGGTTACGGCATAGATACGTGGGCTCCAATGAGAGAGACAAACCGATAGCAGAAGACGGAAAGTGACAAACGATAATTCGATGCAATCTAAACTGACCACTGACGGATCTCTAACTCTGTGCGTAAACCAAACACGCCACAGGACGTATGTTCTCGTTAGCCTCATCGATACCATTCTACACAGCAGAAGTTCGAAGCTGGAATCGACCACATCCCCTTGACACTGTATATAGAGGGCATGTTGGGGGTCAGGGTCACACATATGGTGAGACTGGCAGAGAACAATTGCATGGAGGTCTCTCGACAAGAGATGCCAAAATACAAGAACACTTAACGTCATCTTTCGCTGTCTGTTACACTCTCCAGACTATGATCGCTCTCGTGAAGAATGCGCTTGCGACGAAGACATTCGCTTCCTATTCCCATTCTTGGGATGGTACGTTCCTGCTTCTGAGGGCCACCCTTCTTTGTGTTTCATACAGCTTCTGCATTTCAAGACGCTTTCTACAGAGCTCCATCTTTGAACGAATGCTCAAGAGTTGTTTATTGTTTCACTTTACCTACGGAAAACAGTTGTCTCATTGACACGGCCTTTCGTGCCGGCTCACGAGCTCGCTTACTCCAAACAAATTCCAGCCGCAGGCTACACCAATTTCCGATCTTCCTCTATCTTTTTCCCACGTCGAGTGCCTTTGCATCCCCTTGTGTCCATTTGAATGTGTGATATAAACACGTTGAACGAATGACAAATCCCTTCAACTTGTGATGCCACATTTGCGGCAGGGTTTCCTCGTTTTCGGATTCCGACAACTTTCTGGTGTGGATTCCATTGGCCAGACTAAGAAGTGTATGAGACCTGCCACCAGCTTGAAGCTTCTGCCGCGTTCATGCGCGGTCAGTCAGTCGCTGCCAGTTACCTCGAGCATAAACTCAGAGTGGACTTTCTGTCTGTAGAAGTGGCTGGCACAGCGTTCAATTGCAAGGAGACGGAACTTTTGATGGCTGGGTCTAGGCGAATAGCTTTTGGATGTCAGTGCCAGCAGGACATCCCTAAAAAAACTGGTGTTCAACAAGCACTTTGCTCTTGGAGCCCGTGCGATGGTCTCTGTGTAGAACACGGTGTTCTCTCACAACTCTGTATATGCTTGCACTCTAGTGTCTACAGAAGCATCGGATTCCTACGACTGAAGACTGGGAGACATGATGCCAATCCACGATCCCATTGTGAAACTGAGAAACCTAACGCTCAGCTACGTTGAGAAACAACGGCCGGCGCATAGAAAAGCCTCGAGACGCGTATCTACACGGTCGCCACTATTACTTGCATGGCACACACACACACACACATGCCTCTGTCTTTCCTCGAACTTCAAATGTTTATTTCCGTCCCCGGAAGAACGGAGAACGGGGGGACGAAGTCGGCTTCCGTAGTCTCAGCGGATAGATCGCCACACACGAATTTCGGCGGAATGGGGAGACGCAGAGAAGACACAGAAATGAACGCCAATAATACGAACAAGAGAAGAAAACAGATCCTGAATCGACCGCAAGAGAGGGATCAGAATACACATAGACGGCTCGGGGAGGGCTACCACTCTTGACCAGTCGCTCCGAGAAGACGGCGCAAAGGACAACGTGAAAGAGAGAGTGGCCACAGAGTCGGACGTCCCTATCGTTTCTCCGACAGTCTGACACAGGTGAAGAAACGAGACTCGCGCTCTCCGTCTTGCGTTCAACTCCCTTCTCCTTGCTTTCCACCCTCTGTTTTGCTATCTCATTCTCTCTTGTTTTCCGTCTGCACTGTTGCTCTCCCTATCTTCCCCCCGGAACTGCACGATTCAGTCGCCCCTCTCCGGAAGACTCAGCAAGAGAAAATAAACGGTCTCCGTCCACTGTTACATCGTAAATCAGTCCTCTTCTCGCCAGTCCACCCGCCAGGCTCGATAACACAGTCTCTCCCTCTTGCTGCTGTCTCCGGAAAACCGAGGTGGTGCGCACACAGCGTGGCTTTTCCCGTAAAGCTCCTTCCCGTGCTCGCGTTCGATTCGCTGTGAGACGCTCCATCACTTCAAATATTTGAAGATGTCTTTGGCAACCTGAAAACAAACACTCTCAGTAACAAGACAATTTCACCTGACTGGAAAGACAGACGGACACGCTGTCATGCAAATGAAAAGAATAAACGAAAGAGTCCCCCCTCTCTCCAGAGTATCGACGCACGGCCTGCTAAATATACATACATATATATATATATATATGAAAACAGAGGCACTTATGCGCATACAGACATACATGTATGCACCTGCAGATGCCTTTGTTGGGTTCTGAGTTGAAAAGATAACGACGCATGCACCGATGTACACATTCACACGTCAAGGAAGCGAGAGATTTGTTGCAAACTGTGTCTCCTCAAGCCCGTGTGTACAGATCGACACTCGACAGCGACATCATACCTCCAAAAAGTAAGAGAGGCGAGACACGAAATGAAAAACAAAACACTGCTGGCGCTTACACATCTGTCAATGCAGACATGAAGTTCTTCATATTGACCGGAGCAATTGCCTTTGTTGTCGGTGCGTGCTCTCACACGCTTGGTGCAGGCCTGAGGAGAGAAACGAAAGGAAAGGGAAAACAGACAATCCTGGTAATTCCACGGGAGCGCTGTAGCCTGGAAAATCACCCAACATGGAGAGATGTGCATACACAAAAGACGTATAGAGACACGGAAAGACACTGGATTCGATACGTGAAACATATATTTACATATCCATATGTGTTTGAGTTTTGGTCGACTGACAGTGACGGCGAAATGGAAGTGAAAAGCACAGAAAAGAAGAAAAGCTCCGACTGGGGCTGAGAACATGATTCTACCAAGCAGGCGACCCGAACGACATGCATAGAGCCATCATCCGCGAGGCTTCCTCAACATCCCGTCTCTTCTTCTGTCTTCGTACACAAGTGTGCTATTCTAGACTTAAGAGGAAGATTTTAGCAAGACGTATGTTCCTTGCCCAGCTGCTGCTCTCCAAGAAGATACCCTGCAGCGTCCGTTCGTTAGAGACGCCCTTGAAACTTCCACGTCCACAGCAGCGACACAAATCACGGCTTAGAGGTCCGAGTCGTCGCTTCTTGTTTTTGTATGCCTCCTCCGATCTTCTCTTCCCCTTTTACTCGCACCCTTCCTCCCCTCTCGTGACTCCCCTTACTCTTTCCCCTCATCCTCACGCGTTCAAGCACAAGGTTCTTTGCAAGCTTTCCCCGCCTGTCTACACGCGCCTCTGTGTGTCCCCCTACATTCGCAGACAACGCACCTAGGACCATCTGCACGCACACTCCGCATGCATACATACAGCCTTGCGTCGGATACGGTTGCACAGGGGCAAGAGTGTGAACACAGCTGTTGACTCACATCGTATTCGTTGACCCAAAGAGAGCAGCGGGCGGTGCACCCAGGCTCCAGCTTTTGTCTGGGATCAACGAGCCTCTCTGCAGGGTCCTTGGGAGGAATGTAGTTGGGGAATTTGACGAAGAACTCGCAGTAGTACGGGTACGACATCTTGACGGACAGGGGAAGACGACAGAAAACCGAAGGTGGAAGGGGGAGACAGCGCTGGCAGCGACGTTCTGCGGAAAGGCAGGAAAATGACTTGGAAAAGAAGCGAAAGAAACGAAGTCGAGCGAGGAAAGCGGAGAGGAACTTCGCCAAAGAAACGAAGATTCTGCCGAGGAGCTTCGCAGCAACCGACTCGCGGACTCGGACAGACACCCGAAGACGAAAAAAAAGAGGACTAGGGAAAAGAGAAATGGACCGAGGAAACAGCGAAGATCGAAAATGCAGCGGATCTAGTTCTCTCCGGTACTTTTCCCTCGCGCAGACTGCGAAAAAAACGACGCAAAGAGCTCCGCGATGCAGATAGCAGAACAGCGAAGTTTCAAGGATGGATGCCGCCTTGATTCGAGGGGAATTTTGGCCTTCCTTGTCAACGACAAATCCAAGCAAACCTAGGTTTCAACGTGGAAACAATCAAGTCTGCTCCACACAGCCGACGACGAGACCCGGCTCTGGCGGCTTGTATTCGGAGAGTCTGTTCTCGGTCGCCCTCTCGCCCGGCGAGCATGCAGCGTGTCCCAGACACTTTCGAGAGACTCAAAAGAGAGTTTCCAAAACCAAAGAGAAGCGTCTGTCGAGAAGATTGGTGATTAGAAAAGGAAAGAGAAACGGTAGGGCGTTTTTCGTGTCTCTCCTTCCCTTTTGAAACTCGACCGACTCTCTGAAGGGTGCAGGCTCTACACAGACACAAGAAGAGTGTGTACACTAAAAAGCATACGGGAGACACCGTTCGAGGTTCGCCCAGAGACGACAGTTTCACACGAATTATCTGAAACTCCACCAATGCATAGACGAACTTCGATGCATTTCCGCATATTTTCGACGCTCACGCCCGTCTACAAACGAAAGAAAAACCCCCTTTTTGTTGAGTAGATCTAGATCGTCTCAGCACACCAGAGCATCTGGTCCTCTACGGTGCCACCGGCCGACGCTCTGTTGCTGTTCTGAAAGAATTTTTGGGCGCACATCGTTCTTGCCACATCGATATGTGTACAGGGCAAGCGATGCATATATATACATATATACATGTATACATACTTGTGCATGCAAATTTGTGTAAACGAATATGTAAGCACCTGTGCCGCGCCATCGCTAGAGCTGGTGGGGGACGTGTACCTTGAACGGCCCCCCGTCGTTTGCACATGAACGAAAACGTATTTCTATGGTTGCACATGCAGGTGTATCTTGCGTTTGCTAAGTCGTCTGCTGCAGCAGCTTTGTGTCATGGTGAGCAGCTTTCGACAGCCGCCCCAACCTGGTACGTGCTCCGGAAGTGTTGCCTGATATCGAGGCTTCCCTCCACGAATTGTTTGCTCTTGTGACCCTTCCCCACTTTCCTCGAGCATGTTCAGTTGAAACCGACCACACGGACTCTCCATTCCTTCCGTTGTTGAGCGACTTTGTGGGGGTGGGGCGGTGATTAACGGCTCTGTCGAGGAAAATCCCTCTTGCTGTCTCACTGTCAAATTAGAGCAGCAAAAGTCTGTGACTTTACCTATGTGCAGGGCCGCATTCAAGCAGGATAGACCCACAGGTGCATACGTTCACTCACGCTTGAGTCTCCATTCACATTTCGGACCTCTGCGTGTGAGAGGCTTTGTGCCCATCCACACCTGTCGACGGATTCGCTGCGGTCTGACTGAAGCGAAAGACAAGAGTTCTGCTACACTTTCGAAATCATCATCCACCATCTACGTGTGATATGCCCCGATCGCGGAATGCAGTTGCTCGACAGAAGCTAAGAAAAGTGAAGGAACACACACAAAGCTACACGCGTTCCTCCTGAGAGAAACCAAGCAGATACGCTCTGTTCCCATGCTGAACACGCCGAGAGCACCATGTCAGTGAAGAGAGCTAAACGACGTGAATCTACCAGAAATCATTGGAATCAACATCTTGGGTGTCGTTCTGACCTCCCGTGTCCTTTCTCGTTTCTTCTTCTCTTCTTTCTTCCTTTTCCGACCGCGATTCCCTCTCTTCCTTCTCACTGCTTCCACCTTTCTTCTTCTGGTCCGCCGGAATTGTCTTCTTTTCACGCACACTATCTCCTGTTCTACCCCGCATCACGCACTGTCTGTTCTTCCACAGGCACCTGATGTGAACTTGCTTCCTTTAGGAGAATCGACTGTCTCCACGTCCTTCCTCTCTGCGCCCTTCCCCTTTAGCTGACAACCATCTCTTCCTTATTTTCGTCCTGGTTTGAGTGTGAAATGCCGAGGTCAGGCTCGTATGAGCGAAGACGCTCCAGGAGGTGCCGGTCGTAGGTGCACTGGAGGAACTTCACGTTGAAGTAGAGAGCGGAGAAAAGTTCCAATTCATCCAAATCCACCTGGCCCAGCCGCTTCTCATGGTCCTGCAACGCACACATGCGTGCAATCCCACTCAACAAAAAGTGTATGTCCATCTAAACATATATAGCTAAATCTATAGATCTACATATAATATATATATATATGTAGAAGATATGCTGCTGTACGTGTAGATGTACATGTAGAGATGTAATTCGACAGGAGGCCTGTGTCGGATGAAGTTTTTTGCGACGACCCCACCGTCTTCAAGTGAACGGGGCTTGATTCAAGGAAGCTAACACGATGCAATGCTCAAAAGAATATTTACATGCATGCAGCCGCCTTTAAATCGAACGACAATCATACAGATGCCCATCAGGTATACACGAATACCTGTTCGGAGATGCAAACGTGACTTTCGACGCCTTGGGTCGGTCATTTCCAAGCGACTACTTAAATGCGAGTATGACCCGTCCCACCGCACTGGCAGTAATAATCTCAAATATATATATATATATATATAAATTGCAAGTTTAAACGCCGTTGTCACCACACAGTCACACGCTTATGCACAGGAAGCGTGGCTGCAGTAAGAAATCCCCACGAGGGCAAAGTCATGACTTTGTAGTGAGAGAAAGGGACACAGAAGAAACTTTCAGACGGAGCAACGCGATGAGAGACAACCAGACCCGATAGAGGACAGGCGGAATCTGAGCTCGAAGGTCGTCAACTCGAAGGAAACCAAGACTGTATACAAGTCCGGCAGAGTCGGAGATTCACCTGCTTGTCCCTCTCTTCTAGGCCGTTTCTCTCTTGAGGCGAGCAATCTCCTCCTCTTATATGAGGTGTTGGAAGCAATGTCGGACGTCATGGTCCGGAGAGCTAGCGCGATATTCTATTTCCTAGTGTCCTCTGTGTGAAGTCTTTTAGTCTGATCCTCTTCCGTCGCATGGCACATCTCACACGCAGCTACATTGGACTGACCCCCGGGCAACCTTTGAGCAGTGCTCCATAACTGGTGAGGTGTGCAAACATCCGCAGCTGGTCGAGTGGAGGATGGGCTGTTCTGGGTCATATAAACGTAGCTTCGGAGACCGGCTAAGCTGGATACCACTCTTCAAGGAGACGTTCAAAATGGTGTTCACGGATTCAGCTCCTCCTGTCACATGCTTCAGGATGCGAAGAACGGACATCGAGGCGCCATTTTTTCATCACTGGGTCAGATCGTTCTGCAGACTTCTGCTGCTGTTTTAACGTACCCGTCAACAAAGAGACTGTCGGCATATATCGTTTTACTACTGCAGCACGAGCGCGCCGCCAGAAAACAGACACCCTACCTCAAGGACCCTTCGGAGAAAGCGTTGACGGTGGAGACACTGGAGCTCGCTCTCCCACTGCAGACGCGCCATGACCTTTGAAACTCCTGGATGCACTTCCTTGGCAAGTTCTGCTCCTTCAGCCTTTTTTCGCTCTGCATCTCCCGACTGCAGCGAAGATACAGGTCCCCCCTGACCGTCGAGAGGCGCCGCACCGGACAGCGACGGTCCACCTGACTGAGCAGATGAAGGGGGAGAAGAAGAAGGAGGGAGAGGAGAAGAAGACGGGAGAGACGAAGAAGGGAGAGGAGGAGAAGAAGGGAGAGGAGACGAAGAGAGAGGAGAAGCAGCAGAAGGGAGAGGAGACGAAGAAGGGAGAGGAGAAGAAGAAGTGAGAGAAGCAGCAGAAGGGAGAGGAGAAGCAGCAGAAAGGAGAGAAGAAGAAGGGAGAGGAGAAGAAGAAGGAGCAGGAATAGACTGAAGCGGCTCAGTTGAAAGAGCCTGATTTGTCTCCCCTGCACGAGCGACGGCACTGAAGTCTTCCATCATTTTTTCAGAGGAGGAGAGAGAGGACCGGGGAAACGACACAGAAAAAAAAGACGAGTAAGAAAAAACTTCGCAGGTAACAAGAAGGCCGGCAGGAAAGAGGAGGGAAAGAAGTGCCCTGAGTGAGAGAAAAGAACTCGAAGCATGTGGAGAAAGGACGGTGTCCGTCGGGAGACGAAGCAGAAAGCGAGAGCAGGAGATGAGAAAAGAGAGACAAAAAATGCCGATAAAGATGTTAAGGGATCGACAAGCGTTGAGTCGCACGAGAGATGCTAAGAAACCATTCAGATGCAGAGAATCTACGACAGCGCAGAGCGCCTAAGCCTCATGCGCGACCTTCAGAAAAAGGCCGGCAAAGTCAACTCACTGAGAAAAAACGACTTTTTTCCGCTTTAAAAAACTGAAGCCATCGAACTGTCCCGGCCGAAGTCAGTAAAGGAGAACCGTATTGACCAGACTTGCGAGGTCTGGCATACCTCCGTCGCCTTTGGGTGAGTTTTCTCGCTCTCACACTCCACAGTGTCTTCTCTCTGTGACTCTTGCCTGCGTCTCGTCGCTTCCTTCGAGTTCCCATCTCTTTCTCCGTTTCTCTGTATCCTTTTGAACGCTCCGAATTTCCGCGTTTCTCTCCGCCTTTCCGTTCTTTTCTTGTCTATCAGTCTCCTTCATCTCACTCGCCGTCTCTGCCTGTGTCTCTGTTTCTTCTTCTCTTGTTCTCACCGTTTCCTTCGTACTTGTTTCTTTGCGTTCCGCCGTTCTCTTCTGCAGACAAAGTCAATTAGCGCCAAGCGTTGCGGCCTGACGACTCGGGCAGAATGCTTCTTGCTGGCGATCCATGTCTCTGTGTCTCCCGTCGGTCCGCGGCCGAGTTGCAGGCGCCTCTCTTTCGCCTTTGGTATCTTCCCTCTTTTTTGTGAACTTTACTCCCTGTTTCCTCAGAAGAATGGCGTTGCTTTCCTCAACTTCACTTTCGAAGTCTCTGCCCTCTTCTTCTGTCTCTTCTTCTTGTCCATCGGTTTCCTCACCTGCAGAGTATGTCGATTGGCAGCGGCACCTGGGAGCAGACGATCCGACAGAAACATACCGGTTCTCTAAATGGCCGATTGAAAGAGGCATCGTTTTTTTCTGGAGTTCTCTCTCCATCGCTTTTACGAATCTAAAGCCTGTTGTGCCAGGCCACGTTCTAATCATCCCCAAACGCGTTGTCCCGGTCAGTTTCGCTCACGGAACGAAATGGAGGGGGCACAGATCCAGAAAAAGCAGCACCCTTTTTTTCCAGGACAGAGAAAAAGCAACACGTGAACACCATCCCATCCAATGCGTGCATGCGAGTGGAGTCCAAAATGCACTTCCACAGAATCATGTTCCCCTCGTACCTTAAAATCAACCGGCACTCACACATACATCTGCGCACCATTCGCCCGAGTCAATTCTTTCTACGCCTATAAATGAAGAACCTACGTGCGTGCGTACACACTGACGTTGTGCCAACCTATATATATATATATATATATATACGTATATATGTATATATATGTATATATATATGTGTATATATATGTATATATATATGTGTATGGATATATACAGTTGTATGTGGATGTATGCACGCATATGCATATGTGTCGTTGTACAGATACGTGGAGGCCGACGTCGTGGATATGTGTACGCCGGGGTTTCGCTTCTTCTGTATGTTTTTGTTTTTTCAGAACTTTCGCGACTTGGCAGAAGAGGAAGTAAAGGATTTATTTGCAAGTGCCCGTCTCGTGGCTTCTCTTGTAGTCTCGAAACACAAAGCAGATTCTTTTTCAATTACTCTCCAAGATGGTCGCGACAGTGGACAAACCGTGTCCCACGTTCACCTCCACGTCCTTCCTCGGTTTCAGGGCGACTTAGAGCGGAGACCTGGCGTTGACCGGGAAGAGCAAAAGTGAGGTTCCAATTTCTCTTTCGGAAAAACACGCGACAGGAACGACCAATGGCAAGGAAGGAATCATAGGAACATTACCAGAAAGGCGAAGAGGCAGCAAAAGAAAAATAGAGGAAAATACCCGAACAAAACAAAAACGAGGCCGGAACAGTGCGCGTCCAGTCGTCTGTTCAATACAGCGAGCCTGTTGAGGTGCCTTTGCGTGTGCTTAGGCTGTCTCTAAATATGCTGGCTCACTGACTTAGATCGTGACGGTACTTGTTCACTTAACAATATATGTCGGGACAAAGAAGTCATACACTCCCTACAAAGCCGTTTCGTGCCTGGTCTTTTGTGCTGATAAGGCACCTTGTGTTGCGGCGTTTCTGTCCTTATTTCGCAGGCCTCGAACTCGGGAGGACATGGCAGTCGAGGCGGCGGCGCTACGCGAATGGATGCTGCAGCTATCCCAAAAAAGGGAATCGTGCATATAAGTCTGTCTCCTGCTTTCGAGGGTTTTCTCCTTTTTTTGTTTCCGTTTTCTGTCCCCCTCCTTTTGCTTTTTTCGTTCTTTGCACAAAAAGAGTTCGAAACTTCCCCGAGATCAAGATGCGTTGCCTCGGAGGACCGAAATGAGCCTTCGTTCAGCCTGACCTCGTATCCATTTCGGGTTCGCTCCCTGTAAGAAAAAGAACAAACCAATTTTGTCACGCTCCTCTCTGTCTCGTATGTCCCTTACATGCATCTTTTTCGATTCATCTATATACGAACATATATATATATATATATATCGGCATGTGCAAACAGAAAGGCCTTGCTGAGGCGGAGAAAAAACGAAAATTTCGGTTTTTGCCCTAACACGCTCGTGTACAAGCATGTGAACAATTGGATTTATAAACGTGTATGAGACATTCATGTGTAGCATTCGGCGACGGTGTCGGATCAGGTGAGACCGTAGACTCTGCATCGCTGTGTTTAGGTGGAGGCCGACAGCTCTTTATGTGAAGATTTGTCGAAAGTGAGAGACAAAGTAATCCGACAGTCTGCAAGAAACAGGCGAGGGCTGGACACACGTAGAACACGCCTTTGTCCACTCTTCTTTCTCGCTGAAACGTTTGGGAGTAAACACTCGTTTCCTCGAGTTTCGGTAGATAGCATGTACGGTATTGCAGCCCTGTAGCCTTCTCAAGCGCAAAAACGACAAAGATGAGGCATCCCTCTCTTTTGTTCCTGCCCATGTCGCGAGGACAGAGAAGACAACGAAGATCCTGGACCACAGGAGCGAGTGCGGAGAGGGGGGCGGAAAGAAGCAACGGACACTCCAGATGCGCTGGAGTCACGAGTGTGCAAGAGCATGCAGTCGCATAGCCCTACATTCAAATCTATGAACACCGAAGCAAAGTGCGGAGAGAGGTGCCGTTCAATATCTTGCGCACATAGTTTGCAAGCGTCAATAGATACAGATGCAGTTTCGTGAAAACGACGGAACACGCAAATCACAAACATCTCCCTCGGTCGGCAGCCCTCGAAGACTTTTCGCTGCACGAAAAGCAAGAAGTCTTTAGCAACATAGGTCTGGCCACCACGGAGAAAACTGCGGAGACCGCGCAAAAACAGAAATCCTGTGAAAGACGGAGGTTTCAAGGCAGTGCGTTACACGGCAAGGGCACAAAGAGATGTGAAGGCGAACAGGGCCGAGGAAGAAGATCACGAACATGTCGGAAGACCTCAACAGTGGAAAAACGAGCGCCGAAAGGCAAACACACGCGAATTGCAGATGAGAAAGAATACTCAGATCCTCGTGGTCCATCATCCCAAAAAGGAACCGCGAGACACGAGCAGGAAACTGTATTTTCTCATTTTTTACATTTCCTGTCTCCCTGCCTCTCCTACCACACCATTCTTGTGTTCCTCGCGTTTGTGTCTTCTTCAAAACTGCCTTTTCCCCTCTGCTTAGGTTCTCCCTTTCCGTCTTCTGCTGCATTTAAAATCGTGTTCTTCCACCACTTCTCCCCCTCTCTGTGTGTCCTTCTCTCGCCCTTGCTTCCCAGTCCTTCTGACCCTAAAAGTGAGATATCGGCCCGAGCGCACGACTGATTCCACTTTCTTCTTCTCTTCTATCTCTTGTAATCGGTTTTTGAGCTTCATCGTCTGTTTCCTGAAAGCGGTTCTACTCTTCGTCGTCCTCTATTCTCGGTGCCAAGTAGAACGACAGCGTGCTCCGCGATTGAGGACCTTCGTCTTCGTCCATCTTGACATCGTGGAGTCTGTCGGCGCCCTTCTTTTTGGCATCTCTTTCGCGTTCTGCTTGCAATTTTAATCGAAACGAAATCTGCATGGGAAGACCGTGGCTGCAGCCGATCTCAACAAAGTCCGCGAGCACCGCCCCCTTCAGAAACATGTTCAAATATCTAGCAGCAAACTCGTGCTCTGTCGAGTTTGTGCACACGAGACTCTGCAGAGACAGACACACGTTACGGGGAGCAAACAAGTCAAAAATGCATTGAACCGGAGACAGACATGGGGAAACGACCGAAAGATTTTAAAAATTAATTGTTTTGGACTTTTGCTGCGCAACGTGTGTCAGGAAGCATTCGCAGGTAAAAATGAAAACGGCCTTGAGACACATCGACATGCTACAGAATACTTGCAGAAAATACATGCCAGCGGCTGCGCACAGACAGCCGATTCGCCTTAAAACTCGTTTAGACAATATGAAATTTCTGTAGCACTCGTGCGTCCACTATGAACTATTAGACTTCTACTCTTATTACAGACTTCGTCCACGCTCAAAGGAAAAAACAGAAACGCATGCATATACCGCAAAACAATACTCCACCAGGGAGCGGGCGTATTTTCGAAAGCAAAAACAGAGGTCCATAAAACCCAACAACCTCAAGAATACGAGACGTTCTGTCGAAATTAAAAGTCTTCCAGGGACTCGGCCCTGACAGAGCCTCTCTCAGATGACACGCATCCATGAGTCCTCACACCAGCGAAGCGAGAGAGAAGAACGAAAGGCGAAATGCCTTTTTCGTTCTCTCGCTCTCTTCTTCTTTTCTGCCTATGTCCGAAAGTGCCTCTCGGTTGCATGGCGGCAGATTCAGACGTGGACTTCATCATTTTGGAGGCGCTGCAACCATGCCACGGGTGATTGTCGAGCGAACAAAACTCGAGTTTTCTGTGTATTTCTGGGTCCTTGGGGTTTTCAGTGGGCGTTGTTTAGCGACAAGCAATATTGCATCTAACACAGCAAACCAGGCATCAACTTAAAAGCACAAATGTTAGTGATAGCACCCGTCTTGGCGCTTGTTGAGACACTCCCGAAGCGTGCTGATTTAAAGAAATCGATGCATGCGGGGTTAAACCGGTGGGTTCTCAGCACTGAGGTCATCCACGTTCGACAGCAGAACAGAGTGGAGAGTCGAGAAGGAGAATCCGAGACGCAGACGAGGTCCCAGTAGGTTGAAAATCCCTACGAATAAACTACTTGCGGTACTTGTTCAGAAAAAGTTTCTGAAGAGACCACAGGTGGAAGCAAAGTGCCGGAGACCAGCGATCATGACAAAGTTCGCAGGAAAGAAGGGAAGAGTCGACGCAGGGTCGCGAATCTGTGGCTGGACAAACACTTTGATTATGCTGACATTATGTTCGATGAAACCCAGTTTTCTTTGGCTGAGGGGGCAAGACAGCGAGTCACTGGTGAAACACAGGCTTTCTCGCCTTACTTCTGGCTGCATCTTGCGAGATGCGGCGACACTGTCCCCGCGCGCAGAGAGTTGCATGTGGGTCTTGTCCATCTTGACGACAACTACAGACAGCAAAGAGACATGAGAAGAGGCTCTACATACCACGAAGAAAATCGGCGCATATAGAGGTCGGAATACGTCAGTGCAGGGTCTCTTTTTCAGCGACAGCGACGCCGCAGTGAAGGGAGCCGCCGTAGTTCGACCTTCACCGCTTGCGTGTCGCCACGTCCCCACATCGAGATCCAATCTCACACAGGCCTACTTGAACAGACCTACACGTTCAGATCGAGATGTTTCTTTTTTAGCCGAAGACCGATCGGCACAAAACGTAAACGTACATCATACCGACAAAAAGAAATGTAGAGGTAAATAGTTGGTGCTAAAGCTGGAGAGAAATCTAGGAAAAGGTGCTTGTTCTGACGGTTCCTGCAATACGACGCCCGTGTCAGCCACACACTTGGGATCCACGCAGCATGTGCCGTTTTCTCTTACTTGATTCAGAGAGAGAGTTGAGATAACGAACAAGGTCCTGCAGCTCCTTAGATCTCACGACTGCTGTCGCCTCATGCTCTGTGTGTTCTGGGACTTCCAGTTGCTCGGATTCCACGTCGAGCAAACGCACCTCCATCGACCAGGTGTCTGTGCAGTTGAGACAAGGTCGATGCGCGTTTTTGCGTTCAAGTATCTCCTATGATACTGCACAATATTTAGATGCTCCCCCTGCCATTCACCGACGGTGTTTGCCACGAAAAAAAAACGAGAGGCATGTGGACTGTGAAACCAAGAAGCACATGGCAGAGAAGACGAGAAAAAGGCCTCCAACAAGGCAAGAACTGGGGAAGCCGGGCAGTCTCAGAAAACGGGGACAAGTGCAGTGACTGAACGAAGGAAAGGTGCTAATGAAGATACTATGAAGAGAGCAGCGGTGCGGAAGCACCGGAGGAAGAAGGCAAGGAAGCAGACGAAACATGGCGAGTCAGAAAGGAAGAAAAAACGATTCTAAAACGAATATCCAGGCTATTTGCACGCAAGGAGTTGAAAGAAACCATCCGAGGAACCTGCGACTATTTTACGATAGAGGAAGCGAACGCTTTAAGATTTTCCATTTCTAGAGAGGTATCAGAATCGCGTGTTCACATCCCGATAGAACTTGGACCTGGCAAACACACTTCAGCTCTAAGCGAAGAACCCGTTCTTGACAGACGAGAATCCGAAGGGCTGCCCTCAGTGAAGCACAGTGGACTGAGACACTTTCCTAAGTTTTGCAAGAGCGACGCTGCCTCGACAGTTGACGGGTCCTGTCGTTTTTCGACTTTTCCAACTCTTTCTCTCCCCTTTGCCTCACCTCCGCTTTCAGGGTCTTCGATATTGATGTGGAGAATTGTGTCTTCTTCATCGTCCTCGTCGTCGCCATGCAGAGACGAGAGGTGAACAAGAGTCTCTGCAGACTTCACCGGCTGGAGAGCGAGAAGGAGGTTCGGCACAGATAAGCCTGGAAATAAAGCACATGCAAGAACAATATGGGTGTCTCTGGCTCTTGGTGAACAGTTGATTCAAAGCAGAAGGCCTGGCGTTCGGCAGCTCAAACAAACCAGTCAGGCCTCCCCAGACGCGAGAGGGCGGAACGGGGCAAGTTCACAGGTAGAACACGAGAACGGCAGAAGAGCAGCTGAAACTCGTTCGGCCTCTCTGTGGTGGAAAACGCATGTTGAGACAGTCTTTCATGAACGTCTGTAGGCTGCTGAATAGGTCTCGAATCAAGCGACACGGACTGCCCAGATTGGAAGGTCTACTAGACACTCCCATCCCACAGGAGGGACTGAGACGGCTAACAATGTCGGGCCGAGCATTTGTACAGAGACAGTCTCTCCTTATAATGCGGTACGAAGAGTACAGGGCCTGATTTGCACGTTCTCAACGCCGGCATTGGACGAAGGATAGGACTACTTCTGCCAGTTTGAGGTCACGATTGAGAACGCTGCAGGGTTCGGTGTCGAACCTCGAACCAAGGCATCCCTGGAAAGAAAGTCTTGCAGTATGCGCGTGTTTGAAGATTTTTTTCCGCGAACTGAAACCGACTTCTGAGCAACCTTCACTCTAAAGAGTGTGGACGCGTTCGGTGGACAGCGGTACGAACGTATACAAAAGCATTTGGAAGCGACGATGCCTCATTCGAGAACACGCACTGAGTCTACAGTTGCTACATGCACAAGGAGTAGGGTAGGAGTTTTTGGAGCTACACATAGTGTTGTGCTGAAGCCTACAGAAGAACAAGACCGCGGGCAGAGCCCGGAGATCTGCTGTTCGTGTAGGCGTTTGCAACTGGGGCCAAGTACTGGGTACCTAACGAGTTAGGAGGTCCTGGGACCTGAAGGAAGATCAACGCGAAAAGTGTCATTTTTTACTGAGCAGAAGCGAGTAGACGCGTTTCTCACCGAGCTGGACAGGCCGGTCACATCGATATTTGTGGAACAAGTCGACAGCGAGTCGCACGTCGACCACAGCAACGTGGCTGCCATCCATCGAGTCAAGGGAAATTCCACTCGCGTTGCAGACGAGATTCACATCGGTGACCATTTCCTTGAGGCACTCCATGAGGCGCTTAAGCAGCAACCCCTCGATCGTGCACTCAAACATCTTGGCAAAAGAAAAGGAAAAGACAGAAAACGAAACAAAAGAAGCCGCCACACACACACACTGCGTTGTGGCGTGTCTATGGGGTAGGCTTGCAGTGAGCGGAGGAGAGAAGGATCTTTGTGCGTCTCGATGTGTGGACGGAAGGCGGGTGCGGAAGACAGATTGTGGAGAAGAGTCAGAGCGGATTGAGGAGAAAGGGAGGATGCAGAGGAAATGAATTGGAAGAAATGTGAAACACGGATTTTTGGGAAGAGACGGGAGTTCAGTGGAAACTCTGGAGTCAGGTAAGCCCCAACGGAAATACTCGCGTTTCGAACACGCCAGATCTGGTGTGTGTACTAATGACCGGGCCGTTAACACACCGAGTCTTTCACAGAAGAAACTGAGGGGCCTGGGACCGAAAAAGCGACGAGAACTTCCTTTATCGTGTTTCAGCGAAGAAGAAGCAGTGGAGCTATATAGCCCACCATCCCACGGAAAAAAACAACACGAGACGACCCTTGCTGGTGAGAACAGATTCCGGAGAAAAAGAGTGGCGGGAAGGTCACTCGCAAGTCGAGAAAGAGGACAGCAGAAGACAGCGAAAACGGACTTTGGAGAAAACACGCGTTGGTTCGCTCGAAACGACACAAATCCTACGTGTACACAGCGAGATGTGTATCTCACAAACGGGCGACAGAAAGGGCCACAAGGGAGAAAGCAAGAGGCAAACGAGGAACGTACCAGCAAAGAAAGCCTCTTTTCCAGAGGTCTACGCGTAAAGGGGGACGCCTTTGATTTACACAGCAGAAAAAGAAAACAAAGGAAAGAACCACCAAAATGAGTGGGGGGGTGTCCCCTTCGTGGCGACAGAGAGTGTGGTGGTATAGCGAGTGAAGAACGAGAGCGGTGTGGAGACACGCCGGTTTTTGTGAGGGAGGGGAATTTTCGCTTTCTTTTGGGAAAGCCCTATTGATTTCGGCGCAACAGTGTCTCGTATTTTCAGGAAATGTACACAAGAATCCAGGGGAAAATCTGAAGTTAAAAAAGGCCCGACTTCGTGGCCAAGCCACCGTCTGCACACCGACCTATTTAGGGGTCTTGCCCACCCCTCCGTTTCGAGGAAACCAACCCCCCTAGTCGTCTTTGGTTTCTGCCAGCTTTCTAGAGGCATCGAAAGACACAAGACACAGTTTGTCTCTGCTCCTTGCATGCGCGACGTTGTTAGCTCCCTTTCAGATTACATGCAGCTTCGTGTAAAGAGAGAATATCGAGACTGTTGAGTCTTCACAGAGGATTCTTGCGCATTCAGATGTGTTCTAAACAGTCAGGGTGACGGATCGAGCGTGTCCAGCTCCCTTTTTTCCTCTCCCAGGTCACTGCCGCATGTCACAGCGGCACGAGGGTGGCAAAAAAAACAGTACCTTCGTGTTTTCAACGGTTTGCGATAGAATTATAACACACTTACAGAGGACACAGTTGAACCCTGTAGAAATTAACTTATTTAAGTGGTTTTGGTTTCGATGTTTTGAACCAGCCGATCTAAAATCGTTTTTGTATTCCAAGGATTTCACGAGTGAAGCTTCAAATATCAGATTGTCGATTTCTACTTACTGATACACAATTTAGTCGTGTTATCGTTGATACAATACCTTTGAAGGGTAAACAGACCAGATCGCGAATTAGTGTGAAAGGAAGATCCAAACCTCTACATCGATCGTACGGGAACTTAACTGCCCTGATCAGGATCACGCCTTACTGTTCAATCTTTTGATGTAGCGAAGCAGAGATCACCCTCAAGAGGCCGCGTGTGGGCAAGGGAAGTAGAGAGACCACAGGTGTTTGGTGAAGCTGAAAAACGAGGGAATGATCCGTGAAAGCGAGTGGCTTCGAGTCAAATTGAGAGAGGACACGGTGACGAGCATGGCAGGAAAGAAGATCCGAAAGAGGAGCACCGGTTTGGGAGCGCGCAAATTTAACAAGCGTAGACGATGACAGAGTCTGCCACTTGGATCCGATACAGTTAGTTAGGTCGTGGTTGAGGAACACACGAAAGGTTACACACTTTCCTTGAGAATGTGGTGACATGATTGTCGTACAAGAAGTCGCCTGGTGATTGAGAGGTACTCACGAACCTAAAATGCAGGTCTAGGGTCGAAGACACTCTCGCGAAGCACTGAGTTTTCCGGACCGAAATCCGATGCGGGCAAGAGCGAGACTGCACGCCTAGCAAGCGGAGGGTCACGTAGTTGTGCGAGCCGGCATCACTTTTTTCATGGAACTTTACTGATGTCGACATTGCCGAGACATCCAAAGATCTTTCAGAAGGGTAAAGCTCTAGTTTCTATTACTCAGAAATTCGGCTTCCGGTGAAGTTTCGCAAGTCAACACCATTACGTGATAACACTCGACGCAACAAGGGGACCCAAATCTTCTCCCCGATCCGGTAAACAAAGCCGAATAACAATTCGTCGTCTGGTGAATTGGAGGCACTCGTTCCGGCGGTAATTTAAGAGAACCTAGGCAGAAAACTCCTCGAATAGGGCCCAAGTGGCCTGTACAGGTGTATTGGGATCTGATTTAAAGAGAAAAAGGCAACCATACCGCACTATGTGTTGTTGACAAAAACACTACGCACCAAACTTGAATTCTCGCCTTCGCAACTGCTTGACTTTGAACAACGCTCTCGTGAAAGAGAGGCAGAGAGGTAGACATGTGGTATACCGACACTCGGCCGATCTCCGCTCATAGTTTTCATGACAGGGCCGCGGTGCCATGTAACCGGAATAGCAACACGAGTAGCGTTTTCTCTTTTGTGCAGTGTCGTGCCTTCGCTAACGGTATGCATATTTAGACGACTATCGAACTACGGTGCTGTAGGAAACATGAGGGATTGATTAGTGCTATGCGTACCCGGTTCTCCGCATGCCGCAGGCGCAGCTCCACTCACCGAGATCGGAAAATCCAAAAGGGAGCGCAGGTGTGGGAAGCGAAGAAAATCCGGGGACGAACGATCCAACGGGACATTGACCGGAACCTGCGACATAAAAAAAACCGAGAATGATTGTCTCTTCGAGGCTATGAATCAGAAAAACATGCGGATTTCAGGTTTGCCATGAAATCTATTTGGAAGAAGAGGTTTGATAATACTACAGTCTCGATCGTTTCACTCCTCAATTTCTCTGGAAGGCCCCCGTGTTCTCCACTGTAGAACAGACGCGAGCGAAAAAGAATGCGTCTTGGTGTGTGTTCAGCCTACCGGATTTTTCCGATAGTGTCTGTGTGTCCAGCTGGCACTATGTCTTTTCAAGCGGATGTGACCGTTCAGGACTCCTGTTAGTTCTCTCGGACGTGTGGCAAGCATACACCGTTGAACGCAAACAATGGAGATGCGATAGCTGCCTATCCCGGCTGCATTCGAACAATGGGAAGATTGTATTGTCGGCTCCTCTCGGGGAAGAAAAGGCTAGGATGAGACTGCTTGCTGGAGGCAGGTATAGCAAAAGCGAGTGTAGGCTGCCACGTGGCGTACTGGTGTCAGGGGCCACATCTGTCGACGTGTTTAATGCAAAGGCATGAGCAGGACTTGTCTGTTTACTCTGAACAAGCAGCTCTCGGATGCAGAGAGGCATGTGCCGTCTTCTTCCCTAAACCGAACTTGTTACAGGCTTTTGCCCCTGTCCTGCAGTCCCGCGCCGCGTTGACCCAGCAAAAGTCCCGTGAGTGTACGCTACGATAAGAGACGAAGGAGGCTTTCCCTAGAATTCGCTTTCTTCCAAGCAGTGAACTGGAAATAGACTTGCCCAAGTTCGCGATGCAGGAAAGCCGGTGAGTGAGACCGGTACTGATGTCTCTCAACAACCTTGCAGCAATAATTACTTGGACAAGGAGAAGTTTTCAGACAGAGGAACATTGTTGCAAACGTCTCGAGTAGTAAGTTGTTTCTCGAATACGTAGAAGGGTAGATGGAGGGTCGGGGCTCGCGAGCCGTTGGTGGTCGCAGACGAACGGCTTTTGATTGAGGCTGAAGGCGCTCTGGGAGAGAAAGTCGTTAGCAGCTGAGAAAATTCAGCTAGCGTGGACTCCTGTGCTGGCTGGAAGCGTCTTGAGCTGAGTGGGGTCGCCCCTGTTGTTTTCGATAGTTGCTCTTGTACCCCCCCAAGAAGAAACTGCTAGGGCATCATCCTAAGAATTCCGCAGGCGCGTGTTCTGTGGCGGCGTGACTGGCAGAAAATCGAAGGACCAGCCGCAACGTCGAGGGCATGACACGCATTGAATACAGGTTAAACATGCAGGAATGGTGTGCCCTTTTCCACGTGAGGGCGTCTAGCGTGTTTACGATTGGGGGGGGGGGGACACGCTGGACAAGGACTGTCGATGTCAAGGGTAGAGGTCCAGTGTACAAAACAATCTCGACCAGACACGCGTTATTTGTGGAACGGAATTACATGAGAAGCCGCCCTGCGAACGCCTGCTGCCGTTTTCGGTCCTTCAGCTGCCTTACCAGGTGCATTAGACAATCAGAAACTTCCAGCAGTTCGAAGGTGTCGAGAAATCAGGGTGGACGGTGGACGCGTGGGGCGAAGGTCCGACCTACGAGAGGGGAGCGGCTGTCAGCGCCTTCGCTGCGTGGGTTTTCCTGGCCCAGCGAACCTGGCAGTCACGAAGAGCGCCGTTCGCCGTGGCTTCCCAGCCATCAACACAATAATCCTTCTTGCTTTGCATCCTGTGCTCTCATGGGTGTCGCTTTTTCTTCCCTTGTCCTCTTTTCAAGTGCGCTTTCCGGCCTCGCCGCCTGGGTTTTCCCGCGAACCACAGACTCTCTTCCTTTTCTCTCGCTTTCTTTTTCCCTCCCGGAATGGCCAGACAGCGTTCCCCCACGTATACACGCCGAACCTTACATTCGCGCATACAGGTGCCAGTTCTCTTGTAGGTACAGAAATCTGAGCTGGTCTACGGAAATATGCCGTAGGTCAGAGACAGCTGACGCACAGCGCATCGGCGACTCCGAATTCGTATTTGCTCCTGGTTTCGAGGGCCCCCAGAAATCCCAGACTCTTCTTGAACCTCTGCTGATAAGAACACATACATGTCAGCCGCTCTTCTGTATGCAGTCGTCGACATGTCTGTTGCGCGTGTCCCTGTCGGGTGTCTTATTTCGACAAAGCAAAACGAGGAGCTTTCCAAATAAGGAGCTTTGTCCTGAATGGTGTCCCCGTCTTTCTGCCTCAGGATCCCCTACGTCTTCTCTCTCCTCCAAGCGGGAAGGCGCCTGAGCGGGCTTCAAGGAGGGAGTACGCGGCGCTATTGTGTGATTAATCTGTGTCCGCCGGAACTGCCTGTTTCAAGGTAACAGTTGTGTAAAAAATAGTCGGTGGACAGAACGGACGCGGACGTATCTCCCTTCTTCAATTGGTACCTCCCCTTTACTCAAACGCAGGAGGCAGAAAACGAGCTGAAGAAAGCTTCTGGAAGGAGTGCAGTGCCGGGTGGTTCACCAAGAAACATATTCGGTGCAAACACAGGCTAAAAGGGGCAACGAGGAGACGCCAGGATCGCCAGGTCTGAGTTCGGGGGCACTGAAAGCGGCCACTTTATAGATTCTTCGCTGAGAATGCTTCTCATGAACGAAAGCCATCTCCTCTGCCACCTATTGATGTAGCTTTTGCTTCAGTAAGGCGGCGAGAGCCGCTAAGGGACGCGAGTTTTAGTCGCTCCCTTGAAGTTGTCTGTCCACCGTCGACGGGAACTTACCAGCCTTGTGCCGAGAAGTTATTGCTTAGACGGGAGAAACACCGGAAAAAACCAGCAGACATCATTTTCGCCTCCCCCCCCCCGCAGCCTTTGCTCGTTTAACACAGGAAACCCCCTGTTTGTTGCCCTGATGAAGCGCAAACACCGGACATATCTGCCTGTCCATTTGTGTCTACCAGTTCAACTAGACGTACTCTGATTCCTCTGCAGGACTGGTCAATACAGCGATACTACAAATTGCGTTAATTCGTGCGTCGGTCGACGTATTCGATTCCCCGCGTGCTTGATTTTTGTGTGCAGATAATTCCCTTGACGTTTGATTGCGAACTGCCTGACAACGGTTTTGTCGTCCCGATTGTCTTCAAAGTCGACTGCGGGACCAGAGGGAACCACAGCCTAGGTACGCGTGCTCTCAACGTCGCGCAGTTGGGTTTTGCCTTCCACCTCGCGCCATCGACAGAGTGCCTCATGCTATCGTTGCAGAGGCACCGCGGTAGACACGCGCGCTAAACATCGTGAGTGCGCTGGACTGCTGGATAGGATTTCCCTTGTGTTGAAACGCCACAACAGAAGGCGTTTTGGTATGTTCTGTGCACACTTCTGTCGAATACTTTCCCCGAGCTTCGGGCACTCCGGAAATTGCAAGCGAGCAAGGCGTGGCAGTTTCCCGCGTCTCTCCCCCAGAGCTCGATTGACTATGCGAAGAAACATAGCGTGTAGCCACCCGCCTTGGTGCACATACACGTGATCTGACAGATAAGCTGCCATCCAAGTGACGATTTGTTCGGTACTCATTGTCAATGAGACTTGCTTACATACAAGTAAGCCAAAACGCGTGTGTGTCAGCCGCTCTTTTCTCTCACATCTGCTCCGTAATTCACAGCGTGAGTCGACTCAGCATTTCGAAATGTGCGGGGGGGATGAGGTGACATCGGGGTGCTTGCCGTGGCATACGCGTGCGGGGCATGCTACGAGGTTCTGTTTGAAAACCCTGTTTTTGTGCTCTTTTTTTCCTGTCGCTTTCACATGTGGTGCCACTTCAACGCAAAGTACTCTTTTCGTCGGGCGGCGACGCCTTTTTCCCGCCTTTCGATCGGGCAGTGTGCCTGATGCTCGCTGCGTGCTTCCTCCGTCCTCGATCCACTCGTCCTCAGCGCATTCGTTTCTCTGTTTGGGTGCAGGAATCGTGTGACACATCGTCCCACGTCGGTGTGAGATATAAAAAGAACCTGGACCGTCGTTGCGAGAGACACGGAAGGTTGGACGCCGCCGCGCGTGTTCGTCAACTGTACTTGGGTTCGCGAGTTACCGACCCTTGTTCCTCTCGTCTCCCCAGAAGCGGGGGGTAGACTGTGCGAGTGAGTCGCCGGGCGAATTTTGCCGGTTTCATCTTCTTTTTGCGCGAGTGAATTGCTGTCCTATTCCCACTTTTCTGCTCCGAACGTCCCGGCCACTTGTCTGCGGGACAATTTTGCGAGCGATTTGTCGCGCTGTGTGACCGCGTATCTCCCCAGGGGCTGGCTCCGCGTGCAAGGGGTGGTTCCTGAAACGAACAAGGAAAATTGAGGCGACTCAATCTGCTGACGGGTCGGAGAATTCTTTGGCGGAAAGGAATGCAAGAACATATCGTACGAATCCCCCGCGAGCTTACAGACAAGAGTCCCCCGTCTGCGGTTGTGGCATGCGTTTCGAAATCGCGACCGGGGGGACGCCGTGTCTCCAGCAGGATTTTGTCCGTTTCCCAGTTCTGCTCAGTTTGGAAATGCCCGAAATGATTTAAATGTATACGTCCTTGAGTGTGCATTCGGTGAACTGCGGAGAGGGATGCACCTGTGTGTGAGAGTCGTGTCGGAGAACGCGACTTCGCGGCAGGGTGTCGGACTCCGCGGAGAAACCAAGACTGGAAGTTGACCAAAGTGAATCTCCACACCTAGAGATGCGTGCCTGTGTCTAAGCGCCACTTGTCTGTATGTGTATGCGTCGCTGTCGGAAAAGACAGGACTCGAGCCGCGTGTGACGGAGATGGATCGCCGTGGCAAGGTGACCCAGAGAGATCTCGGGACAAAGGCTCTGTCTTATTCCAGTCTTGTCTCATGTGAACTGACTTGGAGTGTGTGATCCCTGTCTCTCTTCGCATGCCTCCGTCCCGCTTTGCCTGGTACCGCGGACCTGCCAACATCCGCCACGCTTGGGTGGGAACGATGTACACTTTCTGCTTGAAGAGAAGTCGTGTGCACGAAGCTCTTTGATCTTGGTCAGCCTGTCCTGGGTCGCTGCCCCTGCGCGTCATCTCTTGGTTGCATGCGCTTGTGGAGCTTCTGGATTCGTTGTCGCTGCGACAAAAGGACCCTCGCTTTGAAGACAAACCCTCGCGTCGGCTCACGCGTCCAGCTCTTTGTGAACGGAGCTGACATGTGCTTGCGAATTCCTCAACGCCGAACCACAAACAGGAGTTTCTTCCAGTCGCATTGTTGCCGGGACTCCTGAGCCAGAAGGCAGCGTCGTGGGGCGTCTACTTTTTCATATCTGCGCGCGTGTATGCGTCCGTGAATACAAATATGTTGTGTGCGTTTTCATCGATTTCAGTACACGGGTATGCGTCCGCGTGCATCATTCCGCATGTATGCAGCCGCATTTGCGCATTCGACGCACAATACTCCGTATATGGACATTTGCGCATGCCAGGTGTATGTGCCGATGTACAGAGGCAACTACCCGCCCAGTACAGGGTTCTGGGAAGTCTGTCTGACCCGTAGAAAAAAAAAGTGTAGACGCGCACATGTGCGGTGTTGGTCCCGCGTTCTCACGAGGTAGCCAAGATTCATTGATTTTTTGGGGGACACTCCTACGTGAATGCGATGCGTTCATATATGGGAGTCTTCATCGTTGTAACGCTAACGTGTATGGCCCCCGGGGTAGACAGGCAAGCGCAATGAGGTTTTGAGACTCGGTGCATGTCTGGTTGTGGACGGAGAGGAAGCCGGCAGCGTATGTGTGCTTGGCAGCGTCGCCTTGTGTGAACCGGCATTGTGGATTTGCCATATGCGTGCATGCCACTGTTCTCTTTGCGCCCTTCTACCTGGATTAACGTCTGTAGAATGTGACTGTGTGCCTCTTCACGCCTGTCTGTGTTGCCCAGTTTGACCTCTCTGTATGCTGTGACTGTTTCCAACGCTGCGCCGAGTGTCGGTGTGTCGCGTTTCTCAACAGGAGTGTTTCCTTGGTGACCCCTCAGACGGCGAGCTCGCTCGGTTCAGTCTTTCCCGCGGGAGCCCTCGCTCTCGGCTGGCGTCGAAAAAGCTGGCTCCGACACTCGTTTCAGACGCGTATGCTGCCAGGTGGCCTGCGCGAAGCTCCATTCTCTTCTGTCTCGCCTGTCTCGGGTTCTCATCGAGGCCACGGCCGCGCCACGAGCTGTACAGACAACCCGTTGGACGTGAGAGCTCAGGGTTCTTCCTGAGGAGTGAGACGCACCGAACTGCCGGCAACGAAGCAGTTGGTTTCGGAACCCGAGAGGCACACGCTCTCCAAATCTCTCGCGGGCTCGTCTCTCGCCGTTTTCCCCCTTCTTTCTTCCCTGCTCTGTCGACCATTTTTCAGTCCCCATTCAATGAACAAACAGAGACGTCTCTCGCAGTCACGTTCGTCTTGCAACAGTGGCGGAACGTCTGACTCACATGTGAGGGAGTTCTTTTCCAACTCGCTTCAAGGATTGTGGGGCTGATTTTTTCGCGGCTTCTGTCGTTTCGGGAGACTCTCAAACGTTGTCGCTTTTTGCGAAGTCTCTCGCATCCAGAGATCGGTGCATGCACGCCGTCGATCTGTTGTTCTGTAAACCTCTGCCTCCTGTGAACTGGGAACCATGGACAGCGGTGCGCGCGCCTCAATGGCTCCGTCAGGCAGTCCTGGCTCCGAAAACGATGCAGAAGAGAAACGCGGAGACCCTGTTGCGCCCTTCGTCTGTGAAGAGACACCCTACATAGGCGGGGATTCAGAGTCCATACCCCAGAATGATGTTGGGACAGATGTGCAGACTGTGGCAGCCAGTGGCTTCACACTTGGCGTCACCTCCTGTGTACATAGAGCCCCCGATACTGTCTCCGAGCCTCTGCAGCCGCCGAGTGGATCCCTTGAGAGTTCGCGGTTCCCTTCCTCAGAAACGTGTTTGTCGCCGGCGGGCCGTGTCACCGGTGTGGCGGGGGCCTCGCACCGACTGGCCGCGGAGACAGGAGCCAGTCCGCGTGCAGGGTGCAGGCGAGAGCCAGCAGGCCTGGAGCCGGATTCGCTGCGTCTGGGCGCGGATGCCTGCGCCGGCGTTGAGCGGGACGGGCTGCGAGGGTCCAGTCCAGAGACGCTCGAAGAGGTGCTTTGTAAAAAGAGGACGGAGACCGCGGCGGCGAGGGACGCCGCTTTTTTCGAGCCTCCCGCTTCGCCCAAACCGGCGGGCGAGAGACCAGGCTGGGGGGCGAGGGGAGACCGAGAGAAGGGAGGAGACACGGTGGAAACGGGGAGGAACGGCTCTGGGGACGCCAAAAAAGAGACGACCGGCCTGAACACTGTCGAAAGAACCGCACTGTCGTTGAACGTGATGAAAACGAACGTCTTCGTCTTCCAGATTCCTCTGTCTTGGGCAGAAGATGACCTGCACCAGGTACAGACAACAACCGAAGTCTTATGTATACATACGTTTCTGTTTACGTTTTTGTAGGCGTTTGAGGGGTTACACATGAAAACCATAGGCCATGCTGGTACCGTGTTCCGTTTAGAGACACAACGCGTTGAAAGCAGGACGAGAGACGTGGTCTGTTCCGCGCTCGCGACAACGACCACTGTGGCAAAGGTGTGATTCTAGGCAGAAACGTGTTCACCTGCCGGCATGCGTCGACCGCTCGTATCTGTTTGTGAAAGATACAGAAAGCTCTCTCTATCTTTTCACCGTATGCTTTTCAGTCTGCAGTATTCTCTCACTCCCGCAGGACGCCGCTTGTGCTCTGCCCGTCGTGTAGGGTATACAAACACGTATGCATATGTTCATGCGTTCCTGAGATGTTGTGTGCGTCTGCGATTCTTCAGCAATTCAGTGAATGGGGCACGATAACGAGTGTTCGCGTGGAGCGGAAGAGCGACGGTCGAAACCGAGGCTACGGGTTCGTTTGTTTTTCCGACGCCGAGAGCGCGCAGAGAGCGGTCGAGGGCATGGACGGTCGCGTGTTCGAGGGGAAACAACTCAAAGTCTCTCTGAAGAAGCCGCGACAACAGGAGCCGAGCGCCAGAGACGACGACAGGGGACAGGCCTCTCACGCAGTCTCTCCGGGGCGCGGGGGAGTGTCGCAGAAGGCCAGGAACGACGAGGTACGAGAAGAGAACGACATGGAGTCTCTGCCTGGAACGACGAGACCAGACTGCGAGAGAGGACGAAAAGGTGCAGGCGTGGGCCCGACACGCGGCGTCAAGTGCTCGCTTTTCGTCTTCCACGTGCCACCTCTGTGGGGAGACGAACAACTCTTGCAGGTAACCCGCAAAAATTGCGTTTGGAGTTGTCTGTCGCGTTATATGTGGAGTAGGCGTCGTAGGCTTCGCTGCTTCCTCTCAAGCGGTGTCCTGGGCTATCGTACAGCTTGGTTTCCCGTCCTCCCTAGCGGGTTCTCCGGCGCTCTGTGGAAGCTACGCTTTGTTATCTCACGAAAGATCCAAGGTGACTTGGATACGCTTTCAGACTATATTTATATATGCATATATATATATACATATGCATTTACATATGCGTGCATGTTGCACGCGTTCTACTATTTCCAGAGAGGTTCTCATTTGAGCTCGGTTCCGGTATCAGAGTGGAACTTGGTAGGTCAGCGGGCAGGCCCTTTCACTGATTTTTTTCCTCGCCTTCAGTCACATGTGCAGTGCGCATACATGAGACTGTTGTCTGACGTGTTCCTGGTTCCGTTCGCTGTGTCTCCGACTCCATCTTCTCAGCATTTTGAGTTGTACGGGCGGTGCGCGAGCGCCGTGGTGGTGCGGCGGCGAGACGGCACCAGCAAGGGGTACGGATTTGTCGATTTCGAGGACGCAGAGTCGGCGCTCTGTGCCCTCCAGCAGGCGAATCAAGCCCACGTGGACGGTAAGCGCCTGAAAGTGTTGCTGAAAACAGAGCCGAAGAAGCGGCCCTACGTGCATGCGGGCTCCTGCGCGTCTGCCGAGAGGGCTCCATACCCCCGGAAGAGCATGGAGCCTGCGTCCGGCGTTTCGTCGCTCCAGAGCCGAGAGCGAAGCAGCCTGGCATGCACGTCCAGTCAAGAGAGAAGCCGAAAGGGCGGCGTGCACGAGGAAGGCGACAGGCGAGGCAGCGTGGACGCGCGAGAGGCCGTCTTCGGGCCTCATGGAACGGCGTCGCCCCGCAGCAAGCCCGGTAGTGGGGACGAAGAGGCGAAGAACCAGGACGAAGAGTTGCGAGTCGCCTCTGCGCAGGCGCGGAGCCAGGCCGCTTCGCCCGAGCTCGAGCGAGAGAGACGTTACGGGTGCGGGGCTCTCCATCGACCCCGCTCGTCGCTGCCGCGTGGCAGAGGCGAAACTGAGGGCGACAGGCGCAGCGAGCGCTTCCACTCCGCCGGAGGGCGGGGCATTGGGGCCCTGAGAGGGACTGAAGGCGTCAGAGGACCGCGTCGTGGAGACGCCGTCTCCCAGATGGAGTCCTGCCCCCACTCGCGGCACGTCAGCGACGGCGGGACGAACTGTGAGCGCGCTTTGGACGGAGTGCATGCGATTAGGAGCACAGGGCCAGAGGCGTTTCAACTCGATAGAGCCGCCGACTTCTCTTCGGGTCCTGCGAACGGCCCTGAAGCCCGTGGGATCAACAGAGCCGCAAAGGCCCACCCGAGCAACTCGCGGAGAGACAAACTCGCGAATGCACGCTATGGCCGGCCCGAGTGCACCGTCTTCGTTTTCCACGTTCCTCCAGAGTGGAGCGACGGGGACCTCAGAAGGGTAAGAGCGACTGGAGAAGCACGACCTTGGACGGAATCTGCAGTAGATAAATGCATCTTGGATGACCGTGTATTCACGGCTTCATGTCAAAACACAAACATGCGAATGCTCGGTTCCCCAGAAAAGGAACATGACAGGACGACCATAAGTTCGTACTACACAGTCTTGCACAGCAGTCCATTAGGGCTCATTTTCAATCGGGGAAAGCGTGCTGCGGCCACTAGAGCACGCGTCTGGTCCTCATTACGCGGGGAGGTGCCGAGAGAAAAGGAAGTGGACGAATCCTTTCAGTTTTTCCGCGAACGTGCCGTTTTTAGGTGCGGCGGTGCAGAAGGTAGAAACGTAAACTTCCGTGGATCACTAAATACTTCAAAGCAACCCGAGGTGTGCTCGTACCGTGAAGGACTGGTGCAAGAGGCTTCACGAGGCCTCAAACCTAACCGTGAATTGACGCATCGCGAGTTGAACTACGTAAATTGTATATCGAAAACTTGTGGGGACCGCCGCGCGTAGTCAGGATTGGGGGTGTGCTTTCTGTGCATGCATTCCTGTCGACTGGTGTCAGTTGTCTTGGTATTCTCTGCTTCAGTGTGCGTCGTTTGCTTTGCTGTTTGTGCTGTTTCTGTGTAGCACTTTCGACACTTGGGACGCATCCGAGCGGCGACAATTCAGCGTGACAAAGATGACGGGCAGAGTCGCGGGTTTGGGTTCATCACATTTGGTTCGCCGGCCGCTGCACTCAATGCTGTCGCTGGGATGAACGGTTTCCACACGGGAAGCAAGTACTTGAAGGTGATGCTGAAGCACACGGACAGAGGCGACGGAAAGGCCGAGGGCGGTGCCGAAGGCCGGGAACATGAGGATCGAGAGAAGAGAGAGAAGCGCGAGAACAGACGAGAAGGTGAGAGGGTTGTACGCGATGAAACAGAGGAGACAGGAAAACGGGCCAAAACTGTCTGTTGTGTCCCCTGGAAGGGGCTCAATCTCGAAACGGTGAACAATGTGGTGTCGTTCGGCTCGGGTAAAACAATGTCTCCCTTTGAGGAGTGCTCTACGGAACGAAGAGTGCTGAAACACACTCAGAAGGACGAAGAAGAAGCCAGTGCATGTGCGAGCACTGTCCGGTGCCTTCTACTTCGTTTTTTGGTGTCTTCACCGTCAGTGGTAGAAACCAGAGCCGCTAGAGTTCCAGGTGTTTGTCTCGCCGTTTCTGAACCCTGCTTCCACAAGCGTCTTCTTTTGTTTGCCTTCCTGTGGTTCTTCTCTCTTTTCCCTTGAGTCCGCCCTTTTCGGCAGATGCCCTGTAAAGCTTCACCTGCGTCCACGTTTTGTTGGATCGTCGCGCGGTGCAGCGATCACATGTTTGTCTGCTCGACCCACGAATTATCTGTCTCTTCTTTGTTCTTCAGAAGGCCAGCCTGGGAGAGGGACAGGGCCCAGCGGCGTGAATCCGAGAGACAAAGACAGGGGCGAGAAAGGAGAGTGGCATGCTTCGGGACGCTTTGGCGGCTCTTCGGCGTTTCGGGGCATGCACCCCACACGCGACCGACCGGAAGGGCGGCGAGGGCCCAGAGGTGTTTACTCGGCTCCTCTGTCGGGAAAGGCGCTGGACTCTTCTGAACATCCCGCTTCGCTCCTTCCTGTCTCCGCGCTGGTGGCCCCTGGGGGCACTTGCCCCGGCGACCGGGCCGAAGTAGGCGGGATCCAGGCCCCGTCGCAGAGGCCCACTCAGAGGAGCGTTGGAGACAGGCGGCGAGTGCCGGAAGAGCGGGTCATGCCTCTGCCCTCGCAACTTCCGTCTGCGTTTTCCGGCCCTGCTTACGGGACTCCCGCGTCTCTCGGAAACGCCCAGAGTCCCTCCCAGACGACGCCGGGGTGTGGAGACAGAACATTAGGCCTTCTTTGCGGAGGGCCTCAGGCCTTCCCCTTCTTGCCACCCGCTGGAGACGCGAGAGTCGCCAGAAGCGGGAAGGGCCTTGGCCTTCACAACCACGCACGTCATGCGTCCCGAGCCTCTGGAGGCGCGGGGGTCTCCGGGATCCACCCTCAGCCCCTGCGAACGCAGGTACGGGCGGAGACCCATGAAAAGCCAAATGGAAAGAGAGATGGGCAAGACAGGAACAAGGGAGAGATGAAGGAAGCGCGAGACAGTGGAAGCGGGGGAAGACAGGTGATAGAAAAAACTGCTGGAAGTTGCTTAAAGGTGGAGGGAATCACAGATGATACAGGGAAGATAAGAGAGAGAGAGAGGGAAGATGAGGAATGATGGCAAGGGTTACTAGACAGAAGATGGACGTGTTCTGTCTCAATCCGCAGAATAGGGCTGCAGGCCCTCGGCGCCTTTCAAACAGGGCCTGTACACGTGTATCTGGATGTGGAGATATCTGGGTAGGAGAGAAGAGGCGACATGTACTGTGGAGAGAACTGTCATCTCTTAGGCATGTCTCTGTACATCTGGGTTTGTGCGTTGGGCGTGTCGTTGTGTCTTTTTAGGTGTGGTTGTCAAGCGCACCGCCGCCTCCGCCGCACCAGAAGCCTATGAATGCAGACAAAACGGTTTTCCTAACTCAGGCCCAGAGTGACTGTTTTGCCTGTCCGTCGTTAGCCACTGAAGCGACTCTGCCTACTCCGTACGGCCAGCCTTCTCTGTCTTCCCTGTGTTCTATGCATCGGCCGCCGATGCCGCACGACTGTGGGTCTCAGGCGGTTCCTGTAGGGTACCACGAAGGTGTGAACGATGAAGGAAGCATGCGATTGTCAGGCCTCGCGATGGGAGCTCCCGGAGGACAGCACGCGAGCGCGCGGGCGGCCTTTCTACACTCGCCTTTCCCTTCTTCTTCGTCTCCTGCGTTCGTCCACGCATCTGACGGCGACCCTCGTGGGCACCAAGGTTCCGCGTCTCCTATCCCCGGCGGACCTGATACGCGAGGGGACGAGGCGACAGGGAGGCGAAGTGTGGGGTCCCAGAGTCCACCGTACTAGGGGTAGGGACCGCTATGCGGAATCGCAGAAGAACCGTGGCTGTAGAGGGCGAGGACACGGGCACTGGATGGGGGTTCTTGTTGTTTTTTTAGCGTCGCTCCTCTTGTTTGTCTCCCTTCTCTATAGAGGTGTCCCTGTCGGGGCAGAAAAACTCATATAAGGGCTGTTTACAGAAGACGTTTAGGCTAACAAGGGGCAGACATTTTAATTCGGAGGCGCAGGAAAGGTGCCAGGAAAGGCGAACGAAAGGGTCAACGAACCACGGAGTGGAAGCGTAGAGTGAAGCGACGACGCGTCGAGTTTGAGAGCTGAGGAGAGTGGTACTGCAGCGAAAAGAAAGAGATGAAAGACGTGAAGAAGGCGCGTGGCGCATGCAGAGAGGAAGAAAGGTTCTCAAAGTCGTGGGAAAGAGAAATGGTGCCGCGTTGAAGGGGAGCGAGTCGATAAAGGGAAGAAGACAGTGTTGCCGTCGCGACCCAGACACCTCTCTCCGTGCCTGTTTTGGAGTCAAGCGTGGAAGACAGGAAAGGTTTAGGTTTGGTTTCGGATCTCGTCCGGGACCCGTGTGTAGCTACACAGGTTCTCTTTCCCCCGTTTTTTTTCTCGCCTCTCCGTCGCTGCTGGTGTCTCCATCTTTGTCGCTGTCGCGCGTTTCCGTGTTTCTCATTATCTTCTTTTGGTTGTTTCACACGGGACTCCCATGTCGATGTTTGTTAGGAAGAACTCCAGAGGCGGGTTCTTCCAAGAGCCGTGTGTTGGTGGAGTCTGGAACTCCTGTTTGCATCGGAAGCGCGGGGAGGGTCTTTCGGATTGTTTCTCGCGCATCTGGAGAGGACGCGTGCAAACGTGAGTGGACAGAAGAGGGAGGGAATGTATTTTTTCGTGCTTGGATTGCCGTTGGAGACACATCCGTATTTTTCGCTGTAAGTTTGATTTCCGTGTGTTTTCATCTTCCTCCGCGTGTTTGCACGTGGCCATGCCGTCTTATGGCCGTTTTTTATCGAGTCTTTGTGCCGTGTTCCCCTTTCGCGTCTCGCTTTCTCCTCCCTTTCTCGCTCAGCCAGTAGAATAGAGAGGAACGGTTGTGAGGGAGTCAGAAACCTGTAGTCAGGTAACGAGAGTGGTGCGGGAGCCAGCCGGGCGGGAAGAATCCGAGGAGTCGGTCTGTTTGCTCACCTCGACAGCTCGACCCTCGTGACGAACCAGAATCAATCTTTTGCTCACGTTTTCCTCGGAAGACGGAGACAGGGAATACAGGAGGGGACGAACGTCAAGAGACAGATGCCAATGCTCTGAGAGAAAACGGAAGAGGCTCCTTGACGACTCAGTGGCTGGCCCTCCTTTGTGATGCCTTTCCGTATATCCGTGGTGTATTGGCCGCGTTTATAATTGGAAAGTATGTGCGCGCTGGCGTACTGCCGTGGTCGCACGTGCATGTACGCGTGTATGTATTGAGATAGCCGACGCCAGGGTCATCACCCCATCGGAAGAAACACGCTCTAGACAGACGAAGACGAATCTGTGAGCGTAGGAGGATGGACCTTCCAGATGCAGAATAGAGCTGTGAGACCGAGGTAACTAGGCTCGCTTTTTTCAGTATGTATAAATATTTACAGGGCATTCATTTAAATGGAGAATATGTGTACATGTATAGCGAGTATGTATATATGTATATATATGTCTATTCCCGAGAATCTGTGCGTTTTGGATTTTTCTGCGTCAACGGTTGCGTGTTTGTCTCTGCAAAAGTATATCCATGCACGTACACTGATATGATACATGTTCTCGTCTTTGACAGAAAGCTTCGGGTAGTCGGCGACAGGAGGTGCCCTCCTTTCCACTGGTGTCGCGCAGTATTTATCGCGTTCACGTATGTCTGTATCTTTGCAGATAACGCATTCCTTTTCGGCGGGACGGGTTGGTGTGTGATACGTATATTCCCCCCTACCGAGCTCTACATCGTGTGTGGCACACAGTAGACGTGGCAGTTCTTTGTGGCAGTGGGAGGCGTTGTCCCATGGTGTACGAGATACACGTTGTACCTCTTCTCATTGATGCCTTCGTCATGACGACTTTGTTCTGCTGCGCGGGTGCGTGCTACACGTTTTGATCTCCAAGCACGGCGTCTTCGATTTTCTTCGCAACGCGGGGGATGGAAACCGGGTTCTGCAAAGGGAAGCTTGCAACGTGACACGTTGAGGAAGAGCAAGAAGCCGCAAACACTATTTCCCTCCGCATGTTTTGGCACCGCGTTTACGCAGGACTTCCAAGGGACATTTGACCAGATCACCTCATGCATGAATTAATATAGCCATCGGGACGTATTTAGTATGTATAGGTGCGTACGCGTGGTTCCCCTTGTAACGATGTCGCAGGGTGTCGCCTAACGGAGGAAAAATCGAGGGAGCTGCGGGCTTGCGTGCTTCCGTGTCCATTCGTTCTCGACTTTGGGGGGGCAATCGGGGAGATTTTTCCACAGCAACTGCATCTCGTTCATTGAAACTCGCACACTCATCTAGGAAACAAATCACGTGTTCGTTAGTTTTGTGTGGAACTCGAAGAGCGGGTAAGTGAAGGGGCTGGCGAAGACTAGGTATTCAGGGGGGCTGGTGCCTGTAATTATATATGCTTGACAGTGTTTTAGCTGGTAATTACAAGAACTCGCTTCTGTGCGGTACGTTTGCTGCTCTCACATGTATGTACTGCCAAGTTCTGTGTATACGTACGTCTAGGGAAGAAAGCGTGCACGTCCTTGAACACAAGTGCCTGTGTCAGTCTGTTTTCGTTGAGGTCGAGCACACTAAACATGTTTCAGACACACGTAAATATCTCACTAAAAGGTTGCCGGAAATGAAGACGTGGCGCATTTCGTCGTCGTTGACTTGTCTCTTCCCCACACCTCGAACAGAGCAGACGATGTTCGAGCATGCACAAGGATGACCACGCTTTGCACGACTCGGAAACGACACTTCCGCGTAGTGTTGCATCCGACAGCCTATAGAAGGCTGAATGCTACAGCCGCTCCTGTCATTGCCATCAGAAGCGTAGAAAGAGTAGACGGCCGCCGGCTCATGGATCGCATTTGCCGCCACAGGCGTTTGGTTTTTGGAAAGTCTGTTGGTGGCTATGTGCCAGAGAAGAGCCAACCCATCAACACTGGCATTTTTACGCTGTTCGGATTGAACAATCTATTCAGAATGGCCACGATTGGTTCAGATTATCTAAGACATAAGATTAGTGTTGGTGCAAAACGTTCGAGCAAACCTAGTGACTGCCGGTTTTACCAGAAAGAATGACTAGTGGAAGCCAAGTGAGCTATCGGCAACAAGGAAAGAAAGCAACCGGCAACAGAAAAAGCAGCTCGCTGAGGCGCACCGGGGAGAGTAAAGTTTAGACGCAGTGCAGTTTAATCTCATGCTGTTAGGATAATCAAATTGATTTCATCTGTTCTTTTTCTGTTTGCTTCAAAACAATTCATCGGAAGTCAATGGAGTAATCGAGGGGAAGTGACAACGATTTACGTACTGCTCGTAGAGGCTTGCCGTTTTGGCTTGGGGAATGACTGTACTGCGTGCGAATTTGTGTAAATACAGACCCGTTGTGGACTATCTGACATGGCTACAGCCAGATGTATTTCAGTGCACAGCTAATCTTTATGCATGCCGTTATGGCCAATCTCAGATACAAATACAAACGACAGTGTTGCACTGTTTTTTGCTGCACTGTACCTGCACACTGAAGAGCAGCAGCTGAGAATTTGTAATTCCCATGCCTTGCATGCAGGGTGATGTCGTTGGAATGTCAGTCTCTCATATCCATCTACTACCCTTCTTAGAAGACGGATCTTGATGTTCGACGCCATTGTTGTACGAATGCAATTAGGTTTGCCCAAACTGCAATCTACTGCCCCATGCCTGTCTAGTATTCAGTCGACTCGTGGAAAAGCATGAGAAGGAACCCTCAGAACCAATTTGTGATCGGTCGGAAAAGTGCTTATATGCTCGAAACGAGTTTTGTCTCTTTATGTCTCGTCTACATGAAGCTGGAATGCACCTGTTATCTTTGATAATAAAGAACGCTGTGAACCAACTGAACCCCTCGAAGTCGTCTAGCCTGGTGAAGGCATTTCTGCAAGTTGATGGGGCCGTGGGATTAATTGGGCCTCCCCCGTGAAGTTCCAAACAAAGCACTAAGCGCGACAAGTACATTTACCGCATCCATAATAAGTTATTCATACAAGACTGAGGTGCAGAACAAGCTGCTTCACTAGATATGCGGGTACTTGATGGGCGGTCTTCGGCGCTGCATCTGTTTTCATCCGACAAATTCCCTGTGTTTTGTTAGATGGACGACGCCGCTGGGACCATCCAGAGACAAACGATCTATCCAAAAGTACCGAAACTGAAAAGCCACTACAAGGCTTGTGGCTATATCATGGTGAGGCGGTACCTCTGGGTATGGCTTTCTGTTCCGGTTTTTAGCAACCGCCCTGAGTCGATAACGAACCTGTCTCGCGAACGCAAAAATGCTGTTGTGACACGGATGAGATACAGAGCTCAAATCCTATCCTCATATAGGTGGAATCGCGGCATGCGCTATCACCTGCAAAACAGCGAATGCGGCATTTGACGTTGGCTGTGATTTATGTTGTCTCGTGCCACTCGAGACGGATGGAGTCCATGGACAGCTGCCGTCCTAAAGGGTCCCGCCCAGAACTGTATAACTCAAATCGAATAAACCGCTATTTTGTCTCATCCATAGCATGTAACAATTGTGTCGATTCGTGTGTTTCTTGTTCGGTGGTGGCGCACGTAAAACTACAAAGCGTGGGGAAGTCAGAGAGTCCGTTGGTGCAAGGTCAAGCTGTTCCCATTTCGGCGTGCTCTTCCAAACAGGGGCCCCACGGAACGCACCATCCGGAACTCGTGGTGCCCGAGTCAGCTAGGCATAAAGCGCAGCATGCATCCGGTTAAGCACAGCACTAAAGAGAGTCGGTGGTAAGTGCGTTTTTGCGGTTATTGAAGCCGCTCTCGGTTTTCGTGCAGCTGCACGACCCTTTGTTGGGGATCTACGGGACGGTTGGCGGGGAGACAGCGTAGAGCACAGAGCTCGGCTGGTGAGGATAGCATGCTCGACGTGCAACCGGCCGCGGGCTTGAGCGCAGTAAGTGGATTCAAGTTCGTGGCCTTGCCGGGGGGTACCGCTTCCAAAGGGGAAGCGACAGGTGCTGCTGAGAACCAGGCACCAAACAAACAGAAAATTTCTTTCTTCGCTCTTGGGTCTGCTTCTTCACCTCTGTTTATGTCTCGTCAATCCCTGTGCCGTCTTGACTTGTTTTTATATATACCTTTTTAACACCGCCCCGCCGTTCACTACTTGCACTTTCGCTCGAGCGTCGCCCAGCAGGCCGCATCCGAGGCGCGCTCCCTACGCAGCAAACGCACTTATAGCAGTCAAGGGGGGCGCTGCATACTGATCGTCCCACCAATCAAAACACTTTACTTGCAAACGTAGCAGGCTTAACAAACCTGTTGAGCCGCGGAAAGGATTGCATCGGTTTATGCGTGTTGTTAAGTGGTGCCTAATGCTTTGTTTTCGTGCTTTTCCTGTCACAGAGGCTGCGGTCCAAGCGACTTGCAGTCTGGCACCGCGACCTTCTGTGGGGCGCGGCGATCGTCTGTAGTGTACAGACAGTTGATCTGCGCTGACGTGTCCTTAGCGTTCCATTCTCATCGCATGTCACTTCCCTCGTTTCCGTTACTTTGTGATATGTTCTGTATCAGCGAATCAGGTGTTTTTTTACGATCCGTAAAGTGGATCGGACCGTTTTCACCATCGCGTCCACAGCAAGGGGCTCACCAAAGTTTTGGGGACGGACCTGCTCATAATTCACTGTTCAGAAAGACTTACTCTTGAAAACCGAAAGCGACCAAAGAAAGAAGCGCGGAAGAAGCGGAACAGAAAAACGAGCTCAAGTCTCCTTTTATATGTGTGGGCTGCCGTGGTACGCTCTTCCACTTGCGTTGCACAGTCCGTGCATTTAAGTGCAAGTGTGGGCATGACAGCATCCTGTTGCCAAAGACGAGCACAACGTATTTGCGAGTCGTGAACGAGTCTCAACGACCGTCTAGAGTGTCTCAGTGTTGAGACAGCGACTCGTTGCCAGCTTTTTAAATTTGGATCACGGTTGTTGGAAAATCGGGAGCCCGATCAAAAAAAGATGCCGTGTCCGCCTTTGTTTAACGAAATTGAAACCTGTACATTTCTTATGCCACTGTACAATTGATTTTCTTGTCCGTATGTATTTGCACGCGACAGAAGGAGCAAGTATTATTGGTACGTTGTTCACGTTCTGTATTCTGCGCTCACGGGACTAGTTGGATTGGGTGGATTCGTCTCATCCGACCGTCCCCCCACCCTGCTGCCCTAGCTTGTCTCGAAGTATTTCTTTCGTGTCTTCTCACTTCTTTTACCGGGAATCATCCTTCTGTCTGGTTTCGCCGCGGCGCATCTCGATACCTTCCGCCCTCTGTATCATCGACCTTTTTCGTGCTGAAGACTCAGGGAGCCTAACAGGCCGAGCGCCGTAAGGAAATACATTTGCATTTAATCGTCCGCGCGTGACACTGCTCCTGTGCCAGAAGACTGACCAGTTCGCTCGAATGTGGACTGAGGAGCACGTAGCTTGGCGAAAGTGACATCGTGTAGCACCCGAACAGTCTGAAAACCAGGCGGGCACTCACTGTGTTGTGTCCTTCAGTTGTAGTTACACTGTCTTCCATTATCTGGTGCTTGGATCCTCTCATAACACTGAAGACCGATTTGCCTTTTCTCTGTCGCAACCACAAGTCGTGTAATCCGTATCATCGTAGCCTTGGTTAATCAGGCCACCCATTCAACTCAAGAAACTCATTCTTTCGCGATGTTGCTGGACTTCTGTTGATCTACAAGCGTTGCGGCGGCTTATTCAGTCATATATATGAGTAGGGGTAATTATTTTTTGCAACCGTAGTTAGCGTCGCCACTAAGGGAGGGGAAATTCGAACCTTGCCGTAGCTTGGATTTTGCTGTTGCTGTGTCTTTTCGTCTTTGCAGGGTTTCAGCTTTTTTTCGAACGCGGTGCTCTCTGCCCAAAGCATTTTGCTCACAAAGTTTTCGGCTGTGCCTGGTCGCGGTGATCTACCGGGACGCCGTTTTTTTCTCCCTTCTGGAGACCCGTTCTCGCCAGCCTCCGGCTGGTTGCGACCGAGTAGCAGGCGGGGAGTCTTTTCTAAGGAAAAAAGGGAAAGCATTCTTCTGCCGCTGTCCGTGTACCGATGGTAGACCTTCAAGATCAGCCGTTTTCGGGGTCCGCTGACCTGGACACCCCGATTCCGGCTTCGATAATGTACGACTCAGACCTCTCTAAGATCTTCGCGGCCCTCGCCGCACCGCTCTTGCAGAGCCAAGAGCTTGGTATGTTGAGCCACGAAGACTGTTCTGCGGATACAAACGCAGAAGACTGCACGCCGCGGACTACGGACCAGGACGGCATTGTCGACGCCTACGGCGCTGTCAATCGTTCGGCCAAAGGCAGTCGCTGTTTGAGCGATCAGTCGCCGCGCAAGTGCCAGGCAGACTTGTCTAGCGACCTAACTTTCGCTGCTCTCAAGGCTCTCGCGGGTCACCTGGAGAGCCTTGAGGCGAGCGGCGGGAGCGAGAGGTGCTCACCCCGCGCCCGAAAATTAGGGCGCGGCGAGTCGTCTCCTGGCGCGTGTGAAGAAGGCCTCAGGGAACACGAGTCGAGCGACAGAATCGAATCGTCCCGCATGCACGCGGTAGCGGAGCGCCAGAGACTGGCGGCAGATGCAGAAAAGGTCGGGCTCGGTGTCGAGAGGCCGAATGTGGACTGTTCGTCAGGCGATGCGGTTTCAATGGGGCTCCAACTCGAGGACTTGTCTTCGGGGATGGCGCTGTTCGGCCGCGGGCTGAAGCGCGCGGCGTCCCAATGTTTCGATGGAGAGGGATTCGCAGACGCCTCGCCCACAGACAGCACACGCTCTGGCGGGGACGGGCCTCGCAGCGACAGGCGGAAGAGCCCTAAGATCGGAGACACGGATTCGGGGAAGCGAAGCGACTGCGAACTCCTCGGCGTCGACCAGCTCCTGAAGGAAGACCTAGAAGACGTTCTGGAGCTGGAGCAAGCCACGTCACAACTACTGCTCAGCGACTCAGACTCTACGAGTCTGCGTGAGACGCAAACGCCTCAATTCAGGTGAGGCGGCCACATTCACATTTAAATGACTCCAGCAACCATGCAGGTATAGATGCCACGCTTGAAACTGCTTTTTTATCCACAAGTGTTAGTCGCGAATGCAAAATTCCTTCACACTTAATTGATTTTCTTGCCAGTGGCTCTTGATCTGGTATAACACAGCCAGATGACAGACCCGGTTTCGCGTGAACGAAAGGTAGCGAAACGGGAAATTTGGCATGCCAGATTATACGAAAGTACTAACTTCGGGCGAGCGGTCCACCTAAACTCGTCTTTCGAAAGACATGAGGGAATCCTGCGTGTTTTCCCTGTTGCAAGCAGAGGGTTGCTTGACCTGCCACCTCCCGCTGTCAAATCTTTTGACGTCCACGCGTCGCGATCGCCCGATTTTGGCTTCGGCACCAAGATCGAATCGACTGGGCAACCGTCGACGGGTGGACTTCCGAGCATCCTGCCCCGATCCTTCCGCAGCCGCAGCGACTACCTGTCGTTATGCAGTTTGCAGACAGGATCCTCGGATTTGGGGAAAGAGCGAGAACCAAGAAGTCTAGAAGAGCTGAAGTCTCTAGCCGGAAACGAAGGTAAGCAGGCACTAGCCACAAAATAGGCAGTGTCGCCCCCACGAACTGCAAACGGCCCTCTTTCGTTCTCCGAGATTGCGAATTTGTTAAAGACACTGACGGGAAGACAAGGTTGCGTTTGAATAACTAAAGAGACGCAGAATCCACCTTCGGTGTCTGTAGGCGTTTGTTCAGATGGCACAGTCAGATCAGAGCTGGCCGCTGGCCTTGTTTTTATGGCTTGAGAAGGAGACATGTGGTATATCTGTTGGCCACCATGTTGTATACGTGGACTCGTTGAGACGTGTCACACCACCCAGAAGTCAGAATGACTTTCTGTAGCGAGTACGATCTGTGCGCATAAACGACTAAGTCGGCCGTTCCCGTGTGTTGCCTTGTTCGTTCCAGAGCTGGGTCTTACGGAAATACACATACTCGCCGAAGGCTTGGCGAAAGAGTTCATGGAGACATGCTGTGCGAGGCTGAGGCCTGAGGGCTACCGAAACTGCAGACTCAAATACCGCCGGGATAATTTGTCCTTCACCGTCGTGTCGAAGAGCCGGTCACGGTGCAGCAGCCCGCGGATTGACAGTCGCAACGGTAGATACACTCCGCGGTCTGCGTTGAAGGAGGGACCTTCGCCTTGGTCCTCGGGAGCTGGTATGTTTGCGACTCCATTTGGATCGAGTGGAGGCCACATTGGACTGGCAGGAAACCCGTCGGTGTATGGGGAGATGCGCCTGCCTTGCGGCTCACGCTCCATGGGAGAGAGCGGCGTGAACGATTCTACAGTGGCGGCGGTTGTGCACGCTTTTTTGAAAGCCACGTCTATCCTTGCGGATGCGACAGTACAGCTGCATCGCGAGAGACTAGGTGCAGGGGCTGTACCCAGTCCTCAAGAAGGATTTAGACCCGTGTCCAACACGAAAGCAGAGTATCAGCTGGAGGCTTTCCGCAGATCCGCGTAATAACGAGGCGAAGATCCACACATTGACAGGAGACACGCAGGGAGCAACTGGAGCTGAGTGCTCGCCTGCAGCTGCGATTCTGGCTTGCGTCCCCATGAGCAATGCCAAGGAAATGAGGGGAGCACTCCTTCCCTGTTTGGCTCCACCCTTCCAGGCGGTGAAGTCACCGTCTGCCGCCGGGAGGCCTGTTCCGGGAAGACCCTGGAATTCTCCCGAGCGCTGTTGCTTGTGTTTTTGGACATGTGAACGCAGCACCACTTCGTTGCTTCACTATACACGTCTGTGGCGCGTTTATACAGAAGACCAGCTCTTTCAAGACAAAGGGTGCTTCGTAGTTTTACACATACAGGAAAAAGTGCGTTTTGCGTGTGAATATACGCGCTAGCATGGCATACAAAGGATTTGTCACGGGGGTAGACTATCGGGGAAGAAACGAGTACGCCCGCGGTCTTGTGTTGGATACCCTCCATATACTCCGCGACACTCGCTACGTACGAAGTTTGTTTAGATGCAATTGTTTTTTAACCTAGCCCACTCGCACTCGGTGCTTGGACGACGCACATGCCGGGAGCGCCGACTATACAGGAAACCAACTCTCTCCGAAGGGTTCTCCACCATAGATACGAAACCTTCTTGCTTTATCACTTGCTTCACTTTTACTTGCCTTCACGACCTCTGTGTTTCCGGGATATGGGTCCATACACTAGCGGTGTTCCTACCGCTTTTACTGAGGACTGGAGCCGCTCTGAGAGGTCGCTGTCCTCCATCCGTGTATACTGTCCGCGTCCGTGTTCCAGTTTCTCTCCGTTTGCGTCCATAAATCGATGCGTTGACAGCGCGATTATACAGTACATATGATATGTCAAAGGAAGGGGTTTTCACGTTGCTGCACAGATGGAAAACCACTTGTTTTGTCATGCAGCGCATGCCGTGTCGGTGCTAGGACGTTCGTGTCGTTGTGCAGGCGTCGGGGTATTCGTGGTGCATTCCCTGTTTCCCAGTGTGGCGTCTGTGACTGACTTAGTGTCTTTACGGAGCGAGGTCAATAAACATGGTTATTAAATCACAAAGCTCCCCGACTCGCCTCCCAGAAAATGTAACATCGAGGGCGTGATCCCAGGAGAGACCAGCTCTGTCAAATGAGGGGCCGTTCAGTGGTACAGAATCGAGTGAACCCCACGTGCTTGTCACCTGCGTCATTGCGCGCCTGCCACCTACAAAAAAGGCGGCTTTTCCCCGTGAGAATTGAGGGGTACAGGATTCTAATCTTCCTGTCATCGTTGAATCTGTAGCATCTGCGGCATCTGTACCTGAAAACGTCTTGCATGAAGCTTTTTCATATTTATCGTCGATGACATGTGCGCAATTCGCGCCCGTAGTGGCTCGGTACGAATCAAACGTCAGCCTCACACCTAGACAGCAGCATGCGCCTCACAACAGAAGGCTGTTTTCGTATCAGGCTGTCTTGCTGTCGCATCCATGCCATTTGTGTTTGGTGTGATTTCCACCGAGCTGTCGCCTTATCGATGGACAGCCTCACACCAGATGTGTACATGCCACTTCTCTGTACAATTCGTGCCGCTCAGAGAGATAGCTACTTTCTAACCGTGTTCTATCGGCTTCCATATTTGACCGAATTCTCTCCGCGTTGCTCCCACATACCGATGCGTTGACAGCGTGATTATACAGTACATGTGATATGCCAAAGGACAGGGTTTTCACTTTGGTCCACAGATGGAAAACCATTTGTCTCGTTATCCCGCTCACGCCGTGTCGGTGCTAGGGCGTTCGTGTCCTTGCGCAGGCGTCGGGGTATTCGTGGTGCATTCCCTGTTTCCCTGTGTGGCGTCTGTGACTGACTTAGTGTCTTTACGGAGCGAGGTCAATAAACATGGTTATTAAATCACAAAGCTCCCCGACTCGCCTCCCAGAAAATGTAACATCGAGGGCGTGATCCCAGGAGAGACCAGCTCTGTCAAGCGGGGGGCCGTTCAGTGGTACAGAATCGAGTGAACCCCACGTGCTTGTCACCTGCGTCATTGCGCGCCTGCCACCTACACAAAGGGCGGTTTTCCCCGTGAGAATTGAGGGGTACAGGATTCTAATCTTCCTGTCATCGTTGAATCTGTAGCATCTGCGGCATCTGTACCTGAAAACGTCTTGCATGAAGCTTTTTCATATTTATCGTCGATGACATGTGCGCAATTCGCGCCCGTAGTGGCTCGGTACGAATCAAACGTCAGCCTCACACCTAGACAGCAGCATGCGCCTCACAACAGAAGGCTGTTTTCGTATCAGGCTGTCTTGCTGTCGCATCCATGCCATTTGTGTTTGGTGTGATTTCCACCGAGCTGTCGCCTTATCGATGGACAGCCTCACGCCAGATGTGTACATGCCACTTCTCTGTACAATTCGTGCCGCTCAGAGAGATAGCTACTTTCTAACCGTGTTCTGTCGGCTTCCATATTTGACCGAATTCTCTCCGCGTTGCTCCCACATACCGATGCGTTGACAGCGTGATTATACAGTACATGTGATATGCCAAAGGACAGGGTTTTCACTTTGGTCCACAGATGGAAAACCATTTGTCTCGTTATCCCGCTCATGCCGTGTCGGTGCTAGGGCGTTCGTGTCCTTGCGCAGGCGTCGGGGTATTCGTGGTGCATTCCCTGTTTCCCTGTGTGACATCTGCCGCTTGCGTCGTGAATTAACAAAGTTATGGCGTTGAAAGCTGATTCATCCAGTTGTTTTGCTGTATGTGCAAAAGCGTTTCCCGCTTGGTTCGGAACGGCATTCACGGCAGTGGTGACGGTCTGTGGGTCATCAACTCGGAATAGATCGTGCTGTTATCCTGAATACGCCGAGAAATTTCTTCCTCATATCTGCGTCATCTGCAAGTGCCGGCTCAGACAGTCGGAACTCCCTTGCACCGTAATCGAGACTAAATGCTCCAGAATCTTGCTCCCTGGCAGGTGGAGCTAGAGCCGTCTGCGGGTCATCAAATGCATCTGGGTGTACTCTTTTGGAGCGATAGCTTTTTTTTCCTTCGGTTCAGATGACACACACGTCCGTAGAGCCATTACACAGATCAACTGTTCCCAGAGAGAGGTTCGCTCGGATGGCAGGCCGGTCTACGCGCACATAAACACAAGACTACCTCTGATTGGTGTAGAGGCTGTTGTGTCTGCTCAGTGTTCCACCGTGGCATTCGCGTGTATACAAAAGATACCTCTGTTTTTTACGTTTCCGCCAGGCGACACGTGTGCTCGATGTTTGCGTGGATTCTGTATCCCGCACGCCGTGTGTATTATACGTCCATTCACATCCAATTTTGTGTCTAATCAAAGAGCGCCTCCTTCTTGTCTCGGTTTGAAACGTAAACATGCGTTAACGTGCAAGTATCAAATAGAAGATCTCTGGAGCAAATGCACTCTTTAGACGCGTGGCGCATACCGAGAAGCCACGGTTTGTTATCTGGGTTATTCCCGCTGGGCGTGGGTGTAGGAAGACAGTCGGTTTCCATGCGTTTCTGGATCATCCAGTGTAGCCTGTGCCGCGATCATTCCCGGGTAATTCCCGGGGTTGTTGTTCACGTGCATCTGCATTTTCGGCATTGCTCTCGGCTTCTTCCTGTCTTCTCTCGGCCTAAAGGCGTTCCCTGTTGACGGCAAAGCATCTCGCACAGCGAGTTACCAATCTGTGAAAACTGAGGGTAGGTCGGGAGGTGGGACGCCTCCTCTTCAGCATTAAGACGTCGGCTCTTGAATGAAAACATGCTCGTTCCTGTATACGCCACCAATGGAAAATGCAGCAAGTTTTGTCATCCTCCTTGGCCTCCTGCTTCGTGCTTCAAAGTTGAAGAGGTCTACCCCATGGGGGAAAAGTGCTACATTTCACTACGGCCCTCCGTGGCCTCCGCTTCTTGCACCATAGCGTAGATAGAAGAGTCGATTGCACTTTTGTTATACGACTGTGCCTCCTTCAGAACGGTCATTTCATGCCGCATGGGGCACACAGACGGGATTTTCCATCAGGAGCTTACACCACTGGGTGCATATGAAATCGTAGAGGGTTGTCATGGATCGGATGGCTAAGCGTTTCCTGCTTAGTCACCCCTGGTCTCTTTGTTCCTGTGCCTTGGTGCGGCGCTGCACTATGGTGAAGAGCGGTTGCGCATGAATGTCAAAATGCCCGTGAACGCTCGCGTGAACCACACGCCCTGCTGTCTTCACGGAACCGTGGTCAAACTCCACACCTGTCAACAGCACAGTCGCCCAACAACAGCTCGGGCTGCAGTCGAATTCTTATTCGCAAACACGCCTTTTGTTCTTGTGCATTGCTTGCCTTTCTTGAGAATCCGTACCCCACCAACGTTTACCGCCTCGCGCCCGAAAGGTCCATTCGTGGTTAAGAAGCCATACTGGGTATTACAATTCATGTGTATCTGCGCTAAATCTCTACGTTTAACATGGCAGGGTCCGTCTGTAGCACGACCCAAATGCTGTACGAGAACCAACTAGGGGTTCATGCGCGCAGCGTCTGCACCAATTAGCCTCTATTATCCCATCTGATACGGTGCCAAGAACACCAGTGACAAGAACGCAGACCATTCGAGACAAGTACAGAGCGTTTCTACTGAGAACAACAAACAGCACGAAGCATACGTGTATTTTGAGAGTTCACGGGGTCTAGGATGTCGTGCTGGCACATTCGGGGTTTGAGCCCAGAGGTGCGTTTTTTCACTTCCTCACCATAAGATTTCGGTATTGAAGGCACGTCCTGCAGACAACGTCCCGAAACAATAAGGACGAACGGCAGCGCTCACTTGTATGGAAGTCGCAGCTGGCATTTGAAGTACAGGGACGCACGAAGACGGGAAATTTGGTAACAAGTTCTTTCAGAATATATTGGTTTTCGTTCAGATTTACAGTGAGTGCGCAGCCGGGATCGCTAATGTTAGACCTCTTTGACTTCCAGTTGTGCCATTCGCTTCGTTTGACCGCCCCTGCTATGTCGGGAATAGTCACACTACTGCACACGTCTTTTCCTTCGTCCCCCCTCCCATTAACCCTTTTCATGAAACTTTTCGCTGAGAGGCCTGGACACAGAGATGAGGCGTCTTTGTCCGTTTGATCGTTTCCTGTGAAAACTTGAAAAACACGTGAATATCCTCTGCGAAGCTACCGCTGCCATTGGATTTCGCGCCGACGACTGTGCGTTGCCATCCGGCGCTTCCATTCGAGGAAAAGAAAGGTAACTCGAGTTTCAGGCGTGTACGGCGAGAGCCACCATGACATCAGCGAACTTGGACGACGATTTACTGTATCGTGTCAGCGCTTTGAGAAACTGAGTGTTGCCTCAACCTGTTCCGGTGACTGCTGGTGAGATGGTACATGAGGCATCGGATGTAGTTTCCTCGCGAGTTTAATGGGTGAATGCGAGACGGCAGCGGAAGCTGTGGGGGAACTGCAGTGTTTGATGTACTTGCAGATGGCAGAATATTGCCGCCGGTTATGGCTTCCTGTACTTTTCCAGAAACCACCCGCCCGTTCAAATAAGTGTTGTTAACAGCGCTTTCCTGAAGGCAGACAGCCACGCCGGTGACGTATGTTCGCTAGAGAGCTAATTAAGTAAACATGCAGTTCAGACACGCTCCCACCCACGCATTTACACGTCTTTGCATAGATGAGCCAACAGTGGAAAAGCCAATCGCGGAAGAGCATGTGACGGTAACAGTCGATGTGATGCCATACTTCAAAGTAAAACGAAGAAACTGGTGCTGCTACGGAAGTGCCGGCCGGATGAGGCCGGCTTGGAATTGCATCCGTCGACACTCTAGTTGCTCTGCAACGTGGGCTGATGACGCACGTAAGGACCCGCCACACTGCTGCATAGGAGCGTCGGTCTCGACAGTGAGGCAGAAACAAGTGCTGACGGATACTGCCGTCTCAACACGGCCACCCAGTACCCTACATGCAAGTCCGCCCTTACACGTCTCTTCTCACTGTGCACCCCTCAAGTCCCCCCATAAACGTCAGCGGGGAGACGCTGCCGTTTCTCCTACAAAGTCGCCTGCCGTGACCGTCTAGCCACCTCGTTGCGTGTTGCTACGGGGATCACTCTGATGCAGAGGAGGAAACACTTTTGAGTGTAAAAGGACTGTGCAGATGACAAGAAAACGGGCAGGGCATTTTCGTTGTGCCTGTTGCCGTATTTCGGTTCTGCAGAAGTCCTAGGGAAGTAATCAGTGTGTCTGTGACAGCTGTGCTCCGTTGAATGTACTTCCCTGGCGCGCGCGCAATGTGGCTGTTCGGTGTCAAGGAGCGGGAAGGGAGATATTTCGGTGGTTTTTTCGTGACAACACGTAAATCGTCGTGGGCGTTTTGTAGCTTCTGAGAGGAAGAGATGCTTCAAAACCCACATCAACGATACCCGTTTCTCCGTGCCGTCTGGTTAGTCTCTCTTCGACGTTTCACGTCTCTCTCCGTCTTCCGTGTCACAAATACAGCGACGAGAGACCCGTCTCTTGCTCCTCCAGACGGCAAGTCCGTGTGGTGACGTGTGCTGTGGCTCCCATCCTCGTTTATCTTCTTCAATACTCGGCGCCTGAAGAATAACTTTCACAGATACCCGCTTTTCGAGAAAACGCGATCGTTGTGGTTCCGTCCCACTGGGGTGCCACGTTTTTCGAGCGGCCAAGAAGTGTTCGGGTTTTTCACGGCAGCTAACACAGAAGAAATCTCCTCTTTGGAAGGAACTGACAAGAAACATACAGAAAACCGAACGCGGAATTCCTTGTACACAAGCTTTTCCAGGCTCTACGTAGAACCGGGTGCGTGTGTCCTGAAACAAGAGACACACAACAGCCGTCGCAGCCAGGGCGCGTGCCTTCTGAGTTCTTTCCGTCCTATACAATTTTTCTTTGACCTGCCGTGGTATAACTAGCGTCTGGAATCATATCGCAGCACTTGCTGCTGTCGGATCGTTTCTGGCTGCTTTCTTGCTCCGTCGGTGAAAACTAGGACAGAGGCGACTCTAGGAGAGACTCAGGGGTCGTGGCTTTTTCCCCCACCTTGTCGCGTTGTTTGTCCGTTGCCTAGCGCTTGACGGGGAAACGTTGTGTGCTGTTGTCAGGACTTTTCTCCTCTCACCGTCCTGATAAATTTTTCCTGGGCGACTCCTTTTCGCATGAGGAGTGCAAACGAGCGCATTTATTTGCGTAATCTGGTTCAAGCTCTCAGCGCATGTAGCTGACGGAAAGCGCGTTGTGTTCTACTCAACGCCTGTGGACACTGTGTGCCTGTGTCTCGCGGTGTGTAACGCAGAGCTTTCGTGTGTCGTCTGCTTTTTACAGGTGTCCTGGAGAAGGCGGCTTTTTCCCCGCGAACAAACGAGTCTCTCTCGAGGCTGTTCCCCGACAACCCGTAGAGGCGGTCAAGGCGCGTGTTACGGCTGCCACGGCGGTTGACTGCATGCTGGCCATTCTGTAAGAAGAGAGCTGCAGACAAGCGAGCGCTGGTGGAGAGACAGCCGTTTTTGGTTGCGTGTCCTGACAGTTTTGCGTTCCGGAACAAACTGATCACTTCAGAGCTGACTCCTGCTCACCGAATTGGCGCTACCCTTTAATTTCTGCTTCTCCGCGAAATGCTTGAGTGTCAAACTTAGGCGGGATTTTGCTGGGACCTCATTTGCACTGCACACCTTTTTGTTAGCAGAGCGGTTGCGCGTCAGTGCTGTTCTTTTTTGAATGGGAACTTGAGTTTTCATTTCATGGCGGTAGCCGCAGTCTGTCAGACGAACGAACAGAACGGAGGCAGCCGCCTTCTTTTCCCTGTTGCAACCGTTGCGTTCGCCCTCGTTCCGCAGTTGCATTCGTAGGCCACGCGTTTCGTGGTTCCCATTTTCTTGTGCCCGAAGCGATTGGAGAAACTTCGAGGGCATCGCCTCGTTTTTCCGATCAAATCCGGGGAACTGACGGTGAGAGAAGTGCTCTCAGCCGCTATGGGGGTGGACTATGGCAACTGCTGGAACCATTTGTGAACGTCTTTTGGACCCGAGTGCCGTGCCCTGCCAGCACCCCGTTTTCGAGAACTGAGTTCGATGCCGTGAGCACACGCAGAAACGAAAAACGGAGTTTTGCGGCAACTCCACGAAAGGCCATCGCTTTTCTTCGCTTGTTGCTGAGACGTGTGTGTACCTCCAGGTTACGCGGAAGGTCCGGGTCCTGCCACAGCCTTGTTGAGGCGGAAGCGATATTCTTTCCGTGTGTGTGTCACCGTTTTCCTCAGTTCTGGGATCGGCGGAAACACCGGGTTTCCTACCAGCAAACTTTGTGTCATTTTTACGCTAGTGGGAAACCGGTTATTGGCCGCTCGTGTCAGCGCAGGTCCGGGCGTTTCTAGCGAAACGGGGTCGCGTCTGTCGCAGGCCGTAGCTCAAAGTTAACATCCTGGCGTGCGTACATCGTGTTCTCCCCAAAGCGAGGGTTTCACTCGTTTAGGCTGCTGAGTGACGACCTAGGTTCGAGCTCCGTCGCCACGCGGCGGCCTTTTTCGCGCGACACCCGACGCTTTCTCGCCATGCATGTGTGCCCTTGAGTTTGTGTCAGCAGTGGGTGCGACTCTGTGGCACGGCCCCACTTTGCCTCGCGTGCTCACCGGCGTTCTACATACATTTGCTTTAAACGCTTAAAAGAGAAAACGGAAGTCAGTCTGGGCGGTGCCTCGGCGAAAGCGTGTCTCTGTCGCGACATAGGCGTGTGCCACTTGTGTGATTGTGGAGTACCGAGAGCGCGAGAAAATCCTTTGCACAAGGCTCAGCGCTCTCAGTTTCGCTTTTCCTCTCCTGTGTCGCCACCCGGCCGTCGCTGCCTCAGGCATTTCTGACCCTAGTTGTTCACACTTCAACACTGGCTCTTACCGCAGGTTCGCCGCTGTCCGTAGCTCGGATTCCCACCGTTATACGTTTTTTGTGGTGTTTTGTCCGTTTCCTCCCCGTCTGTGGACGCAACTTTGCTACAGAACGCCTGATAGAGTCTGACCAAGTGACTGGCAGAAAGTAAACACCCTCGCGTGACAGCGGACCGTTTTTGTGTTTCAAAGGTTCGTCACCTTTTCGCGCGTAGGGCACGAGTCACATGCACAACAGGGAGGGAAGAAGAAAAGTGTTTTCTCTTTCTCAATTAGGGAATTCGCGTCAGACGAGAGACTCCGGCGACACACGCCGCCTCTCCATTTGGGATCTGGAGGAAGGTCAACGTTCTCGTCTACGCTCTCCTGGAAGTAGCCTCTACACGCGTTCGGCGCATTCCGGGGCAGTTCTGGGAAGATACGTACGCGTGAATATGTGTACGTGTGTATGTAGATGTGTGTAGATACGCACGTTTGTGTGTAGTCTGTGTTCTACACTAGAGGGTTCTGTACAGTGGATCTCCACATTGCTCCTGGTGCACAAGCCTCTGCGTCTGTGGAGACATGTGTATGTGTGCACGTCCGCCACATACACGTTCTTACGTGAAGTCGATACACCAGTTTGGGGCGTTCCGACGTCTTCATGCGTTCACGCTTTTCAATCGAGAAGCGGCGTTGCTGGCTAGTGCAGTGAGAAACATTTCGACGGATCCGTCTCTATCCGAGTCGCGATTTCCGCGCTGAATACCTGCTTAACCGACGGCAGATTTTTGAGACTTTTCCTTGGACGCCCTAGGGAGTTTTCGCTGGCCTCTTCGTGGACCCGTAGCCCCGTACAGGATACGGTCTGTTCTTTTGTGCCGAGTCTTTCGGACCTCCCCGAGAAACGCGGAGGCCTCTGCGGCTGCGCTTCTTTCGATACTGTTTTCGCTCTCAGCTGAATCCTTCCCCACATTTCCTCGCCCACCGTCTTCGCACAGCCGTTCCTCGGTTGGCGCTGAGCGACGCGGGGAGAAAGGGATTTCGGCCTCCGAAATGGCGCGAGGGGAATTCCCACACAGCCGGAAACGAAAGGGAAGCTGAATTCCATTTGCTACGCCTCACTACCCCTTCTACACTTTTTTTTATGTCTTTGCGGAGCTCCTGCATCGGTTGATACACCCGCAAGCGTGACGAGACCTATACCCATTGTCCAGACATCACTCGATTCAGACACACTCTCGACGAGGCGTCGATGGCGCCAACCGTGCTCCAGCTGCCTTGTTCAGTTTTTCATGACCCGGGTTGTCTGCGGCCCTCTCTGCTGCATGCGATAAGGCTGAAAAGGCCGCTCGCGTTGAGGGAGCGAGCGACTTGGATGTCTCCGCAGCTGCCTCGAACAGCGTTGTTCATCTGACAACTTTTGCTGTGGCCCTGGACTGTGAGGCGCCGCTCATTGACCTGCACGAGCTCGAGTCATATCCCGAGAGTCTCTCGACGTCGAACTCAAGAGTGAGGAGCCGCGGGACACACCCGGGGCGAACTGGCCCAAATTCAAGTAGCATCGAGACGATCTCAGCTCCGAGCGCCGCGTTTGCAAAACCGGCGAAAGCAACCCCATTCCTGCCGAAACGGAAGCGATGGGACGGAGTCCAAAAGCCCCCGCTTCGCTGAGTTCTCTCTCACCGCTCTCGCTTCCCCCGACAAGCAGCGAGCAGCCCGTGGAGAACGCTAGACCGGCCTCTGGCGCCATGAACGAGACGCAGGCGCATGCCGCGGACGCGGCTTCAGGCGAAGTGGCGAAGGAAGACAAACCGGGTCAGAGCCCAAGCGTCTCTGGCGCCCTTGGTGGCGCGTCCTCCACCTCATTTTCCAGCGATCTGCATGCCCTCGTGAAGGAGCCGCTCGTGACCGCACCGTCCCTTGCTTCCTCGGCGAGTGGAAGCTTTTCCACGGAAGTCGGGAGAGACCTGGAAAATGCCGGATCTATGTCGACTGCAGGCAGCTTTAAAGAACAGACGCAGAACGACAGTGGCGCGGAAGAGACCCAGCAGATCGCCTTCAACGGCGTCCTCAACGGAGACGACCCTCTTCCCTCGTCTCTCTTCTTCTCAACCCTCTCCTTCTCCATGTCTCCAACGCTGCCGGAAGACCCTGCCCCACACCGCCTCCATGAAGAAGGACTCACTGAATTGACTCATCCAGGTCAGGTCGTGGTTGCCGAAGTGTCTCTGTGCGGTGCAAGTGAAACCCTCAACAAGGATAACAGAGAACACAAACCAGGTCCACGTTCGTACAAGCCTTCTGCTTTGCTGCATTGACGTTCACTCGTGCTCGTTCCATCAATCTATATATTAACATTTATATATTTCTTGGTGTCGATTACTGCGTCTGTCTGCCAGTATCTGTTTGTTTATATGTAACGACCTGTGTGTGCCCAGGCAGGTAGTCAAATGCGTGCAGGCCTGTCTCTGTGTATTGTTGCACATATACGCTTGGAGTTCTGACGAGCGCATTTGTGCGACCTTGCCTTTAACACTCGCCTAGGATTACCCTACCGTCCGCATTGTCGTGTTCTTTTCATCGACTGCGTGTCTTGCTTCGTTCAGGGAAGGACGAGAAAGATAACTGCGGAACAGCTACCTCAACCGTTTCTGGCGTCGCGCCGCGACGCACCCGCCAGGCTGTTCCGGGCTGTGTGCAAGTCGTTGCGTCTTCCTGTCTTCAATCGGGCTCGTGTTCGGGACCTCTGGGCCCGCGGGAAGGGCGAAACTCTTCTCGCCCGTTTCTCTCGTCTCTGTCGACAGGAGAGAGGATTCTTTCTGCGGATGTGCACTCGTCTCAGTCGTTGCCTTCGCTGTCGGTGCTCACAAAAGCTTTCTCTGGCCCGACGGTAGCGGTTGCGAGCAAGGGAGGAAAGGAAAAGGCGATCCTCGGCACGAGTGTCGGTGTAAGTGTCGGCACTGGGAACAGCTCGACTGTCCAAGCCAGTGTAGCCACAAGTCTCTGCGTTTGCAAGTTCCTTCTCGGCGAAGACGTCGCGGGGTACCTGGTGGGGCGGAAGGGCGGCGGCATCGATGAGTTCCAGAAACGAAACGGACCCGGCCTCAGGGTGACAGTCAGCAAACGCGGGGAGATCTTCCCCGTGCTCGGCGAGAGAATCGCCGCAGCAGTCGGCGTCCAAGAAAGCATTGCCAGAGCGCTCGATGAAATTGTCGACGTCGCCACTAAGAGAGCCATGCACAAGGAAGAAGAAAGAAGACTCGACACCGGAAGAAAAATAAGCAAACCGAAGGTACAGAACGCAAACGCGCCGGCAGCGTTGCATGACGGGGGCGATGCAGGTGCTTCTACACATGACCACCCTTTTCTTTTGATCGATCAAGATGGTTAAGTGTCCACATAATTAAGGTTTTCTGTCTGTGAATGCATATATGTTTTCATGCATACTTACGTCTATGGATGATTTCGATGCACCGTGCTTCTGACATCGGAGAATTGGCAGTGAAGAAAGGGAAGAGGGAGTCTGCGTGTTTACTGTGGGTCTTGTCTCTGCGTGTATTAACCGCATCACGGACCAGCTGCCATTCGCCAAGGGTGCACACGTCGATACCACTAACTGTTTTCTCTACGCATATATTGATGGATGCCTATGAGATGTATTCCTCTGTGCATGCGCAGATAGAACCTGCTCTTGTCTTGACGAAAGAAGCGGTGAAATGTGAAAACAAACTCCCTAACCCACAGACGAAAGACAGTCGCCTTGCAGGACCTTGTTATTGTGAATGCCCCTCTTTTCCATTTGCTTTGTGGGGGTGGGGGCGCCGTTGCAGACATGCTTCAAGTTGGTGGTTCCAGAGACTTCCGTGAGGCTCCTCGAACAGCAAGTTGAGAATCGCGAATCGGCGAAAGATATCGGTACGATTGTTCACTGTAAAGTCGCGTTTATTGTGTGTGCGTGTGTGCCTTCACGGTCCTTCACTTCCTCCGTCCTGGGTGTGTCCTCCGTGTCGTTGTTTCTCCGAAGGAATGCGCCTGCTATCTTCTCAGGTTGTTCATTTGCGTCTCTCACCGGTTCTCTCTGTGTCGTTTCTTTCTCCTCCCACAACGTTCTTCTTTTCCCCGCTCATTCTTCGTCCCCCTCATTTGTCTCGATCTTCTTTGCTTCTTTCTAATCATGTTTCCTCTGGCTCCCTCTATGTTTCAGTCTGTTACTAGGTGGTGCACTCGGGCGCGGGATACGGTTCATCTGTTATATTTTCGTGCCGAGGGGTTCGGTGGGTTTTTGCAGGTCGCAAACACAAGACTGAGGTCCTCATAACATCTGCAAACGACTGGTTCCACCTCGAAGCTGGCGACGCCGTTGCTAAGGTGTGTTCTGAATGCTCTGCCCTCGGAAAAAGCTTTTTTTTCGTGCATGGCTTCGTGGACGTGAACCCAGATCCTCCTTTTGTCTTTTGCAACGAAATATTCACGGGTTTTCCGTTGACTGTGCCTAGCGCTTCCGAAGCGAGGACGGGTTAATTCACTTATTCTGAAGAACTAGAGTTGTTATGTATATAACCAGATGGTTATCGTAAAGCCAGCTTTCTTTCAACAAGTGCTGTGTTTGTTCTGGAAGGCAAAAGTTCGTTTCTTAGCCGTGCATTTGTTCTTGCCTCTGCATCGAATTCATATGCGTCGCTCTCCAACACAAAGTCGGGGAGGCTCCTTCCGTTCTCTACTCACCATGCTGGTGGGGAGCTCAATACAAAGCAACCCTTGTGTGTTCACCTTGATTGCACGATGCCTGGCGCCATCCAAATGTAACTGTCGCTCCGGTTCTGTTTCATTCTGGTCGGTTTCTCACACATTTTTCTCTCGCTTTTGCCCTCTTGCCTTCCAACCCTCACCTCTCAAGCCGTTTGCCCGTCACTTCCCCCACTGGCCGTCGTTCCTGTCACCATTCTTCGCCCTTCCGTCTCTGTCGTACCGACTTCTTTCGTCTCTCCTCCGTTCCATTCCCATCGCCCTCCATATCCCCCTCTGTTTCTCTTTTTCGAGTCGAATCGTTTTCGGAGTTTGAAGCTGAGTGGTCCGTACTTTTCTGCGTTTCACGTGCTACCGATCTCAGGAGCGTTTGGTTCAAGTGATTGGTCTGCCGAACGACGTGAAGGACACAGTACGAGAGTTGGTGCCTCTGTACCAGCAAGACACGACACTGACTACCTCCCTTGAGCTATGCTACGGAAAAAAAACGCCGGCTCCGCCTCCACCTCCGCCCCCCGTTCTCCCGTCGCTCTTCACATTCACGCCCTCAGCCCCGCCTCCCGCATTCTCGGCTTCTTCGGCGTTTCTGCCCCCGTACTCGGGCTCTTGTTTTGCCGTGGCGAATCCCCTGCTCTCCGACGTCGGCAGCCGCCTGTTGGCGGGGCCCGCGTCCCCCGGGGGACGCGGGCCGGCCAGTCTGAGTGCGTCGCAGAATGCCCTGGCTCCAGAGCCTTTCGCGTCTGTTGCGGGCCTGGGAAAGACTTCGTTCGCCTCCTCGCGGAGCGGGGCCTTCGCCTCTGGACTGGGCAAGGCCAAACTGCTCGCGCCGCTCCTCTCGACTGGGCTCAACCATGCGCCTGCCGCCTCCACCTTCAGCACGGCTGTGGGATCCAGCCTAGACGGCTGTCCCCTTCTCGCGCCCTCCCAGGGCCTCAGTGTGGGGCGGAGCGCGGAAACAGAGCTCCCCGATGTCTTCGTTCGGACGCTGAACGCCGCGGCGCCTCTGGCTGGGCAGAGCGGTGGCGTTGGAGTCGGGAAGAGTGTCGGCGATGCAAATGTAACCGGGGACCTTCTTTCACTCCTCAACTCGCAAGGCGGAAATGGCCGAAAGCTCTTCTCGGAAGGACACGGATACCTTGCGTACGTCCAGGCCGACAACCAAGCAGGAGTCTCGATCGGTGGTGGAGGTCGGAACGCATGCGCAGCGTCGGCGGTCGAGGCCTCGCCTGAGGCTCAGACTGGAGGCGCGAAGCCGGTCCCTTTCGGGCCCAGAAAGAATGCGGGCGCGTACCCGCCTGAGGCTCTCGGGTCAAGCGCGGCGATGTCGCAGGCCTACGCCGTCCGGGCGCTGCTGCACTTCATGGGGAACGAGGCGAAGCAATCGGGCAGGGAGAAGCGCGAAGGTGGACCTGGGACTGGTCGAAACCCACAGAAGAGAGAAACCTTCGAAGTGCCGACGTTCCTCGGGGCTACAGGGCTTCGCGACGATCTTCGTCTTCTGTCTTCTCGGCCCGCCCACCCTGGCCTCGCGACTCAGGCGGGCCACAGGTCGGGCCCCGGGTCCCCGTTGAACGCGCCCTCTGGCGCCGGGCGAGGGCCCGGGGACCCTTCCGCGATGGAGACAGGGACGGGCTCTGAGGCCGCCACGGCGTTCGCGTACTCTCTGAAGCGCGACTCACGCGACTCGAGAGGCCCTCTGCTATCTGTCGATCCTTTCCAGGGCAGTGGGATGAGAAGCAACTTTACGGGAAGCGGGGCTGGATCCGGAGCGCTCGATGCTGTCGGTTTTCTCTCGGAATGTGGGGCGGCGCGAGACGGGAGAGGCTTCGTGTGGCCTCTGAGCGACGAGAGACCTGGCGAAGCGACACCCGCGGCAATTTTTCCTGGGGCAAGTGGAGAGAAAAAATCGCCACCTGTGGCCGGCGCAGGCGTCTTGCCTGCCTCCTCGCGCCTGGTGCCCTCTGCGCCGATCTTTCATCCTCAGCAGCCTTCTGGGGAAGGGTTCCCCCTGATGCCCGACGACAACAACCTCCAGCTGTTGAACTCGCTGCTGCAAGCGAATCTTGGCCAGCGCGGCGGGGCGGCAGCCCGCCAGGGCGGCGAGAGAGGCGACGGGAGTCCTGGACACGGGGCGCGGACCGGGGTGTCTCCTTTTCTTCCTTCTGGTACTTATTCACTCGCTGCGTCGTCCTTCTCCACGGCGACGCCGCTAGCGAAGCAACGCATGCGCGACGCTCAGTGGCCCCCCCAACGTCTCTCCAACACCGGCCTGGGCGCAGATGCGTTGGATGGAGACGCACAGTCTACGCGTCTGCGGAACGAGCTGCTCTGTCTCCTGCGACGGAAGGAACTTCGTGAAGGAGCTGAGTTCCAGCCAGGCCGAGGAGACGCGAGTGCGAGGGGCTCCTTTTGTCTCCCCTCCGCCGCGACCCGCCGAGGCAGCCATGCAACCGCGGCCGGACCTGCCGGCGACCCCGGCACAACCGGCAGAGACAATGTCGGGGGCAAGCCCGAGACGGCGGACCTCGAGGTGGAGCTGGCGCTTCTCCAGAGCATCCTGTCACAGTCCCAAAGCCTTCCGTCTGGGACGGCAGGGGGCTCTCTGGGGCGCGCGCAGGGCTTCGCGGCCTGCGCAGACGCCGGGCTCGACCAGCGGGCCTCTTCGGGTCTGCATGTAGATCTGCAGAAGCTGCAGCAGCTCCAGGGTCGTGTGTTCGGGACGAGTGCCGTGAAACGAGTAGGCAGAGCGGACGAGGACTCCGGCATCTGGAGAGAAGGGCAGCGGCTTTTGAGAGGGCCCTCCAGAGGCAAAAACGAGCGTGACGGTGGCCAGAAGCGCGAAGATGAGTCGACAGAGCCGGGGCGGTTGCCATTCTCGGGGTCGCTGTCACTGTCGCAGAGCGGCCCAGCTCTCTCTGTCTTCGCGGCTTCTAGCAGTCACGCAACAACGGGACAGCCCCAGGCGCCACGCCTGGTGCCTGGCGTCGAAGCATGGCCCGCGCATGGATCCGCTGCTTCGTCTCCGTGCGCGGCGACCTCGTCCTTCGCCGGAGGCTTCGGCCTCGTGCGCGAGAGTCAGAAGGACTTAGCTGGAGCCGGTCGGGGCGACGGTGCGACAGGCCCCCTCCTGCCGGGTTGGCCAGTAGACGCAGAGGAACGGTCTCTTGCCTCGTCTGCGGTCCCGAGAACGAGCGCCAGCACTCCGACCCACCGCCGGAGCAAGGGCAATTACATGCAGTCCCTGGGCCTCGCGTTCCAGGCGGAAGTGGGCGAAGACATGCGAGGGGACTTCCGGGGGGAGCGAAGATGGGACGGCGTGGTCGCAAGCTCCGAGTGCTCCAGAGGCGAGGACTTTGGGCCCGAGGGGCGAGTGGTGCCTTTGGAGTCCGCAGGGACAGATGCCGGGGGACAGCGGCGCGCGCTCTCCGCTCAGGGGACGGAGAAGTCGGCAAGTCTCGACAAGCAACTGGACTCAGGCAGTGAAATTTTGCATGCGGGGCGGGGTCGCGCAGGGCCAGCGCCTTTTGACACGATGGATCCCGACAGCAGCGCGGGCGAGGCCACCAAAACCACGACTGTGATTTCCTCCTCGTTCGTCGACAAGGGTCAGGGGGTGCCCGAGCCCGAACATCGGGGCGGACTCCGAGGCGTCGCGAACGAGGAAGGCCAGGAACTGACAGGAACGGGACCGGACGAATTTTCCGTGCATATTCAGGTACGTTATGAAGAAACGGCGAACACCTTGAGCGCGTCGTCTGATGCCTTGCAGAAGCGGGCGTCTTCCGTTTTCTTCGCGAACACTCAATCTTCAACTGTCAATGTAGCCTCGCTCGTTTCCCTGTGACGAGGCCGAGGTGAGATGGGATGACCTGGGCAGAACGTACCCGATGCCCCTTTCGGTGGTGTTTCGGGGCGTATTTGAGGAGCAGATGGGTTCTGTGGTGTTCTTGTTCTTTTCCCGACGCCTGCGTTTCTGATTTCTCAGCTTGTGGTCGTCGACCTGTCTCTGTTTCGCTTGCGTAGACCCTTTTCTGGTGCCCGCAAACAGCCAGTGTGGCATTCGCTTCTGAGCAAGAACTATGTCCGAGAGGCCGTCCGGGGGAACATGTTCCGTTATCTCAGTTTGTGCGTTTTTCTGTCTCCGTTTCCCCGCTCTGTGCAGATTCCGGTTTCTGTCGCACAGTCCGAAAGCAACTTGTCTGTCCTGCTGCTGCTGCTGCGCTCCCTCTCGACGCGCGTCTCCGCCGTGCGACCGCCCGCCGCTCAGCCAGGGAGCGGCCGCGGAACGCATGCAGGGACGTCTGGTGCTGAGAACGAGTCTGCGCCAGGCACGATCTCGCTGCAGGTCAGTGGGACTGCCGACAACGTCGCTTCGGCTTCGGCCCTTCTGCAGTCCCTCTTGAATGGAGCAGTGTAGAAGCGACTGTGGAGACACCCGCCATGCGTCGTTCCAGCTGTGGATCCCTCCGCGTGGACCAGTTGCAGCCTACTAGCCGTGATTCTGATCTTCCAAACCACGCCCATTGTCTATGTATTAGGGACTCTCATGCACACACGCATTTGATATGTGGAAAGGTGTGCAAATGACACTCTTTCCTTTTCGCGCGTTTGAGGGAATTCCGGTTTCCGGAACGTTTTGGGATCGATTCCCGCCTCGCAGCGACCGCGGAGAGACGCTGGGCGACCGAAGCCTTGTAGCCAGACGCGCGTCCTCAGGCCTTAGCCTTTCTGGTTCCTTTCGTCTCCGTTGTCGGCTTTTTGGCCGTTTGCACTTTGTAGCGGTGAAATAAGGAATGGAAACGCGACGCAGGTTCGGCTCTGCGAGCAGGAATCGTTGTCTCAACACAAGAGCCGCGGAGAAGAATTTCAGCGGTGTTCACGCGACCTAGTAGGTATCAGTGCGTGCTTCATGCTTAGTACAGAACCGTTCGTTTGGAGAAGGGAAAGTCCGCCGCCTTTCTTTTAGATGACACTCAAAGAGAAGCGGCATCTTTCTGTTCCTCGTGGAGTACACCGGACGGGAGAGCCACACTCTCGTCTGCAACTTTGAACAATCAACGATCCGTCCTTTATGGCCATCTGAAGATCTAACTCGTGTCTGTTTCTCACACGAACTGAAGAGAGAGCGAGAGTGAATCGCTTCTCTTCATGTGTCTCTAGTGTGTCGTTAAAGCGATGCAGAAAGCCTAGATAAACCTCAGTCGGTTTTCCGTGCGTTTGTCGGGATGAAGAGGAAGAGCGACGGCATCCGGCGTCCCTTGCCGCCGCGAGCGTTTTGGTCTTGCTTTCGCCTGATCGACAGGCAGAGAATGAGCGCAGTTGAGTTCGATCTCACTTTTGTTCCTTGTTTCCGCACGATGGTCGGAAAGTGGGTTTGTGGCGGCGTGGGCACATCCGCCTCATTTGAGACACCTCTTCCCAGGCGAGAACGGGGGTTTGGGAGTTAGGCGTTCCTTTTGACTTTGAGGTCATGGAGAGACGGACACGCGAAACGAGCGTGTCTCCGTCTCCCACTGGATGACATTAGCGGGCGCAGGCGGTGGGAGGGGAGGTGGAAGAGGGCTGAGCCCGAGTAGGGCCGCGCTGTCTGTGTTCCGCCGATCTCAACGTTGAGGAACGCAGGTGCCTCGTGATTTCGTGTTTTTCGGATTTTCTTGTGTCGCTCAGCCACGAGGCCGGTTGGGGGCGCTACTGAGTTTGCGTGCGCCTCGTTCTGAGGGACGTAGAAATACAATCGAAGCACGTCGGACCCCACAAGCTTCATGCGAGTTCCACACACGGCTAGATTCGGCAAGACCTGCCTGCTTTACGTTTTTTTCGTCCGTTCACTGGGTGCCACGAGAGCGCCTGAAGGGGCATCCAAAGACGTCAGACAAGACGATTCCTGTCCGGTCCGTTGTTTCAGTCAGAGACGTTGTGTCGAAAAGAAGAATCTTCGCTGCAGACGAGTCTTGGATAGCCTCGGCGAAAACCCATGGGTTTATGTAAATATTAACACAGTCGTTGACATTAATGTGTCAATGGTCGATCCCCCCACAGCACTTCTGCGTATAACCACATATATATACATGTTTGTATCTGGAATGAAGACTCAGGTGTAAGTGCATGCGTTCGTGTCTCATTTCTCGTCGCAGCGTCTTTGTGGGGGACCCTCGGTGCTCCTTGTCTGAAGAACTGGTCTAGGCTTCCTCGACTGGGAGCGACTGCGTTCCGCAGATCCTATGTTCAATCCCGTTTCAGCGGGCTTCTTCCGAGTTGTTTCCCGACGACACGTCCGACTCGAGATTTTTGTGGACTCCACGTGCGGACTAACCTGTATAGCTATTTGCGCGAATGTTAGACGGTCTCTAAGGCTAAAGATGTAGGTGTGGATATGTGTTCCTCTCGATTTGCGTGTAAACGTACCTGGTTCGCAGCGCGTCAGTTTTGTTCCGGAATCCACTCGCGTCGGCTTCCGGACGTCCGTGGGACCAAAAGTGTCACGTGTTTCGTTTGAAGACTGTGGACACAATCGGGCATCTTTCGCTCGGCACGCGCACTTGCCGCAGATGCTGCTGGCGGAGCCTGCCTCGCGTTCTGTGTTTCGTGTGGTATCAGCGAAACTCGCAGAGCGAGTGAGTGGAGGCATCGCCTCGAGAAAAGTGAAACGAGCGCCGAGCCGTCAGGTCCTGCGCCTCGGCGACACGCAAACGCTCTGAGGTGTCTCAACACCCCAACCGGTCACGAGCATCTTCTTCCGCCAGCAGGGGCGATGCACGTTTTCTGTGTTGCCACGCGATTGACAGACCTGATCTCGCCTCATAAATCAAGTAGCCGTTCTGAGGCCACATTCCGCACATCTTGTATATGCATGGATGCAAACAGAAAACCCTCACCGATTTTTTATGCATGTGGAGATGTGTGTAAGCGGGTCTACGACGATATGCCTGTCACGGGCTTTTCGATGTGAGGGGCCGTCGGCGGCGACGAAGCGTCTTCGTCTGTGTGGTGAAGCAGTTTGAGTGTTGTAGGAAGCCGTGTGAGCGCAGCTATTTTTAACAGCGTGCGCGGGGAAACGCCGTCTAGTTCCAGGTAACGCGCATTGCGTTTGTGGGAAACCGGGGAGACGCTGAGTGCAAATTGCCTCAAATCGACGCGTGGAAGGTCTACATTTTCGCAAGTTCCCGGCGCATGCACTTTTTTGTGGGATGGCCCTAATCGCCGCGAAACACGCGGGTTTTTCGGGTCACAAACACCCACACAGTTCGAGACAGGTTGCCGGGCCTCGGATAAACGCTTGTGTAAATGCGTATGTATCCCCTGGATGCACATCCCTATCTATACATCGGTCTGTAGATATGTGCATGGATTTGCGAGTGTGGATTGGTGTAAGAAGCAATCTTGGGTGGCGGTAACTCTGTTTACGTCTAACGCGGGGTGTCGTTGGAATCAATCATCCCATCGAGTTCGTCTGCTGAAGGGATGCACTGAGACATTAGGCGCCAAGTCTCGCCTCGGCAAAATGGAGGTAGAAGCACCGCCGCGAGTCGAGCTGCTGAAGGCAATTTTGTCGAAATGTGGACTGGCACAAGTCGATCCACATGCACCCACGCTCGAGGCGTCGGAGACCCCTCTCAGACCCCCCCCCTCCCGCCACGTCCATCTGTGCACTGGGAATCCTCGGGTCTACATCGATACACATTTCTCTTAATAAAATCGGCGGCCTGTATTTGGGAGTCTGTGTGGTTCATGATATCGCGAATGCCCAGTGCACAAACAAGTCCGAGTCTGAACGCCGTTGCGTGCACCTGTGGATGTGTTGTGTTCTTGTGCTGCGGCGTCCTCGGAGTGGGGTGCGAGGGCTGGCAATGTGAGCCAACTGCCCCGGGTTTCGAGTGTCGTGTTCCTTTCGCTTTGGACGGCAGGTGCCTCTGCTTCGAGCAGCCTACCCCAGCGTGCCAGAGTCGCAAAGAGCCGTGTCTGTTTTTAGCCGTTTCCGTGTCGACGTTGGAACCGTGGGACAAGACCTAGGTTTGAAGAGATGGGTTTCCAGTCCGACGTTGACGGTGAGCTCTCCTCTGAGGCCCGCGTGCACCTGCGCTCCATTTTCATATATAGATCGCTCTATGTTCTTACAGATGTAGGGAAATATGTGCATGTGGCTTTCCATAGCAGTCGATCAGCGACGCCCCTTGGGGTAGAAAAGTGACGAGACGCCGGCTCGTTGCGCGCTTTTCGGCACTTTCTCTAGCCAGCCTCTTGTCTTTCTTGTCGCTCTTCTCGCGCGTGGTCTCGGGCTCACCTCTTGCGGCTCCAACGGCGTTTTGTTAGTTGAAAAGCACGAGAGAAGGGCGAGTGCCCAGCCGCATGCTAACGAGTCTCTCTGGGATCTTTGGGTTCCGTTCTGGGCCCTGGACAGACGCCTGCCAGAGTCGCGGTTGAATTCAAGGCGACAAAAGCGCACTGCTCAGAAGCGCTGAGCTTCTCTGGTTCCCTCCCGCCCACCCGATGAAGCAAGGAACGCCCTCAGGGCCCTGAAAGGAACTCGAAATAAGAGAAAACTCCAGGCGAAACGTTGTGGCATCTCCTCTTCCGAGGGCTCTTTTACGAGAATGGGGCGAGAAAGCGAGGACGAGCAGGGTGCGACACGTTGGCGGGATGAAGCGAAGTCGCAAGACGGCGCGCCTGGAGGGTTATGAAAAGGCAGAACCTAGGTTTCTATGCAGATGTTTTTTCAGTTCATAGCTCTGGAGAGGGTCTCAGGTTGTTTCTTGTTTGTTGGAAGAGAACTCGCTTTCTCGTTCCTCTGTATGCTTCAACACAAACTACTTCCCCCGCGTTCTGATTCACATCCGATTGAGACACCGCGCCTCTCACAAAAAGCTTCCAGTCACACAGCAGTGTACCCGGGGCATGCAATTGCGGGAACCGATTTCAGAAGCTCAGACGTGGCGCGCATATGCGAATCGAGACACCGGTCGTCGCTGTTTTTCTGTAAAGTGGACATAAGGTTCCTCGCGGCAACTAGCACACGTGTAGGCACATTCGTTGCGACCCTTGTGCCAGCAAGCAGGCTGCTGTGTGCCTGTCTTTGTGTCTGCCTTCTGCTGTGCCGCGAGCAACTGGCAGTGAGAAAGAAGAGCTTTGTTTTCAAGAATAGCACTATAAGTGTAGCACAGGGGAGAGATTTCAGTCGTCCCCGTAGATGTGGTAGCGCGTCCACAATCCCTGCAGCCACCCCTTCTCCTCTATCGCTTCTCCTGTCTTCTCTCTGTTTTGCTCCTTCTTCATCTTTCTGTCTCTGTTGTCCGTGTCTCTGCGTCACTTCCGCACTCTATAAAAATCACTTTGCTCTTTCTGTCTCTCTGTCTCCTGGTGTAAAACTCGTCCTTTCTGCGTCCGTATTCATGTCTCTTCTTGCCACCCGATCCCTGTCTAAAGATCTGTCTGTCTCCTGGTCTCTTTCCTGTTTCCTTCGCTGCCTTTCGCGGCGCCGATTTCTACTGCCGTTGCTATTTTTTGCGCGAGATCGAGGCCGCCTTGTTCCCTCTGTCTCCGGAGATGTTTCGCAACAGTCAGGGAGCGGCTTGGTAGCTCGTCGAAGCCTCCTTTGAAACCCAGAATTTGCGCCAGCTCTGTCGCTTCTCGGTTATCTGGCTGAAGGAGAAATGTTTGCCCACTCACAATGTACGTTAATAATGCCGAGGATAGATACCTACGTCGCAAAAGGGCGTTCTCACAACGACTCCACAGTCACGGAAGTCCACTTTTCCGGAAGCGCAAAACGGGAAAACACGCAAAACTGTCTCATTGACGCTTCCTCGAGTTTTTGAATGCACTGAAGTAAAAGGAACAACGCGCTTTTCAGAACGGGGTACGCGGAGCCAGGGAAGCGTTTCCACTTTCGACGACCGAGCTGCTCGCTCTGCCGACGAAAGGCAAACGGCTGAAGACCCCCGAAAATTCCGTACAACCAATTACCTGCGCGTTTTGCCGGAGAGCCACAAAGGGGAGGGATTAGAGCTGCGTTTTCATGCAGAGAAAACGCGGTATCTCTCCGTGCATAGCTGTCTACATAAACTGCATATTCGTCGTTGAAATGTGCGCTGAGTGTGACGCAGATTTACAATCTCGCCACCCAGATGTACACACACATACAAAGGCCCGCATGCAAGCGGCGCGCGAGCCAGCTGGCGTTTGTCGCGACAGTTTCTACGCGGATCTTTGCTTCCCTTGGAGAAGGAACCGAACAGAGCCGACAAGTTCTGCGAGACCCTTGGCAAAAACCGTCTGAGGTGCATAGCCGCTGGCGAGTTCTGCTTTTTCAAATTGCTCGCGATTCTTGTATCGCGGACGTGGCACATCTGCATCATCTTTGATGGAAGGATTCAGGGGGCGAGCTGTCTCTCCACTCTCCGCCCTCACTGCAACTGTCGTCGTCTCTTCCTTCTGGAAATAAGGCGCGTACTGTCGCTCGAGGGGCTGACAAAAAACACAGCATCCGGCTGTCGAGACACGGGAGCGTTACGTCAACTTGCCCAAAAACGTACCACCCAAATCAGGTATCTTCCCATCGATCGCTCTCTGCAGATACATGCAGCCAGGCGCTCTTCAATCAAGCGCACACCTACAAAGCTAACAAAGGTCCATCCTTCGACACACATACGCACATATATATATATATATATATATCTGTGAGCCTTTCTTCAAGAAGGCAACGCATTACAGAGTGTGCACCCTTTACACTATTACTAAATGCATATATATATATATATATATATATATATCGATTGAGGATAAACCGTGGCATATTGCTGTACCAAAATTCATGCATATGCATATAGCGAGTCGGTGCATTCTTTGCACATGCGTACGAGATAAGTGATAAAGTGACTAAAAATGAGCAGACACATATACATATATACATTTATATGTTTAAACGTGGATGCGTCTGTATTACTACAGGATTTCTTGACACGAACTTACGTGAACGAGTTGTTCTTTGTCGACAGTAGTTCTGGAAAGGGCGGGGCGTCGTTTGACGACTTCGTAGAAGATGCCTTCTCTCTGGACGATTTGGAAAATCTTTTCCTTCTCGCGTTGTTTGCGTTCCTCCTTGTTTTCTTGAATCAGTTTCAAGTTCTGTCTCTCATACGCTCGCAGCTCCGCCTCCAACTTCCTCTTCACAGCCTCATCTGATCCACTGACCAGTTGGTATACTGGACACATCAACAACGCCAGCGAGTCAGATTGCATGTAGATCGCGAAAAACGGCATGTTGGTGATTTCAGCCCTCTGTGACGTTCGTAACCCCTAAACTGCTATCTGCCCGACGACTCGGCAACGTCTCCCGGTGGTTCCTTCGGACTTTCGCCTTCTGTCTCTCCCCTTTCTCCTTTTCTGTCCATTTCAAAGTCCGTGACACCGCAGCTTCCCAGACATTCCGCCTGTGTGCCTCGTGTACACACACTTGATGTACCCCTGTTCAGGGGTGTGCAGATCGTTCGCTCTCGTTCGGATATCAACGTTTCTCGCTTTCACCTGCTCGCACCTTTTGCCTCTGGAAACACCCGTCCCTTGCCCCGCCTGATTCCGAGGCTCCTCACATGCGCCGTCGCCCTTTGCCGGCTCATGTCGACAAAGCGTCATCGAAGACAACAACGTTCTGCATCATTCTACATCACTCCTACGATAATGAATGTTCATCAGGTACAAACAAGCCCGTATTTGTCGGAGTTGCCTTTTGTTGCGCACCGATCCCAGTGGACTGCTGAAGACGCGTGAAAGTGTTGAATTTTCATGACCATGTCTTGTTGTCTGCATTCCTCTGCCTCGAAGCTGCGTGCGTGTGGCCTGTCCTTATCTGTGGCGCTCGAGGCTCACCGATGTCTTCTTTCTTTTCACGGTAGTCGTCGTAGGCAGGCGTGTCTGGAAATCTCTCCCGTGTTGAGTTGTAGCTGTAAAGACAGCACAAAAAGACACACGGGAAACCTCACAGCCCCACATGCAGAGGCAACGCCTTTCTTGGGCTCTACTATTTCCTCCGTTGCTGCAACGTTCAAAGCCGACTAAACACTCTCTTCTCCGGGGTCTCCCTAAAGAAAGAGAAATCGGCAGTCTCATGTCGCGGCTTTAAAAAAGGACATACGTCGCAACTCTGCTGCATCGACATGTCAACATACAGCCTCCACAATTGAGACGCTCTCCGTATCGATACACCCTACCAGCACGCATATAGAGACATATAGATATACAGATACATACATATATATATATATAAGTATACATTCATGTATGTGGTACCAAGACTCTGTGCAGACGCACGTGGTAGAGTACCACACATGACTTCATTTGTATCACTGGAGCAGTTTTCTTTTCGCGATCGCGCGGCTGCATGCCTACATCGCTTCTACGCGTCTTCGGATTTCTTTTTCGGTCTCCAGGACTTCCATGTCCGGATCGGTTTCCTTGTAGTTTGCGCGAGTCAGGCTGGTGCGGCAGACTGGACAGAAGCCACGTCTCTCGCCGCGCGCGCCATTTTCTCCAAAGTGAATGTGCAGACAAGATCCACAAATTCGGTGTTTGCAGACATCGGAATGGAAAAGTTTCCGCTCTGGATGGAAGTAACAACTTTCGTAGCACACCGGACAGTCGTAGTTATCCATTGCGCGTCATGAAGGGTCAGGAGCAGGAAAGACACCTGACTGCCAGGAGTGAGGCGACGCACCCGTGAACCTCTGACCTACTCACAGAGAGAGCTGCATTCGCACGGACACAAGCATTGGTACAGACGAAACCGTACGAAGAGTAACGACACCCAGCTGTGCATCCACGGTGAGGATCAGTTATACAGGTCAGGCTCTAACTTCCCACATACACAGACATCTAGATACCTGTGTGCAGATACAGACGTGGATATGCAGTGCATCGATGTCTGCATACTTTTGTTTTTATTCAATTGCATAGTCCTTCACACAAACATGCATATACATATCTATTTGCGTAATCATGCAGAGATATTCATATGATTGAAACTGTCGATGGATATGCGGTGGAAGGCGACAGCGTGGTCGAAGTTGAGAAGCGCCTGGTGTGTGCCTCAGGTTTCGCGTAGTTCAGGCTGCAGCTTGCCCTCTCGCGAAAAACGGCGAGGGGCGACGCACACAGTCGATAAAGTTTGAGAAAATCCCGGTGAAAAAGTCTACAGAACAGAAGCGGGACCAGGGAACTCCAATGCGTATCCAAGCTTGTCTGTCTGTGTCGCCTCTTTGGAAAACGGAAGGGAACAGTATTTTGAAAAGTCAAGGACATGAAGTCGCTGCTGCAAGGAAGCAGCGCGTCTCTCTCACGAAACTGTCGAACGAATAAGGCGACAGAAACAAGCAAGGTGACAGATGGCGAACACGAGGAAAAGCCGCACGAGAAGGGAGAGACTCAGGACTGCGGAGCAACTGAGATGGGAAGACACCGCTGCTTCCAAATTCCCGGTCATTTCCTCTGGGATCTGGACTCTTTATGACGTGGAAGCGAACAATGCATTTCTGTGTTTGCATGCACACATCCGCGCAAAGCGAACTAGCACATTCGCCGTCGCGTCCGTCCTGGCAAAGTTGGCGAGTCGATCGCCTTGGTGGCTGAAACTCTCCGAAGTGCTCCAGCAACTTGGGGAGCCTATAAAAGGGATTTTTGAATCGTTCCAGCGTTCCTTTCTTCCGAAGAAGGCCGAGTGAGACTTCAGATGCGTGTTTGCATCTCCTCTAGTTCTTGGAAAAACGCGCGGGTGACGGTGGAACTCCGGAGAGTCGGCCTGCTCGCGCCGTCCTTGTAAAGAATGAAACATTCTGCCTTGTCTTCTGCGTTGGACTTCAGAAACAAAACGGAGAGGCAAACAGGACCTGTTATGTTTCGTGGGTTTTTCTTCAGAGCCAAAGAAAGGGGGAAAACATACGAAACTGTCGACGAAACGTCGACTGACGCGAGGCTATGTGATCCTTGTTCTTGTCTTTTTTTCCGGCGACTAAACAGCGACATGTTTGCACGCAAAGTCGTGTGACTAGAGGAAGTTAGGGAGTTCCCTGCACAGTGCAGTTCTTTCCGTCTCGAGGAAACCGTCAGTTCCCCCAAAGAAGAACCACTGCCAGACACGAACTTTAATACGTGGTTTTCCGGGGCCTGAGGGGTTATTTTCACTTCCAGGAAACGACTCGCGTCGAGTCGAGACCACAAAACACGTTTCCCATTCTATTATCGAGTAGACCGTCCTCAGAATGCGAGAGCAAAGCCCTTTGGTGTGTCGTGTTCCTGTTTGACTGTTTGTTTCTTGGGTTCTCTCGCTTCCGGAGCTCATTTACGTCTAGGAGACGGCAAAGTTTTCCAAATGTCGTCAAAGCAAGGACAGACAGCCTGGTCAAGCAAGCGTTCTGTACTTTTTGCCCAAGAAGAACGGCGGCTGTATATTTGTGACGGTTCAAAGCTAGGAAGTCTTTGTCGGGTCATAGCCGTCGCGGGTGGAAGCTGATCCGATTCTTGATTTGGCGTTTATCTAAAACTCCCGGTTTTCTTTTTCGGAGGAAAAACAGTTTTCTGTATATACAGCAAAGACTGTCCTCCTGTGAAATCTCGCCGCCAAAAGCGTTCACCGACTTCTCAGGAGCTGCGAAAGCGTCGAAGAAAAAGCGATTTCTTTCTTCCGTCTCCCGCGTTCAGTTTTCGACGACTTTCCAGAGTGTCTTCCCTCTCAAACTCCTCACTTTCCTTTGGGTGTTTTTCTGTGTCATGTCGTTCTATTCTAACGCTGGCACGTGCAGCCATAAACCCACATGTGCTTCTCTAGACGCTTAGCCCGGTAGGAGTACCTCCTCTCGTACGCCTCATCTGGAGTGCGTGTGTGTATCTCTTCATCTGGTATCCAGCTCTCGTCCAACTCCTCTCGTTTTCGCCGAGGAACGCCTTTCGTTGTCTCGGCCTTCCCACCCTCAACCCCCTCGCCGGTTCGACAGCTTCGTGGGGGTGCCCCTCAGTCGTTCTGTCAGCCCTCAGAATCCTATCTCAGAGGTTGTTCCTCCCCCCGTACGGTGGCCCCGATCTTCCGATCGTCCTTGCTTGTAAGGAGTCCTTTCATTTCTGGCGTCTTTTCGCTCTTCTTTCGCGATGGTGCACCCCAACGCGCCTCCGTCCTCAGGGGCGTCGCTGGCGGCGCTGTTGAGACAGTTCAATCTCCCGGCGAGTTGCCGCAGCGTGCAGGAACTTCGATCTGCGTACGTTCGCCTCGCTCAGCAGCTGCATCCGGACAAAAATGGCGGGAGAGGGTCGCGGGAGTTCGGGGAGCTGCACGAGCGCTATCTGACGTGTCTTCGACTTCTCCAGCACGAGAACAGCCGGGCGCCGAGCCACCGAGGCCCTGCCGCCTCTCCGCACTGCTCTTCTCACTTTTCTTCTCACCGCCGTGGGACGAGCGGGAGATTCGACAGCGGACGAGGCGGCGCCTTCAGACCCGCAGACTTCAGCGCCTTCAGCGGGCTCTCCGGAAACGCGTGGACCTACGCGGAGTGGACGGCGAAGATGCGCGAGCGACTAGGACACAGACACACCCCCGGCTTCGCGGCCTACGCTCGATCCCACAAAGAGACCCCCGACTTCGCGGCCTACGCTCGACCCCACAAAGAGACACGCGGCGGGGACGGCGGGGTCCACCAGCCGCGGACGCTATCGCGAGAGGCCGGTGGAGTTGCCGCGCTCCTTGGGGTTGGCTTCTTCGGAGTTTTCGTTTTGTGGAGGGAAAGTGGAGAGGCAAAAAGAGAGATGGCAAACGCAAACGTCCAGCTGTTCGTGCGACGCCACGAAGAACAAGTCCGCCGCCTCAAGGAGACAGAGAAGGAGAAAAGTATCTTTCCCACAGTGGAGGGCGAGAAGCCGTGTGAAGGAGAAGCGAAAGAGCGGCGGGAAGTCGCCTTTGGAGGCGCCGGGGAAGAGAAAGGGACAAGGAGAGACAGGGAAGAAGCAAGGGACTTGGGACTCACTGTCTTCCTCGACGGGGAGAAAAGAACAGATCAGGAAGTGACGAGGAATCGAAGAGCGCTCGGAGAAATGCTACGAGTCGAAGAGGCGAACAGAGAGACGGATAGAGAGGTGAGTCTTTCTTCATTGTCCTTCATATTTGGAGGCATCCTTTCTTTTCCGAAGTCAAGAGACGTCTTTACGCGCAACTCGCTCAGCTAAGGAACAGCGCGGCGTGATCAAGCTGTCCGTAGCTGATCTTCCAAAGCAACAGCAGAAACGCTGCTGTAGATGCGAGGAGTCTTCTCAAAAGGCCTGTAGAGTCGTGCTAACCGTTTCGGCATCTCGCAGAGTTATGATGTTGAAATGTAAGGTACTTGCATTTGCATTGGTGTATGTGAAAAGCTGTTTCCTTGCCTACATTCAGCCGTTGTGTCTATACAGCTTTATCTCGAGTTCCTGCTCTTTTGGAGTGTCTGCACAGCTCTTGTTATCACTTCTGGATTTCAAAGGATGTGGCGGCCGGTATCGTCTCCATATTTGGTGCCTCTTAGAATCTCTGTTCTGTCCTCGTCTGTGACCCTACGTGGATTCGTCCCTCTTGAAAGACTGGACAGTTCTCTGTCCCGAATACACTTCCTTCTCTGTTGCTGATTCGTGCAATTTCTCACTCTCTCAGTTTGCTCCGGTCGATGCGAAATTCACCTCTTTTTTCCCTGTGTTCTGTAGCACGTGGATCTGACGCCTTGCGTCTCAACGCTGGCTTCGAGCTCGCCGTCACCGTCTGAGTCGCGAGAGTCTCTCGTCTTCTCTCCTTCATTCTCTTCTTGCGACTCTGAGAATCTCCGCCCTGACTGCTCTGACGTTTTGGCATCCGACTCCGTCCCCCCCGATGGATCTTCTTCCCGTTCCTCTCTGTCTGCTCCGTATTCTCTCTGTCGTTGGCCTGCCTTTCCGGTTGCGAGTCTAAGCGCGGAGACAGGTGCTGCCTCGGAAGAGAGAAGAGATTCTTTGGGGGGCTGCGAAGAGGCAACGCCAAGTTCTTCGCCGGAAGCTTACCGGGCTCAGGACCTCTTGACGAAGCAGGTGAGAGGAGCTACAAAACCGTTGTCGCATGGTTCGAGAAAAACACAGAAGCGGGGGCTGCGTCAACTGGAGAATGTGGAGGTCATGCGTCCAGTAATGTCTGTCACTTTTTGAGGAGGACTCACCGTCGGTCGCGCCTGTCCCTTCTTCGTGCGTCTTTTGCATGCCGTGCTTTCCCAGTTTCGTTGAGTGGTCCTCGAGACGTTGCGTCTTTCCTGTCACGGTGCGTCCCCGAGTTCTGGGTTGCGGACCGCCTCTCCGGAGACAATCGCTCTCTGCCGTTTCCTTCAGAAACCCTGTGGTAACAGGGGCGACAGGTGTGGTTTTCTCATCTCTTTCTTGGAGACAAGAACGAGAACAGGCCACGAAAACAGACGGCAAGCGGCCTTCTCGCGGGTTGAACGAAAAGCGCCCAAAAAGAAGGAAATCTACCTTTTTTCTGCTTTTCAGACTTAGTCTGGCTATTAAGAAGTGGTAGGAGTCTCCAGAAACAAGGACGCTGGGACAAGCTTTCCACTTGTTGCCGACTGTTGCAACTTCTATGTAAACGGGGAACCTTCCCTCCTGAACGAGGCGATGTCCACATGATTATAGCACTCCTGTGTTTGACGTTTCCTCGTCTTGTCTCTCTCATGCATACAGTACCGAAGAGGAACCGTGAAGAAAAGGCTGCGACGACGGAGTCTACACGAGACAGAAAAGACCACGAGGGCGCGCGTCGATGAAAAAAATGATGGGAGCGCCCCTAAGCAACTTAGGCAGAGACAGGGAACTGGCTTCGCTCCGTACGCCGTGCCTCCCGTCGATGTGACAAGGTAAGCAAGAAGGAAAAAATTCACGAAATCCAGGCAGGCGGCTTCACAACAAAAGTCGCGAGTTTTGCGTGCGGGATTCATCTGAGCGTCTGTGAGACTTTTCTGTAGGGCACCATGGCTGAAGGGAACGGAAAAGCGTAAAGTCGCAGCAGTCAGGCATCTATTTGGATATCAACAGGAAGGATTTATTCTTTCTCTCGGACATGTCTAGACAAGCGTCCAGGGGTGGCACTGCACGAGTTTACGCCTCTTCATTCGTTCTTTTCTCTCTTGGAGGGTAACGCTAGGGGAAGCAAACAATGTTCCTACGGATGGGGAGGAGTTCTGTCGTTTTTCAGCCTCATTATACAACCTCTGCGTCACATGCACGATCTGCCTCTTGCCACGTGTGCATGGACATTTGCACATACTTATATATGTATATATGTATATGTATGTATATATGTGTGTGTGTAACGAGTATGAGTGATTAATGTGTAAGTAGGTGCAAGAGTTGCCACACTTGCTTTTTGTGTTTGTTTTCCACTTTTTTAGGGGCCACCGCGGCCCACATCGAGAGTCTCGGTACATCCACGGTTATGGTGGTGCGACGGGCGCCGGGTTCGACGACTATCTCGCGGAGTGTGAACTGCAGAGAGAGTCAGCGAAGCGGAAGGAGTCACAGAAAACGGACGAGAATGAAAGCGCAAACAATGCCCAGGCCTCCTCGACGGTAGCTGCGTGTGAGAGTGTTGGCGAGGCTATGGAATTCTGCGAATTCAAACAGGGGGGTTGTCTGGGACACGACAGTACTTCCTTCAAAGAAGAAAAGACGCCGCAAGACAAAACCTCGAGTGGAAAGAGCGAACAGGCGACAGCGCGAGCTGCAGCAGACGCGATCGGTGCCGAGTTTACACGAAATATTCGCACAACCATGAATGTGCCAAATGCTCACCTTCGCCCTCACTGGCAGGTCCAGAACTGAAGAAATGTTGATGCACACATTTGTGGAGACATCGTTCGGCTGCGACACTTGCAGGTTTTTCACCAGAAGGCGCCTTCACAGCACCAAAGAGCACACTGTGACGTGCTTTGAGGAACGGCTAGAGGCTCCCTGTTTCCGTGCAGTGGTCAAAAACAAAGGTTATGCTTTTTCAGTCCGCGGCACCCCACTTTCCGTTGGTTGTCAGTATGACGTATACAAGGGGGCAGCAAGATACGCCCTGCGGACACAGGCCGATACTTCCGCATGTTTCCATGTAACTTTTAAAGACCGAGATGTGGAAGCACCTGACTGCATGTGGAGTTCAAAGACAACCCAGTAAATCTAAAGATGACGAAGCAAAGTCGCGGTACCAGAACTTGCGCCGCCGAGGCACCGCTTTTTCATCGTTTGCGAACGACAAATTTTGCCATATTTGGGGACCTAAATGCTGCAAGCGGGCTTCCATGGGTTTAATAGATTGAAGCAACTTCCTATGCGAACACTGTTTGTTTAGCCACCCATTTCCGTACGTAAGGGTGAGAACCACAAAAAGCGGTTGGAGCAAATCACGGTGGCACCGATATGTTTGTTGTCTATAATCCAGGTGTACGAATCTGACACGTCGTCAGCGAAAATTCAGCAGTGGCTGCTGTCGAAGGTGTCATACGATGCAGTCGCCGTTGTGCAGTGACAGGGATTCGTTTCTCTACGGCAGTGGTGGCTGGTCCGTGAATTCTTCCTCCGCGATTTACTTTCGAATCACACATTCCGTGACTGGCACTCTTTTGCATTCATCCACGAACATATTCGGGCGTTCTCGGTCAGAAACGGATCTCTCAGCACGCGCTCTTCAACCCGCAGAAAGTAAGGGGTGTTTCTGATGCGGCATCTGCTTTGAAACAGTCCATGTGTGTTCGGATTGGAAGGATTCCTGACCCTCTTGAGTGACAGAAGGTCAAAGTGAGAAGAAACTTGACGGCCGAATCTCCCCCAAGGACTTGACCGGATCTATTACTGTGGTTGAGTTTTCACCGATACAAAAAAGAGAGCGGAGCTCGTGTCTTTCGCTCGAGCACTTTTTTTTCGAGACCACTGTAAATTATTTTGCGCCTAAAGTCACACTCGTGTGGTCGTCGCCTACCGGTGGAGAACCCCACATCATCAGCAGTTTTTGCAGTGAATCTACAATCGTGTTGCTTCAGCTGACTGACAAGATCGAAGCGGGCCGGCATGTCTCCCTGTTTGCAGACATCAGCGGATGTGCTTTGTGCCGTTCGATCACAGACCAAAACACCGGTCGGCACACGCCCAGGTACAGTGTCTTCGTGTACAACGGCACTTTCCTGTGAGTTCGTTACTGTGTTTCTTGCGATTGAATACATCGTCACCATCCCAGAAGCTCTTGATTTTAAGTTGGTGTTCAGAGTGGACCTTTTCCGAGACGCAGTTCTGGCTTCAATTAAGTGGCCTCGCCGTTTAGAGCACGGGTTGACAACGCAGTCGGGAGTACCCACTGCCTCCGACCTGTACAAAGTGTGGGCACGTGATTTCGCGGTGGTTTGTAGCGCTTCGCTGAGCGCTGAGTGTTGCGTTGACGCAAACTGCCGCAAAGAAAGATTCGTCACTCATGCCAGACGAAGGGACCGTGTGACCGCTCAGTCGCGCTTATGGTCGGGGAGCGGTCTCGAGTTCGAAGGGACGGTGTTATTTCTCCCCTCGCTGCATGTCCTGACCACGAAATTCGCGCGCGCGCGAGACAGAGAGGGTGGGCGTTAGACCGCCCGGCACCCGACCCTAATCGGTGCTGGATGCTGAACTGTATGTACACTCGCCCTGACGGGGGTTCTGCGCTCTTCGACGGGTGTGGGCTGGGACTCCATCACTGTTTGTTTGTTCGTGTGCCAGCGAAATAGCCTTGACAGAAGAGATTTCCTGCCTTTTTTCTTCACAGAAAATGGCGTTTGTCAAGGCGCTCAAGAACAAGGCGTACTTCAAGCGGTACCAGGTCAAGTACCGCAGAAGGCGACGTACGTGTTCCAGAAACAGATACCCCACCACGAAGTAGAGCGGGGATTTTTTTTGCACAGTGTTATGCTGGGGAGAAATGCATGGCATCCGTGGAATAAATACCGTACTTTATAGGTACATCGGCGGTTCTTCCCTCTTCGGTGGTTGCGTGTTGTAACTCACGTCTGCTTTTTTGTCTCGTCCTTCCCCTACTTCAAGCACCTCGGACCCTCCGCCCCACGCCCCTGCGCCGGCTCCTCACTTTCCTGTGAATTTCTGACGTTCCTCTTACTGCCAACGGGAGAGGAGGGAAAAAACACAGGACGTCGCCAGAAGAGGGGCGTTGCTGTGCTTTGTTTTTCCCGTGGAATATATGCGTGTCGAGTCCGGGTGTCCGGCCTCGGTCGGAATCGCGTGGTCCGTCATTTCCTTGTTTGCCAAGTGGACCTTGCTTTGTGTGTCCCTCCGTGTTTTCTATGTTTATTTTATCTCTTTCTCCGTAGGTTGACTGTGGTTCGTCATTTTGAAAGAATATTTCTGCACATGGAGTGCGACAAATGGAATATTGGCCGCGCTACAGGTCACGTGGTGCTCTGCGATCGCCTATTTGTTTCCATCCCGTTTGTCCCGTCTATTCTCGAAAGTGCCCCTTTTTGCCTCTCCTTGGCTAGACTGTTCCTTCATACTCAAAACTGTCTCCGTGTTTCAGTGAATGGCGACTCTACGAGCAGGTGGACAGCCCGTTGATGGGGTATGTAGGTTACCTGTACTATGTGGGGGTGCTCTGTGGATATGCAAGTTCTAATTACTTTTCTTCAACCCAGCGCGTTTTCGTATGTACCTTTCTTCCGGTGTGTGACGGGCTTAGGGCGATGCGTGTGTGGTGTCTGCGTGCTCATTGAAAGGGAGGTTCTAATACAGTTTTGACACCGTCGTTCGCTGCTGCCCCTTGGCTGCTGATCTCTTCGGAGTGTCGGCGGCCTTGTTGAGGCGCGTGTTCGTCAGCAGAGCTGTTTTGCGCCTTCCGAGAATATCTAGCCACCTTAAACCGACAAATGCTGACTGTTCTCCACAGCTTTCTTTGTCGACCTGTCGGCGGCGACAACTGACTTCATGCGCAGACGATTGTGCAGCCGTGGTTTGTCATTTGCAGTTACAGCCTACCACTTGTGTGCGTGGATTCGGACATGCTTTCGTGAAAGCCTGCCGAGATCGTTGCGGCGATTGGTGTTTCGCCTTCTGTGAATGCTGGCATCTGTCTTTTGCCTGTGCCTGTCATGCAGAGGGTAAGACTGACTACGCGGCCCGTCGTGCCTTGGTCCTCCAGGACCGCAACAAGTACAATGCACACAAGCACCGCCTGGTGGTGCGGCTGACAAACAAGCGGATCATTTGCCAGGTAGTCTACTCCACCATCGAGGGAGATCGTGTCCTCGCCACCGCAGAGTCGACCGAGCTGCCTCGCTATGGCGTCAAGATCGGCCTGACCAACTATGCGGCTGCCTACTGCACGGGGCTCCTCCTGGCCAGACGCGTGCTGAAGCAACTCGGCATGTCTGAGACCTTCGAGGGGGTCGAGGCCACCGGGGAGGAGTACCACATTGAGGAAAACTTCGGAGAACGTCGCCCGTTCAAGGTTCTCCTTGATGTCGGCATCGTCAGAACTACCGTCGGTGAGTCCAGCTGTTTAGCCCCCGCATATGGCAGCTTCTCGGCGTCTCTAGAGAGAAGCGAATCGGGTGGAAGCGTCTGAGGGCTCTCTGGTGCGAAGACGGGTGTAAAGCGCGTCGCTGATGATTTCTCTCAATCAAGCTCAACACTGTCTGAGCACCTCCGCGGTGCATGTTGAGACTTAACATCTTCTTTCCCCGACTGAAGGCGCTTAGCTAGTCTTTTGCTTCGTTTTCCAGGTTGTTTCTTCCGCGGGTCTGCTCTCGAGGTTTTCCCCAAAGATCACTCTGACGCCCTTGCCTGTCCTGTAGAAGTGTTTCTTCTTTTGTGTTCGAAGGATCTTTCGAATCTTCTTCGCGCGGCTATATGAACCTCTTACATATCGATGCATCTCTTTGTTTAGTATCTATTCAATTGTTGCCGTCGACACGCTGCCATGTGAGGTCCTTCCTCGTGACGCGTGGGCAGAAGAAAGAGTACAGAATCGACCTGTGATTTCGTCGCATCCTGTTTTCCTCTCAGGCAACCGCGTCTTCGGTGCGATGAAGGGCGCTGCTGACGGCGGCCTGCATGTTCCGCACGGTATCAAGAAGTTCCCAGGCTACTCCAAACCCGAGGGCGAAGGCGAAGGCTCGTACGACCCTGAGGCCCACCGCGCCCGCATTTTGGGTCTGCACGTGGCGGACTACATGCGTCAGTTGAAGGAGGAAGACCCCGAGAAGTACAGCGCCCAGTTCTCTCAGTACATCAAGAACAAGATCGAGGCTGACGACATCGAGGCCATGTACAAGAACGCACATGCGCAGATCAGGAAGAACCCCGACGCGGTCAAGAAGGAGAGAGCCGCCAACGTCCAGAACGTCCGACAGGGCAACGTCATCAAAACGGCCAAGGGCCAGTACGTTCGCCACGTGAAGTTGACCAAGGCACAGAGACGCGAACGTGTACAACAGAAGGTAAGAGGAGAGGGAGAAGAGATTCAGGGTTTGTGAAGAGCGTCGGTGTATGTCAGCAATGCGAGACTGCCCGGCGCTGTTACGATATCGCGAGGCGGAACAATGCGCTCTCTGCCAAGAGAACGTAGGCGGGCCTCATTTGATTTTTACGCTGTCTCGTTTCTGATAATGGTCGTGCTCACCCGAACTGGGGCTTTCCGGGTGCGTTTTCTGCTACACGCATATATGAGCATGTCTGTTTTTTCAGTGAATGGAGAGGTGCAGGAGGAAGTTTTGGAATTCGTGGCCGTGTGCTTGTGTTTGTTTTCTACAGATCGCCATGATTGCGGAGCAGATGGCTGAGGCATAAGGACACTGTCCACAGTTGCACTTGTCGAATTTCCCTTCTTTTCATAGGATTTCCGGAAAGACGAAGGAAGCTTTGCTGGTTTCGGGGGGCGGTTGTTTCTAACGTTAAAGACGGAAGGGCGGGAGTATAGACACTCTCCACTCTTAGGTGCAGGCGTTTCCCTATCCGCAGTTGGGGGAGCTATCAGATGCGGTGCTTCTGGGCTTTTCCGTGTTCATGTTATGAGTTTGTTCTTTAAGCTCTCGGGAAGGGGGACATCGCGTTTTTCTGGAGGGATGGCTCGAAGGGCTGAAATATGTGTCCCTGATTCGTACACTGATGCGATGAACAGATAAGCGGCATGGTGGAACCCCAACGACGACTGTCTCTTGAAAAGAAGAAACACCTTCTCCTTTTCACTTTTTCTGTTATCTCTTGGTGGCTCCCGCGCTGTCAATGCCGGACTGTCACTCTCGGGTGCCATGGCACCCGTCCAATACCCTTTCCGAATATTCACTCAGCACCCTAGGAAGGGCAGATGCGTCGGTTCTTGTTACGAATAAGGGTCGCTTTGTCTTTCAGCAGGTACAGAAGTCTTGCGCTCCGTAAGCACAGTACAGTAAGTTTCATCCGCGATTCCTCTGTCGCGCCTGGTCACAAGTCACTTACGTAAATGTCCCTAAATTAGTTTATGTCAGCTGTAGCTCCACTCCGCGATGCGCACGTGCCTTCGACGTGTTGTGCGTGTTTCCCGGTTTTGTGTGAGGTGCACCTCGGCCCCCTTTGGGTTTCCCGTCCTTCGCCTCCGTGGCACAAATAACATGTCAATCCCCCATTAGCACCGAGTGGTCAAGTGACTATTCCTTTAGTCACCGTCCTTCCGGTTGCCAAGTTCGATTGACAGAATGATTCGAGGCCTCCCAGACTCCCTTCTGGGAATTCTGGGATGCTTTCGACAAGGCAGTGGATTCGAGGCCTGAACTATGAAAGCGAGATTGTCTTCTTTCATGCAGCCACAGCTGTCACAGGATCAAATCGACCGTGTGGAATTCCTTTCGGTGTATTTGGTGCGGGTGTCCACATTTGTTTCCATCACGTTTGTTAATATGCTTTGCCAATGCTTCCGTTCGTCTCGTGTGAGTCCTAGTGCCCTTGAGAGGAATCATGATGATCCAAAACGGATTTTATAAATGGGTAATTTGCGTCTGACGCTTCTGATGCTACAATCCAATATTCTGATTTCCCCTCTTCGTTGTCAACCGTGATCGTTCTCTTGTCGGTTTCGTATCTTATGTTTCACCTCATGTATCTCCTCTGTTGCTTGCTGCGGCTCCGTTCTCGCGGCGGCCTGCAGTAGGTGCATCAGGCGGCCGTCTTCGAGGTTAGACTGCGAGCATTGAAGGTGCCTATGCGCTTCTGGCCCGCCTCCGACTTCGTGTTCGGAAAGCGAATCAATGGCGTGCACTTCCGGTGTCAACAGTCACGATTGTCTCGTCTGGGATTCGTCAGTAGTGTTTCGTGTGTTGCGTTCCTGTCTCGTATCTGCTGTTGTCTATGAGAACGTTTCTCCTTGTTTAGTTTTACCCTGTCTTCATGGTGCCATTGACTGATGACCTAGTTCTACCCCTGACACCTCTTGATTGAGTCGGTGGCGTGGGCTCGCTCGCGCCGTCCCTGATCGGAAAAATGAACGAAGTGTCTGACCTTTGGCCACCAAGTTTTGTGTAAACGTTCTCAGAGCAGTCAAAACCAGAACTTAGTGATGAGACGTTTCTTTACCATCTTTCGGGGCAGATGGAGGCCCTCGTGGGTCTTAATGTTGATTACTACTTCCATGACTCTGACTTCTGGGACTGCTCATACATGGAGGCGTGCTGTTATTTAGTCCACAAGTCCTTTGTGTGTTAGTGCTGCTATGCTACTGCTTGCGTGTTTTAGATCTGTTATTTGTTCCATCCAGTGAAGTCAGAAGCACCTGGTATACATTTGTCTGTACAGGTTGCTCTTGGGTCACTGGTAAAGCATAGGCGGGGTGTTGTGTTATTCATCACATGGGGGAGCTCTAATACACTTGCTCCCCATATGAGTGGCTCTACCTCACACGAATTTTTTTTCTGTTGCATGCTCCCTGTGGAGGTTGCAAATCCGTCTGTTTTCACGCTTCGTTTCCGTTATACCTGCAGTAGCTTGACCTCAAGTCCTATCTCGTCTGCCGTGTTTGCGTTTGATAACCAACCAGTGCAGTTGAGAAACCATCGCGAGGTTAGATGGAAGCTGGCTACTTCGGCATAGTTGGGGGGGCCTGCTTCTCACACGGGCCACCCTTGGAAATCGTCGCCCATAAAAGACACTTTCCAAATAAATGCGTCCTTTTCTGTCTAGCCACCATAGCGGATGAGAATCTACCCAAAATTAAGGAAGTGCCGTCTGATCTGGTGCCTCCGGGTTACCTAGTTGATGAGGGAACACTCTGATACACTAATGACACTTGGTGGCTATTATGATTTTATCGCTCTTAATGGCCGTTTCTTCCGTGCGCTTAGTGGCTGTGTATCAGCAGTCTTACTTCTCGTTGTTCCTTTCTACTGTGTAATTCCCAGGGTTTACATGTCGATGTCTTCTTGGTGTTCCGTCATGTTCATATGTAGTTCACGAGTGTGACACGTCGGACCGGGCGCAGGTGTTCGCGTTTACTCGTTAAATGTATGGGCATCTGCATCGCGCGTCGCACTTCTCGCGTGTTAGAATAACCATTTGAGGGATAAAGTTGAGACCTAGCTCGCCTTTTTTTGGCATTGCCTCGCTTTGTCTCCGTTCCCCCCTCTCACACGCGAAATAAACTGTTGCTGAATTTTGTCGTGGATTTCAGTTGTAGATGTCGGAATATCTGGTTGTGTTTTTGTGTGGATGACGTGGTCTACGCGGCAGCTGGTGATGATTCTCTTAATTGGTCTGTGTTTCTGAGAACACACATGCGGCTAACATAAACGAGTCTGACAGTCTGCCGATCGCAAGTAACTCCGTTTGTTACATGGAGGTTCTGGACGCGAATTGCAACTGTTCATCTAGCCCAGTGTTCAGTGTTTTTATTACATTCCATCCGCTTGCCACCCCACGGGTACGGTCTGCTCGCACGTGCGACCATTTGGTTGCTATGTCAAACGACAAATCGTGTGTCTGCATCTAACCCACCCATGGGAGACGGATTTTTCTTTTGTCGCCCGCAGTGCTCGGTGCGTCTGCGCAAACAAGTGGGCACTGCGTTGAATCTCAAGAGGACACTCAGCTTTGTTCGTCAAGAAGTGCGTGCCAACTTGATTGAGGTGTCTGTGTGCGAAGATGCGCGTTTCTTGCGTAGAACTCTTTTGTCATACGATGAATGTGCTGATCAGTGTGGTGTGTGTCCGTAATATGCGTGGAAAATGGAATGTGCCGAGGATGATTCAAGTTCTACAATCACGACGGTCTGCTGACTTGTGGGCCCCAAGACATTGGTGGCTTTCAATGGAGAGAGTAGAACTTACTGACAGAACACTTTCCAGCTCCTGTTGCACCCACGTTCGTTTCTTTGGTGCCCGACACGTTTTATGTGCTGTGAAAGCCAACTGATTTCTTCTGGATAAACGCATATCGGCAATTACGAAACGGAACCAAAGAGTAGGTTCTGTCGGCGAAGTTCGAGACGTTCGCCTTTTCAGTGACGCGAGCTGCGGATCTAGTGATGACCATCTTAGGACACCCACGACACATATTTGTGTATGAGTTGCCTATGTTATTCGTACTGCCTGAAAAGATCCCGCAACTGCGTTCTGGACGAGGACCAACTTTGGGTTTGTTTCCAACCTCACAGAAGGATGACGCATTTGACCATCAAATTCTGAATGGTAAACACCACGTGTGTTCAACCTTTACTGCTTACCAAAGCTGATACTGTGGGGAACCATTGTGGTTTGTTATGTTGACAAGTGACAATTCTATTACTTAGTTGGCTTGTGTACATATTTGTCTGTTGGTCAATGATGAGGAGACGACCATCAAATTCTGAATGGTGGACACACGAATGTGGTCAACTCAACTGCTTACCAAAACTGATAGTCGACACTGTGGAAGGTAAAATGCTCTTGGGATGCTTTTTTATTTTGCATAGTCGTACAAGCGTGAACCGGAGCACGTCGCCGACTGCTTGGATTTAACCTCGTTGAACCAGGGGAATGTCTGATGATGAAACTATTCCACACAGACCTGTTCTGAAGTCAAGTACGGCTTATGTGGAGAACAACAGCGCGAATTCTCTGATTTCAGTAGACTATCCCCTGGTGCGTCTTCCGTTGTGTTACTTCTTTGTGTTCTATCTGTTCTTGTTTGACGGGTGAGCTGCTGTCAGGTGGTCTTTTACGTATGCTGTTCTGAACTGCGTGTCCATGTGTCTCGAGTTCGTGTGGTGTGTGCTTTGCGGATGTAATCAGTGACACCTCTAACTACTTGGTAGCCATATGGCATGCGTTGTTCATTCTGTGGAATTGGTGACTCGCAGAAGCTGCGGTTATTTCCTACAGGTGTGGCCATCTCATTGGGCTATGGTGCCGTGCAAAGTCTGATGCGCGACAGCCAAATCAGAGACGGCCAGAATATCATTCCGAGTTAATCGCAGGTGCCCCAAGCATGCGGGCTCGGCTTCGGCATGTATGGGGTGTTTCTGTTTCATGCCTCGGCGACATCGTCATACTGGGATGTAGTGTCATATTTTGAAAATCTCGTTTATTCTGGGTGGTGAGTATTGTGAATGCGCTGGGCGATCACTTTCGCACATTTTTTTCATTGTGCAGAGGTCAGGTTTCGTGGAAGTAGAACAGTGCTTGTGTTTCCGGTACCTTGTTGAATGTACTAGTTAGAATTTCTTAGCTACGTATGGGGTGAGCAAATGTAGCACACGCTTGATAATCAATTGCCCAAGGTTTCTTCGTACCTTGCGGATTAAATGGCCCCAAGCGTATATCTAACGCCCCTCCATAATTCGTGTAGACGCTCGTGTCATTCGTGTCCACACGGAACTCCGTGGTGCGACAGTATCGGATTTTTTGGAGGTGTTTGCTGGTAGAAAGCGGGACACAGTGAGCGGTAGCACGTGAATAATGATCCTGTTGATATGTTGGCTGCAGCAATGTATGCCGTCACGGTTTGTGGACTGTCCGATTCATGCATTCTGTTGTTACTGTGATTTTGTATCTTTCTGGATGCGGTGCGTTTAGGTGTGTTGTTTGTCGGTGGGTTTTCACGTGTAACTGAATTTGCACCGATTTCGTCATGTTCGTGCTAGTTTCCGGAAGTCAATTTTTCCTTTTTATTCGGTGGTGCCGGATCGGTTTTCAGATGTGTGGCTGCAGAGAGTTCGCTGAACGTTCGATGCGACAGTCTTTGATATTGCCAAGTTTATAGTGCCAATTTACCACGTTTTAAATATGGGCTTAACGAGCAAGAGTACGCGTTTCACGTGTCTCGTTTTTATATAACGCTGAGAACGGCTGGTGTTTGCTGCTCAGCTTTGTTGTCCGTCTCGGCGGAAAGATCTGCGGAGTAACACACTATCGCTGAACGCTCACATCAAGTCATAAGGCGCACGTGATCCCTTCTGGCTGCCCTGGCTCGATAAATTTCAGCAGGACAAGTGAAGTGGGCACGAAAGCAAGGCTGAGTTCACTATAGGCTTCGAGGAACGCCATAGTATCGAACGTGTCAACGGGCTCTACGTACAGAGAAGAGCACGCTAACACTGCAGTAGCGAGCGACGCGGCCGTGTATTTCAGGCATGGTTTGCTTTGGCGTGGACCAAATTTTGCCAGGGTTTCTTTGAATAAATTTGTTAGCCGCGTCTGATATGTGCGTTATTATATGGGCGAATGACGGTGATTAGCGTCGAAACGACTGGTGTGAGGTGTCGGCCTGTGGGCGCAACAGTAATTTCTGGGGAGAGCACAAAGTACTTTGCCTCCATTCATTGTGGGTGCTCGCTACTGCAAACAAAGGAATGCACGTTAGAAAATGTGGTAGTTATATAGGTTCACCCTCCGTTTACTCTGCTGCGTACTGGTGCGAATAGTGATGCTCTAGCAACACTGAGCCTTTAGAAAAACACGAAAGCGGTGTATGTATGGTGTTCGAGGAAAGAACTTTGCTGCGCACTGAGAAACGAGTTCTGTACAAAACTGATATGGATTTTTCCTCATACATTATTACACATTGTAGAGAGGAGAGGTGGAGGGTAAGATGTTTTTGGACCTCAATCAGGTAGTCTCGACCGATGCAGGTATTCTATTTCACAGCAGGGCAGATTCTATTTTTCCCTAAACAGACTGGTCAAGCAAAAAACGACGAATTCGTGACGTCACCGGAGGGACAAACGGAGCAAACACGCTCTCCATGCTGTCACGGCATTTATCAAATGTCCACGATTGCTGAAGCTTCAAGGAAACAGGAAAAATAATAGAGGGAACTTATATTCTCTACACAAGTAGCTTTTTGGGGGGATCATAAGCGTTCATAGTATTAATTTACTGGTGCAGATTCAATAATCATTTCTGTGCGGCCATGCGAAGAGCGGATTAGAGTTTCTTCGTGTCCATGGTTTCTCATGCGTGTACGGACATACTCAAAAGATGACGGCATAATCGCGAGATCGCGTTGATCCTTTTGGGCCTTCTTGATAGCTTCATCGTTGGGAAGAAAAAATTGAAATGTCAGCACAAGGAAACGCAGGTTCGCAATATTAGTGTACTGTTCCGCAATAACGAATCATCTCAACAGAGGCTACTCTACTGGTGGCACGTCACAGATGACCTTGAACCAGTCAGCTACAGGTGAAGTTTCTTCGTTTTTCATTACATGTATGGGATTGTCTACGCGTCAAGATACATGTGCATCCAAAAGCGTCGCAAGCAGGTCTGCCTCCGTTGGTCTCTTCACGGGCACTGTACCTCAGCAGATCAGCCCACTTCCACTACAGAAGCACGGACCTGCACGCGTGTTCCTTGACACAATTACAATTGTAGCTCAAAACGCACATGAATAGAAATGTACAGAGGTGGAGATATGAATATTCGTCGATGGAATCATACCACTTCTCGATCGCTCGTGTCGTCTTCTACTGTTGGCGTAGCGTAAAAGAGCCCCTTACTTCTGGAACGTGTCCCGGTCAATATAGGCTCTAAGACTGGCAAAACATTTTCGGGACGTGCGGTCCTGTCAAAACAGTTCACACAGGCAGAGTACACCCGGCAAAAAGAAAATCGTCCTCGCCCACGGCGCTGTAATAAGTAACATTTTCGCAGTACCCATCTACTTCTAAGTTCTGTCGCGCTTTCTACGAGACGGATAAATTGGTGTTTCGTCCTATTCGCTCATGTACTGGTTCCGTTCCAGGTGATCAACGCCTGCCAACGAACCGAACGAGACGCTGCCATAAGAACGAATACAAGGCTATTTTTAACAAGCACACTTGCGAACAAGAAGCGTATATATGCATGTATACATACATAAACAGATCAATGTTTTAAGTGTTTTTATCACACCTGTCTGACAGGGTTCGATTTTCATGAACTCATCCCAGTCGTAACTTTTCGCTTGACAGCACGTCCACGACTTCATGCAATCCCGGAAAACTGGTTGTCCTGGGTGAAATCTGCATGAAGAAAACCGAAAGAGAGCAAAAAATATACGGCAAATCCTCTTAACCGATTGCAATCGGGAATCTGTTGGAATGAAGATGCCAGGCGCGGCTAAAAGGGAGACGGACCGCAATTTGAGCGGCCTCTGTGCAGTGTCAATAAACTTGTGTGCAGAAAAAAGTCGCAATGCGTCTAGCTAGGACCCGCGCATGTGACTACGAGCGACTACAATATGCTGTAGCTACCTTATTGGCTTTTTGCCGGCAACTGTCTACCTACACCCCAGAGCCTCCCTAACCCTTTCATCTTCCTAGCAAGCATATCTGTCAATGTGCCTACCGATCCCCCGTCAACCTGGCAACCTCCATGCGTTCTGTCCACTTATTGGCATAAGTTCATCGAGAAACACACATCTACAGCCTCTCGGTCTAGACATCTATCATCTGTCTACAAAGCTGCCTTCACGACAGAAGACGAGTAACGCACTTGCATGCCGTTGGTGAATTGTCGTTCGGCGAATATTCTTTGTTGCAGCCCTTGTTGCTGCACTTGTAATTCCCCTCCGGAGTCACCTGCGCGTAAAACAGACTCGAGATGGTGGCATCCCTGTTTCCCTGTTGGTGGCGGAGATTCAAGTTGTCCACGTCTATATTGATGGACACTTACTGGCAGTACAAGACGCCTACGTCGCTGGGTATTTACGTGTTCACATGCAAGCGCAGAATTGTCTATGACTTTCCACCCGTGCGCAAGTTGGTTTTTCACGGATGCTTAAGTGTATTTGTGCGTAGACAAATCATGGGTCCATGTTCTGCCCACAATTGTGTAAATCAGCGTATGCACATAATGTGTATGCGCAGGGTTACTCGGAAACGAGCGCGAACGAGATAATTATACGTATATGAGGACATAACGAAATTAAATGTACATCCTTCGGCGATCTTCGGGATTGCGTAGGAATCATTCCTCGCCGGGCCTCCAAGCGCCAGAAAAAAAGAAAAAAAGAGTCAACTTAAAGGCTGTATAACACCCTGGCACGCAACGGATCACGAATCCCAGAGGTCATCCAGTTGAATGCGTGTCAAGGTGCATGCATCTCGGTCACTACTTTCCTGAGACCAGAAAGAGGAGTTCAGACTCGAAAACAAAAACCAGTCGATTTTTTGCGTGGTTTTACCCACTGACGTCGATGCAGCGATCCGTTGTCAAAAAGTTTTCTTCGTTGCGCTTACCAAAGGAGTTTGAGGCTTTGCGGCTTCTGCTTCCTTCTGGCGTTTCTTCGCCTCCTGACGCTCACAAGTGACAATTTTGAGAGCTGAATGAACGACAAAGTTGCTTAGATCTGTGGCGGTGTTGACGTCGAAGGACGGACTGGCAAGACGAGAAAAGAACCTCTCGGAGATCCATGGCATGCATCCTCATAGATGAGTATTCGCGTGAGCGACGGCTTTCACGTGGGCAGGCAAGTCTATCTGTAGGTAGATTCAGATTCAGATAAGAATATAGAAGTGTGTGTAGACACGGGGGAAATTGGGTGCTATCAGAGAACAGGCATGAGACTGCATGCGCCAAGCAGAAGCACTCATCAATTTGTTTCGATTTTGCTCGATTTTTCACTTCACAGAGTCTTCGAGCACGACCTCACTTCTTCCTCCTTTTGCCGCTTGTTGAATTCTTCGATGTCTTTCACCACCGCAGGCTGTGTCGGCGCAGGTGTGGCAGCAGCTGTCGGGGGGGGGCTGGTAGGTTTCACATCTGTATGCTTGCCGAAGGAACAGCCTGTGGACAACAAACCAGCGGTAAACAAGGAAACATCTGAAAAAAAAACTTCGTTTTGTGAAACGCCACTCACATATATTTGTGAAGTACACACATAGAGAGATATGTGTCTGTACACGTCGCCTCCCGCCCCTCGTTTCGAGATCTCGCCTCGGGATCGCAGGAATCCCAACACTACGTGTCAGAAAGCAACGTAACCGGAAGTTTTTTTTGCGCCAAGGTGGGGATCTCCATCAGGCTAAATCACGCCAACGGCTGATACAAAATCTTGTTGCATCGCCCCGTGTTCAGAACGCTTCCAACTCCACAGCGAATATGTGGCTCCGTTGTTTATGACACGAGTGACTCCAGGTGCCTCCCTTTCTTTATGGTGGCGATGTCTCTCGGCTTTCTGGTGGCGTTTTCTTCCCGAGTCCTCGCCGAAAATCCTTAACATTCCCTGCCGGATGTTTCGTTGTCTACCTTTAATGGCCATGAAGTCTGTCCAGTCCCAGGCCTCTGCATCACAGCATGGCCACCTTTTGACGCCGTCGTGAAAAATGGGCATTGCCTGAGATGGTTGAAGCGGAAGTCATGCACAACGCAGGAGACACGGAGGAACAAGATAGAAGAACGCACCTGGCGTGCAAGTATAGCTTGTCTTGTCACCTCAGAGAGGAAAAACAGATGGATATCTATACAACTACATCGTGGGAAGGTATTGCAACTATGACTATACGAGGTAGAGAGCAGTGCAGGTTTACTTGCATATATATATATATATATATATATATAGTACGCATATGCATACAGGTTGCCTCCAAGTCGACGCATGTATTTGTGTGTGTCTTCTGGCTTCTCTAGAACCAGATGCGCACGTATGCTCATAACAGGAAACGAACACAGACTCGGCAAGGAGTCACTCAGTGTGTGAGTCTCGCTCTGGGGTCGAGACCTCAGGCAACGAGCCCACGTCTCTACCTCCTACCGCATGATAAACGCAGCTTCCCTCCTCATTCTCTGTTTCTTTGTAGCTCTTTCCACATCCTGGACGGGTGCACTTTTTCTGCATGTTGGGTCCGGGGCGAGGATGATGTTGTGATGCCTTCGTTTCAATCGAGAACGCGCCGTATTCACGCGTTCGTGTGCGCAAGGGTCTCGGTGATTGACATGCAGGTGAGCAAAACCACCCAGACGAGCAACAGACGAAAACTTGAAGAGACCCTGGGAAGCATCTAAAATTATCCGAACAAAAAAAGGGGTATGGCAACTTCAGGTTTTGATCCTGTAAAGACGTTCCATGTCCCAGAGTTTCAAGCGTAAAAATGTCGGTGCATGCGACAGGGCAGGTGTGCATGCACCTTCTATTGGTCAGCAGCCGCCGTCTAAGTTACACTGGAAAAAACTAGTGCAACTGCTCAGAATATCTACGTTCACATTTGGAGAGAAAGACAGGATCTAATGCGTTGTAGGTTCCCTCAGAATTGTCGAGTTTCGTGAGGGGTAGACCGCCCACGGATTGGCTGTCCCGATCTTTGTCCCCCCCTGAACACTGAGTCTGCAGAGCGTTTCTGTGAATCAGGTGTGCGTTTCCATATTTCTTCGAAACAACCTTCAGTACTTTAAAAATAGCAAATTCTTGTTAAAAACTGAGAGTTCTCAGAGCCGGAGATGAATTCAAGATCACATTAGTTTGCTCGGCTAGGAAAGGTGAAAAGAACCCACCACCACACATTCACATTTCCTGAATTGTCGAAATGTGCTCTCTGGTGATGTTTTGCTCGGCAACGCTAGTGTCGAGTGAGTCACTTCGGAAGCGAGCATTTTCACCAAAGCGATATCTGCCGAGTGGACGGCTCCTGGACTTCTGCAAACCTTGGCCTCTTTTTACAATTGCGCGAAAAAAATGAGTTGTTGCTAATGTTGCTGGAGAGAACCCTGTTTTGTTAGTCGAGGTTCTCGGTATCTACGACAATTTTCTGGAGAATCCAGCAAGACTAGGGAGCGTCAAAAGCTGGCAGTATTTCCCCAGTTTTTCGCCAGCTGCCTATTGCGGCAACAGTCGGGAACCACCGATCATTACGTGATTAATCATCCACAGTTTTTGGCAACCTGGGAAATTTCTACAAGAAAGCGCAGTTATAAGAGACATGGGGAAAGAGGAGGGAGCAGTAGTAGCAACAGAGCTAAACATAGGAAAATGATGCACCGTCTACTCAGGGAATAGTGCTTCTTCGTGCTCGGGGAATATTCACAAGTCAGTCGGAGTCCTTCACTCGAGGATAATGCCTCTTCAGGAGAGGGTAATAAGCAGTGTACTGTGTAGGGGCTCGCAAATGAATCCGTCTGTCACTTGAATGCACCAATATGCATGGTATGTAATTCAGCGTTCCGCAGAACTTACTCGCTTTACCCTGACTAACATTTGGACAGCCGCACTCGAGCTTGTGTCTGGGACTTGGAACGAGTGACATGAAACTGACAGGAACACTGATATTCTTCTGAACTCTGAACGACGTTGAGTTGCCACCTTCGAGGGTAGGAATCTTTATCCGTCGGGAATCGTTTTTCTACACAATTTATGGGGTAAACCTCAATCCAACCGACGAGAGGACGCTTAAAGGTTCCATTTTCTGAAGAGCGTTGTGCAGGACAAAGGGATACCCCCAAAGTTTTCCTATTGTGGTCCTTTGACGGACTTTCTGGGGTTTTGGGTCCAGATATGACATGCTATGTCAAAAAAAGTCTTTCCAAGTTACTGAATCGTGGGTGAAAAGGAACATCACGCGCACTGAGAATACGACTGGCACTTTAGGAGACGGAATACTCTAACCCATCAGTAAAGCTGTCTTTAGTTAAGCGCTTGGACACCATGTAGTCACAGATGGAGGGAAGACGCCACACGAGCGCTGCCGAAGCAGTCTTCTAACCGTGGCAGGACAGACGACCTCGTGGCGTATGACAGCGAGGACACAGACGCCGTGTGACACTGCAACTTCTCTCAATATCCACGTTTTCAGAAACAGAACGTGAAAAGAGACACTGATCATGCTAGGAGGGGTCCCCGAGCGACAGGTAGCTCTTTCTGGAGCCTCCGGAAAGGCATATGTATCTATGTGCCTGTGTAGAACTTCCAAGACAGGTCACTCGCTTGGGCAATCACTTGCGGAGCTGAAGCATGATTTGCGACTCTGAAACGCCTCCGCGCTGAGATGCCAGCTCCACTGGCATCGGACAGAATAAAGACAAAGAAAATGTTCAAATTTGGAGCAACTGTCGCCGAAAGGGATGCAGGCGGCCAGCTCTCGTCGTCTGCGGGGCAAAAGCTAGGCAGACTTCTGTCTCTCAAGATTTGGTACATTTCGATCCCGCGGAAATGAGGGTCTTTCGTGTGGTTCGTCCAGAAGAGTACAGTTTTGATTATTTGCACTATGTGGGGTAAATGTTGCCTCCGGGAACTTCTGGCTTCTGAGAAACACGTAGCGGCAAGAGGTGTGATCTTTCTTTTACAGCAACCCGGTCCTGAAGTTGATCCACGCTCCCTTTCTTGTACAAGAGTGCTCGTACGCAGCGATTGCTTATCCGATTGCAGTCGCTTCTGTTGCAGGCAGTTGCCTCTTTTTGTCTACATGGGTAGGAAATATGTTTTGAACTGCAGATGGATCGGCGATTTTCAACAGCTGAGTCATTGTCTATTGACACAGTGAGGCCAGTAACTACCTGCAAAACATACCAAACAACGTAACACAGGCATGGACCCTCCATCTCCACAAAAAAACAAAAGGGTTTGACGGATTTTCAACCGGCCGATGTGGGTGACGATGATTTCGAAGATATGTTCTTCTCTGGCGTTCCGGATGTAGTGCCTAAAGGTCTCGACGTTACAGACACGCACGGCGCCATACACAGACATTCACTTCCATTTATACTCTCATACACATAGGTATCGTTGTGTCTGGATTTTCTGATGTTTTTCTACGAACCCTGCATGACTGGGATATTTAGGTCGAGAGGCACGAGTCGTTTTGCTGTCCGCTTCGTCGTGTAAAGTCACCCCATCTTGTCGCCCAGACAACGGGTATTCCACGAACCCACCCTAAGTTGTTTCTTATGGATTTTATCAAGCATGGAAACAAAATCACGGTCCAAGTAAAGTTTCTTGGATCTTGATGTTTGCTCACGCGTCCCTCAGTTCATTACTTCAACGAATCAGCGACCCGTTGCAACAGGCGCTAGCTGTCGTCTTGCTGCCGACATCTGCAATAAAGCATGCCGACTTCCTGCCATCTTTCTTTGCGATTCAAGCAACTCTTTCAGTGGATTTGATCGATTTTATATCCAGTTTGAGGCTTTCTCTTTAGTGAAAAGTCCTTTAAGCTAGAAACGGCCTGTTCCGTTGTGTCTTCGACGATCATAGTTTTCGGATATTCTGCGACAGCCGTTTCTCGCAGCAGTCAGAGCAATAGCTCGCTTGCTGTTTCTGGACGATCAACAAGAATGCAACGCTGCCCGTCACGCAGGTTGAGGAGCATCGACCAGTTTACATTGAAAATCGGTAGTTTTTCCTGTCCGTGTCTGTCCTCCCGGCACTGTTCATTCGTGCGAGTAGAAAGTACAACTACTGGCTGAATCGCCGTTATTGCAGAAGTGCCTTCTCTGTCTTTTTACGAGCGACCCTTGAGTGGCGCGATGAGTGATACTCGTTCTCAGTCATGGCGCTGGGTCACGCTTTCACTTGCAGACGGCTCTTAAGAGAGACGCAACATTGAACTGGGACGTGTCTTGTTTTCCTTTCCTATATACTCGAGGATTTTCTGCTAGAAAGCAGCAAGAGAACCCCGCTTGTCTGATATGAACGACGCTAAGACTGGTAGTGTGAGCCGCGCAGCAGGTGCCACCGGACCTGCCCTGCCCCACCTCGCGGTTCCGGTGACTTCTATCAGTCGCTGGAACAAGTGTTTCGATCAAAGCACAAACTTCATGGATCAAATCTGAAGATACAGTTGTAGTCGAATCTCGTCTGTTTCGCGTTCACAGACGCGGCGCCTCGCGTGAGGCGTGTCTCAGCTCGACCAGCGCCGCACGTCCCCTATTGGCTCTTCGAGGCAGCATCGTCATCATACAGACGGTAGCTCAAAAGGCAACACTTTGGTGGCGTCTCTGCACGGGGTTTCGCTCGCAGAAAAGGACTGCAATCGCTAGTTCTACCTCAGTAAAATGAAGCACGAATCTAGTGGCTTCTGCCACCGTACGCCGCGCCGCGCCCACAAGGGCAGGTTGTGGAGAAGTCGTGACAGCAGCACCGACACGACCGACTCGGGCTCGTCGGGTGAGACCGTTATTTGCACTCGAAAGTGTCACCAGCACCGCGCCTTCTCCCGCTTCGAGAAAGAGAAGGCGCTGGAGAAACTCGCGATTGAGCAGACATGCCGGCCACCACTCGACCGGATTCCCATTGTTCGGCAACCTCTCGCTGTCACCCCCGCGGATTTCAACCCCGTTCCTCGCGAAGATGGTCGACTCGTGCGCAGACTTTGGCACCATGCTCGCGATGCAGTGGAACGTCCGAAAGTGACCCGTCCTTTCGAATGGACACCGCCTACGCCACAGACACCTCGTGGTCACGCACACTGGCGGAGCACGAGTTGCCCGCCTGTCCGACGATCTGCAGGTCGTGAAGGGCAGATGTCGTGGAGCAAGAGCCGTGGTGAGAGACGGATCTCCGGGAGCGTCAGCGATCGAGGGAGGAGCGGCTACCAGACAGTGAGCATCGGCCGCTCTCGGACTCCAGAGTACGTGCGGCACTACTTGACCTACGGGGTTGACGGTCCAGGCTACGAAACCATGCACAAGGGAATGTTGCAGGACACAGGCATGACTTACACGAGGCAGTACGAGCTACCAACAATATCCCGGTTTCTCAGCGCGAAACATCCGATTTTTCTTCGCGCGCGTAGTGGCTCTCTTGTTATCAAGAAGAAAACGCGGCGCCGTCCCGCGCCGCCCCCGTCCGAAAGCTCCTCCAGTGAGTCGGAGGAGTCTGTCTTCAAGGACGGAGATCGTGAAGAGGTCACAAAAGCCCCGCCGGTCTCCCAAGCCCCGAACACGCCGGCGAAAGCCGTCTCGCCGCCCCCTGCTTCCACAGGTGTCCCGTTGGTCCCTGTTCAAGGACAATGGCGTTCACAGACAGCTGGCCCGGCAGTCGTTGTCACGCCTTCGGTGGGGTCGCCAGTCCTGTTGATGCCGTCTCAGGCACAAGCCGTTCCGGCGACGACCCAGCAGAAGCCTCACCTGCAGACGAACACGACACCAACTCCTAGCCAGGTGACACAGACAAGAAATCCCTGCAAAGAAGGCTTGGTGGACCGTCAAGAAAGGATTGGCAGTCAGTTGCCTCTTACTCCTAGTGGCTATGACAGTTCCCAGGAAATGTGCTGGGATTCCGGCCGGTTCACACAGCATCTCAATGGAGCGCAACGTCATCCTTCTTTCGCGGCTCCTGGCGTACCTTTTGTCCTCCCAATGCCTACCCACTTGCCTGCTCAAAGTACACCCCGCCCTACACAGAACAATTACTGTGGCTACTTGTCGATGTGCTGCACGCCGACCAACTCCGCTCGTAGTCTAGCACGGCCTGCAGCCGTCCACAGCCAGAGACGGGAAGCTTCTCAGCCAGTACTCGTCCCAGCTGCGCCTTCTGCCTTTTATACTTCGGGCAACACGGGAGGAAACCGCTTGCCAGGTCTTAGCGCGCGACCTCCGGCAGGGCAGCAATGGCGGAAGGCGGGAACTACATTGGAAACGGGATCCCCCATGACTCCGGCCATGAAGCGATCCGAGTTATTTCGCGCACCGTTCCAGTCCGGGCTGCCAGTATACCAAACTCGAGCGTCCGTAGCTCCTGGACCCCCTCACATGCAGCGGCTACCTGTGTCTGGACATCCGAAACCAGGTGCAGTATCTGCGTGTTTGAGCTCCCATCAAAAGACACCAATCGAAGCGGAGATCATCATCACACCACCACGTAAAGGAGCAGAGAGCACACAATACCGTAGTCGCAGCGTATCGCCCGTCGGCGATAGAGGTGAAAGGCGCTCCATTCTCAAGAACACGGGAGGGCCAACCCGCGCGTCGCTGCAGCGCCGCAGCCAATCCCAAGTGACCTTTTGCGATTCTACAGGAGATGTAGGACTCGAAGAGGAACTAGCTAGAAATGCGGATGCAGGTGGAAGCGGACCGCCAAGTGCTTTTCCAACTAGGGCTACCGATCAGCGAGTGATGGGCGGAGCGCCCCCTGTGTATCAAATCGCGAATCCTTTGATCGGACACCCACAGTTGATCCAGGGGATCCTCACTCCAGGTCAGCTTGTGTGTATCGGTCCCGCTCCGAGTTTTCCCCCACCTGCGGTTGTGTCTCCAGTCTACCCCATTGGTCCATTTCCAGCCGTTCCCATCAGAAGTGAAAAAGCGAAGTAGGTGGACTAGGAGGTCACCACATAGGCGTGGCGTGGCAGGAGTGCAGACATGCTTCCGTGACTTCAAACAGCCTGGATGTGCGACTCAGCGTTTTAGACTACCTCAAAGTCTGCAGTGGCGGCGCACTTTTCTTGGCGAGCGTCACAATAATTATCATTAGAATAAGATGCGTACGAACAGGAGAGACCGTTCACGGGAGAAGCACCTTAGCGGTTGAAACTGCATTATTGGTTCGTGCGTTTTTGCGTTCGAAGTTCTACTTCCGTTTTGCGACTCGCGCTCAACAGTCTATTTTTCAATCGGCGGGTCAAGCCCGCATTGTAGAAGTTCGTGAAGTGCCTTTTTGACACGAGACAAATGTAGAGGGAAGAGCCCGTGAGGTGTTCCAGAGCTTTTGTACATGAATTCTGTTCCTGATGTTTCGGTGGTGTAACTGTGCTTATTCCACCGGAAAACGTTGTATAGGTTTTTTGTCAAACACTTTGTTGAAGTTCAGGTCTACACTTGCTCCCTGTCCGGGCAGCTAGTCTTGAACAAACAGCAAGCGAATAGTCGCCCACCCCAACGCAAATGTTGATCTCTGAAAGTTTGAGACTAGTCTGCATTTTCTGGTTCAGGGTGGTGACGGGGCACATCGTCACACATATCTCACCCCTCTGTATTACAAAGTCATAGCAGAATTCGACCAGCTTATGTCGCGGTTTTCCCTTACATATAGACAATTGAGGAAGACAGACAGAAGCGCATATTGATTGAAAAGTTCCAAATGCAAGCATAAAAGGAAACGCGGTATGTGTATCCGCTAACAGCGTGAAGTTACGCAGCCTCAGAAACGTTGGTAAAACGTGGATTTCCGGTAGAGGTTGCTCAGCGTCATGCACACTAGTATTATAACTTCACACGTGACTAGTGAGCCCGCATGAAAATGGGTCGAGGGCACATACTTTTCGACTTTTCCGTTTATTGCGTAACAACCGGACTGACACTAACAGCACAACACCGGTACCTTTCCACACAGGCTTCACTCAGGAAGCAGACGTCTGACCGTTTTCAGAGGTCTTCCGTTTCGCAGCACGCATCATCTACGCTAACTTGCATTACCACTGGACGTCTCAGATAGTGTGGCACTGCGTCACTCCCGCTTTAATGCTTCTATCTAAACGCCACCGATTCCCTGTGGGGAAAGCTCTCATTCTTTGAGATCACTGAATTCACAATAATGCAAAGAAATGACAAATATGTACTTGTCATCTGATTTAGACTTCTCGTGAGTTTCTCATGCCGTTTACTGCGCAACCACGCAACCTGTCATGTAAATGCGTGCTGTGACAGGGTATTCGACCATCATTTCCGGAGCCTTCACAGGGTGAATCTTCCTTACTACTGCGCATCACGTCGCACTTTGCTACGGTTTGCCGCCGTGGATTTGTTCTGTGTACTTGAGGAGGTACAGCGGGTGTATTTATGAGTAATTCAGATCTGCATAATGCGCTACACGATACATAATGCAGTTCTGCTCGTCTTCATCTGTTTAGTCTCTCAGATCGAGTGGCACCGTTTTATTGTTCACTACTTTGTGCCTTTCAAAGCGACCTACTCGTCAAGAGGTTCGCTTCGGAGTTCAATGCCCGTGTTCCGCCACTCGGCATCCCTTATCCTTACCACAGACACAGACAGCCTTCAGCTCCACAGCTTCGCAAGTGACGCTACAGAAACTTCCAACACGGATTCGTGTCTGTTCTCAGGTTGCCGCGGTGTAAGTTGTTTCAGTGTCAAAAAAAAACGTCCGTCAACGTTTTGGAGAATATGTACACGTGCGTGACGGCGAGATGCACCACAGAGCGTGCCACAAACAGAGGCATTCCTCCCACACAACTTGCCCATGCAAACTGTCCACAGGCACGCGTGCAGAAGTTAGCGCTGCCTGGAACTGAAACAAGACGCTGCCACGACCCACACGCTGCTGGATTACGTTTCACACTGCCATCCGACAGGGTCATCGACTATTTCGAAGACACAACGAACTGAAGAGTATTCGGAACTGATCACTTCGGAGGAACTTTCGACTGCAGTGAGTGGGTGGTCTTGCACAACGGGCCAACGCTCGCACTTCTCTGCGATACGATTACACCGCTCAACTGCAAATTGCATGCCTAATACGAGTACAAAAGGCCAAGACGCTACTGCAGGTATGGCTGTCGAAGCCACAAACGTAACACTCGTTACTCATGTTGCCATGCTTTTCAAATGACCAAAACGCACGCAGAAGACAAGCAAAACAGTCAGACCTCCTGCGCCTCCCAGGGAAGACTGCCAGAACAAAAATAAAGGACGTTTATGAGGGGGCCATCTGGTTCAAGAACACGAGCTTCTCGGTGCCGGACGAGGGTCTGCACGCTCGAAATCTCTCGGTCCCGCTCGTTGGGAATTCTTGTTATCACACGCTGGTTGAGCAACGAGAGTTTTGCAGAGTGATAAACAGCGCCCAAGAGACGAAGCGTTGCGCCCGTGAACACGAGCGGTTTTGCATGTGCGTGTGTGTGTGTGTCGTTCCACTGTGTCACGCCCGAAGACTGCATCTTCCCCCGTGACCAAGTAACCGAAAGTCACCCTTGCCCCTGGACCATTCGCCTCGCCTACTTGTGTGGCCGCCGGCAACTGTCTGTGCCCCTCTGTTTCTGGAACCGAACCTCCTCCGGTCCAGCAACGAAGCAGACGACACACAACACTCGAGCTGTGCGGCCACACGCGCGACACCTTTCCTCGGGAGAATTCCTTAAACCGCGGCGACCCCCAGGGGGCCACGCCCGTTTCCAACATGAACGCAATTAAAAATGATTTCGAGTAAAAAGCAAGTCAACAAGTTCCTGAAGACGCGTCGACAACAGCGTATTCTTAACTACATGCATGCGAACGGGCACGTAGGACCCCACCGCACTGAGGACCTAACTGTACCCCGCTTCCCTAAGCTCAATTCTGAATCTGTACTGAGCACACTAGCCACTCGTTTACCGGACCACAAAACACAGCAAATGACATTAACCACCCACCGTGTTTTTGTGAGGACTCTCAAGAGCCGCAACGTTCAGCACGACGGGAGAAAAACAGGAAACGGAGCCGAGTGTATCCCGGGGAGAACCTTCACAAGAGTGATGGGATTCTCTCCAGCCTGTCACACCGCATGTCTACATGGAGCGTACGTGTGTCTGCGCCACGACAGCACCGTACGTTTCTAGAGAGCCCTGAGGGGGAGTCGCGAAACAACTCTAATACCACCCACTGTTTCAAATGAGCCAAAGACAGCAAAGCATCGTTTTACCGTTTTGACGCAACACCTTTGTCCGACGCGACATCCGCGTCGAAAATGTACATGTGTGTGAACACACCCCTCTGTTACTGAGATGTTTTTTTCACGGGCTGTCTGAGCAGCCAGCTGACTCCTCTCGTTCCTATCGCGACACCGGCAAAAAAATCGAATCATTCTCGGTCCCTAGACTCCTGTGATGCTGTATCCTCGTGTCGCTTTTTTCGACTCTGTGCGTTGAGGGCTTTCGACACACCACACACAGTACGCGCTCTACACAGCGACCTCTGGACTCGGTGCACGCGGGTCTTCGTCCGCTGGCTCTTTTCCTGACACGTCTAGCAGGCTACTGCGGTCGTTGGCCGCCTCTCGCTTCTTTTTCGCCTCGCGAAACATGGCGAGGATGATGAAGCAGTTGACGATGCCTAAGAAGACCATCACGCCGTCTGCCGGCAAGAAGTTGTACGGCTCCAGGTCGATGAGGGTCTCGGAAGACAGTTTGTACCAGCCAATACTCGTAAGGGAGAAGACCCCGCCAATGAGGGAGGCGAGTCCCGTGAGCTTGCCAAAATACTCCGACGGGAAGTTGATGGCCACGTAGCAGTACAGGTTGCTGAGGACGAAAGAGCAGTAGATGAAGTAGATCACCGTCGAGATCGCTTTGCATGCAATGACGTTGGGCATGACGAAGATATACAGAAGGATGCCGCATCCGTTCAAAATGGTAATCACCGGCAGGATGCCGAACTTGTCCGCCATCTTCCCAAAGACCGGTCCTGGCAGGAAGGACATGATATTCAGGACACTGAACATCTGGTAGACGTTCGACGTCGTCGACACCTGCAGCTGCTCTTTGTTGCTCTTGGTGTAGAATTCCGCACGCAGAAGCGCAATCACGAAGCAAGGCACGATGAGCAGGAACTCCTTGGACTTCAGCGTCGCCACGAAGGACCCGGCCGCCGTCTCGGGCGTCTTCGAGCCAGCAGACTCCGCTTCGTGTGGACGGCCCGGTGCCTCCTCAGAGAGGTCGTGACACATTTCCTTCAGCTCGGAGGCGACGTCCGCGCCCGCCGGCAGCATCGGGCCTGTGTACGAGGTACGCCGCTTAGGACTGTCGTCGTCTTGTTTCTCGTCGCTCGCGGCCTCCTGCACCAACTCTGACTGAGGCTTGAAGACATGCATGGGAACCGTGAACAGACTGATGCAGGTCGCGAGGCCCAGGCAGACTGCCACGTAGAAGACGACGATCTTCCAGAAGTCGTTCTCGCCGAAGCCGTCGCCCTGGTAGATGGCGGACATGACGACGGGGACCGCGAAAGAAATCGAACGCAGCGAACCGAGCACGGCCATGATGAACGACTGGTTGCCTGGAAACAGATTCGCCATGGAGAGCAGGGGCAGGTACCCCGGGTCCGCGGCGACCCCCAGAAACACCCCGCCCGCATAGTACCCCTGGAAGCTCTCCGACGAGAAGCCAATCAGCAGCCAGCCGGCAGCCTCGACTGCGATGGCGCTGAGCATGCAGATCTTAGGGCCTGCGGCGTCGAGCAAGACTCCCGAAATGGCTGAGGAGATGAAGTGTGCGGAGAAGGTAGCCGTGTACAAGTTGTTAATCATGTTCTTCCTTCCTGGACAGTCCGGGTACTCGATGTCGCCGATGACGATCACTCCGGCACCCGCAGAGTCCACAGAGCACTCCCACGAGTACGCTCCCGACTTGTAGAGCATGTCTTGCATGCCGTTCCAGCCCCAGTACGTGCAACCCTTCATGAGAACAACAATGCAGAACAGGAACGCGAGGACGTACCGATTGAGGCCGCAAGGAATCGGAATCTGTTTTCCCTGCGGCGACGCCGGTTTCGCTACTCCTTGCTTGTTAGGCACAACTCCGTCGACGGCCGTGGCCGGACGTGACCCTTGAGAACTGCCAGCAAGCGGCGCCGTGTCTACGGCGGAGTTCGGAGAAACGCTGCTCCTGTTCTGCAGCTCCAGGCCGCTTCCATTCGGAACCACCATTGCGGTTTCCTGAGCAGCCGCCATCTTGGACAGTGCTTGGGCAGAACTTCCAGGGGATCTGGAGAAAAGAGGACGGCGTAGACAAGCGAGAAAAAAAGGGGCGCAGACAACGCAGAGAAAGTGCCCACGCCGTTCAGACAATGGCGCAGCGGTCAAAAGGAAACCCCCAATGCGGAGAAGTGACGGACAGAAAGTCAAAAACGCCTCGAACTTTCGGCGCTTGCGACTGCAAAAAGTGGCAGCAAGCGGAAATGAACCTCCCCACAACGACGGACACAGTAGAGTGCTGCTAGTCGCCCGGAAAGGTTCAATCGGCTTGCACTTTGCGTTTTGTGAATCAGACACTCTTACCCGCTATTTTTCTGGTGTAACAACTGTCTCGATGTGGTGAAAAGACAGGAGGGAATGAATTTACAAGAACGGCAGGCCCCGGCCGATCTTGTCCACGGAAACACAAAAACCGGCAACTCCGACAGTCAAACCGTTTAGGGCTGCCAGCTATTTTCCATCTTCCTCAAGGGGAAAGCACGCAAGGCAAACACAGAAGCTGTTTTTTTTTCGGTTTTTTAGTTCTCCGTGGCCCCGCAAGCTTTGCCACCGACGAAACGCAACGGAGTCGCCGTTGAGAGAGTCGCACGCCAGTCCGCGGGGAACATCGGTTGCGCAACCGCGAGAAACACCTACCAATGCGAATGATGTCTCGGCATCATCAACTGGATAAACAGAACACCCACCAGACAAGGTCACCGCAAGAGACGAGCAAACCACCAAGTGACGAAAACAGAAACTAGCACAACTGGCTCTTGAACACAACAAGCTGCTTTATGCCACGACGACGCACGATATTTGAAAAATAGTGATCTCGGGCAATCTCCCGTGCTCTTCCAGAAGCGACTACGTTTCGACGACGTGTCACCGAGTTAGCAGCAGTCTCGTGCATAAACCAAAATTCTCGAAGAGACACGAGGTTCGCGTAGGACCACCTTCGCTGCATCTGGTGAAAACATAGTGCATCTCACAGGAAGCTATGGGAGTTTGAGACATGGACGCTGGCGTTTCGTACAAAGAGTAGGGCTTTCAGAAAAAAACGACTACGTAGAATTCAAGTCTTGTTACCATCGCACTCGTCGTCCACTATGCGTAGTATGGCAGAACCAATATTCCAGAAAAAACGAGCAGATACAGAGAAGGCTGGTTGCTGTCGCAGTCGCCTTCCACCATTGTGCACAGGTGCAAGAACTGAGACGCAATGGTACAGGGACACGTCAACGAAAAGAGCTGAATCGTACGGGAAGTCACCGTAGGGAGTAACCACTCATGCTAATGAATTCTTGCAGGCAACCTATTGCTGACCTCCGACGAGGTGATGTTGGTACGAGCGTCAGAGGTTGCCGTCGTCAAAAACGGACGAGTTTTCCCGGCGGAAAACCTTTGAGAGCGCGCAGCGCCGCTGTCGTGCAGAGCTGCTCGTCGTTTGGCATTGACGGAAATAGAGTACTAAACAACGCTGAAGTCTCTAGCCACGCTTCCCGACTGCCGGCGCGTGTGTGGGAAGCAATGAAATTCAAAACCCCCTTGACTCTGCAAAGATTGAGATATTTTACAAGCGAGGGGGGAATGGCTGGTTCCTTGGCGGGATTATGACCCAACGCCCCAGCGGGAAACCTTTTACCATCATCTGTTGAACTCTCCTGGCGTAGACGACAGGTTGACGGAACCGAACACGCTCTAGTTTGTGCTGCATAGAACACTCACCAACACCCTGCCCACGATTTCCTGTTAGAAGGCAGGAGAGAGCAGAAAACACTTTGCAACAATCCAGCTGTGTCGGCTCATGGAGCACCGTTCCCAGTGTCCCGTTTCTTGCCAGTCAGACTGAGGACACCGATACCTGAGGAACTCCGTAACAGATGGGGAAACTTGGGATTCAATGGCAGTTGCGAATCCGACTGTCTCGCGTAGTCCGCGAAAAGCCAATCAGAAACCATCACAGTTGGGAATGTGTAGCACGGCATTTCCGCTGTAATAAAAGCAAGCAAATAGACAGAGCTAAGAAAAGACGGTTTTCTTTCTTGTCAACGACAAGAACTTTTTCTGCACCTAAAACAGGTCCCACAGGACCTGACGAGGAAAAAATGGAGGTTGGTCTAACAAAGTCACCAAACTACAACACTTGCGTACCCACCTCTTGCCGAGTTTACATCACGTGTTACCATATTACTGCATCTCATCTACCTTTTCTCCAATTCACATTAGGCTTCTGCAGCCGGGGCCGCCTGGAGTGAAGACGTCAAACGCAAGTCGCCAGCGAAAAAGCTGCTCCTCGGCCTCTGTTTCCACTTCTTCCAACTTGTCGCCTCTCCAAGACAAGAACATCGCAATCTCTTGCTCGGAGAATGCCGCAGTTGGACTTCCATGTGTCTTGTGTAGTGAAGAAACGCTCGGAGATTTCCTCCTTCAGCAGAGCGAGAGACAGAATCCGTATCAACGGAGTGAGAAGAGCAGCTCACCCTTCGGTAATTTTGGGATTTCTGCATTCTGGCATCTAAGTACGCGTTTCCTCTAAGTATTAATATGCGCTGTAACAGTAATCCATATATTAAGTCTAGAGCGTAACCGACATCAGTAAGTTTAATGCCGTACGGTATTGAAAACATTCACCACTTTTAGCGTTCTTCTGCGGTCAGGTGGGGCGGTGTCATGTGCAGCAATCAGGCGGAATTTGGTGACTCCGGATCTCATTTGACGCGTAGCACATGCAAAACCGATGTAAAGTAGTCTTAATGTTGCTCGATATTGAAATTCAACACTTTTAGCTCTCTTACGCAGTCGAGTGAGGGGTGTGGTAAACAGCAACCATGGGGAACTCGATTGCCTGTACCTCAAACATGGGCTTAGTTTCGATTAACATTAAGCATGCAGGGAGCGTGTGCATGTAAGACCTGTCTCCATCCTTCCTTCTAAAAAACTGCAAAGACATGGCCCCTTTCACAAAGAATACGAGTAAAGAAAGACAGACCCAAAGAATGCGTGTGTCACATGCTTGCTGAGCAGAAAACAGACGGAAGTGGGTGGACACGGCGGCGTTCCGCCATCGCAGCGAAACCCTTGGCGGTGTGGACCCATTCCTAGGTTGAGCCTGACACGAATTTTCTTTGCGTTTCCAGTTGGAGTTACCCTTTACCGCGTATGTTAGACGGCGGATGGGTGGCAGTTCGCGGCCACTTGTCAAACATTTTCTCATGCTGTATCGGCTATCATAGGTTATGGCATCTCAGCGGAATCGTTTCACCGTGACATCATACACCGAAACCAATCCGAACGCTGCGTTGAAACTGCATGTCCACGGGTTCTCGGGGTGGCGTTGTCCTGCTTCTTTTGGACGCCAAGCAAAAGGAACGTCTAAACAAGTTTGTGTGAAGTCTCGCATACAGCAAAAAAGTTCCAGTGACTCAGGAGACATCCACCCTGTGCATAGAATTTTTCGCAACCGTGAATGCGGGCACAAGACATCACACTACGTCGCCGTTTTCCTTTTCCACTTTGCGGACTCAAAAACTCCTTCCCGCTTTCACCGACGTGGAACTGTGAGCAGGACGAGAGGCCTTCCGTCTGTGTCCGGATGTCCACAGTTTTCGGACCTGTGGGTATCCCAGAGTGCCTCGGCCTCGAAACTGGACAGTAATTCGAAAGCAGCTTACCACTGGACGCGGGCGTTTGCCCCATTCACAATACCTTTTGCCTCCGTTTAAGGTCGCTGCGTTACTGCACCTGCCTTGAAAAACCTTCGAATTTGTTTCTGACGCAAATCTGTGGCGATCTGCGGTTTCTTTGTCTTCAAGGCGTCACTGCCACTCGTTTAAAGGGAGAGCGCCTCTTCCTGCCGAGCCTTGCCACGTTCAGAGGACGTACACTGTGGCAAGCTTTTTTCAACTTCGTTTCTAGACCAGGACGCGCGTGCACGCAGCCCAATATGAAGGTTCTTCAGCTGAAGTCGAGATAACGCCCGCCGGAAAGCCTTTTTCTTCTCCAGAGATCCCCTTTACTCGTGTACAGTTACGAGGGATTGTGCACACTTTTCCTCGTGTGGCGGGCAATCCTCGAGACGCTTCTGCTCGTTCTGTCTGGACTCCCACAGACCGCCCTGAACTTTTTTCGCCTTTGGCAGTGGAAGCGGCACTGAGAGCCATGTCAGTCTGCCAAGGCTTCGTGCTTGCCCGAGGCCTCCACGCACACTGCCGCGGAGCGGTGCGTAGCGTCGGTCTCGCGCGTTCTCGATGTCGTTCTTCCTTGCTGAGAACGTCGGCTGTCTCTCGTCGCCTAGATGCCTCTGCGGAGTCAGATTCCGTCGCCTCTGTCGCAGCGCCGGAAGTAAGAAACAGCTGCTCCGAGGGGTGCTCACAAGCCGTCGCCTCTCAAGCCCCGTTCGCCGCGCAGAGGAACCGAGCACTGGACAGACATACATGCATTTCCATCACTTCTGCGGGTGCATGCAAGCGAGTCTCATCTGCAGCTGTGCACCCCTGCTCGCTGTGGTCGCGCGACCTCCGGCCTTCCGTCTTCACACCTTCTGGAAATTTGCGTCAAGCTTACTCGAGCTGTCGCCGCACTGCGTGCAACGCAGGGCCTGTTTCCAAAATCTCAGATGCTCGCCAGAGGACAGAGAGGGAAAACGCGGACCAAGACAAGCCGACAAACACTGAGAGTCGCGACTCTGTTCTTTGCGCCTCCTCGCCGACCTCCGCAGAGATGAAACCGATACGCGACCAAACAGGCGGGAGACTCTCTTCACTTCTCATGCTCGGACTTGCTGGCTTTGGCCTCGGTTGGATAGCCCAAACGAACTGGGAGGATGCACAAAACGGATTTTACCCCGAAACGGTGATGAGGGTGCGGTGCCTCCAGCTGCCTGGCAATTTCTCAGAGACTCACAGCGAAGAAGCTGCGAAGAACGCCTTTGAAGGTAAGCCCACGGCCGCGTCCACGGGGACCTCAAACAAGAGTGTGTTCAGGAACCGAATTTTTCACGCACGCAACCGCCCGAAACATCCACGGCCAGACGCCTCTTGGGACATGCATACATGCATGCAGTTACAACAGTATTCACATGTGCCTAGTATTTATACACATACATACAGACATATATATATATATATATATATATATATATGTATATATATATATATATGTATATATATATGTATATATATATATATGTATATATATATATATATATATGCATGCACCGTGACAAGTAAGAAGCTCAGGAGTTCGACACTGTGTTGCCTCAGTGTGTTCGGGGGTGAAGCGAGCGGTGGAGTGTCACGTCGATTCCATTCGAAACAAATGCACCAGTTGCGTTCATGTCGCAGAGTCTAGCGCGGTGTTTCAGCTGTGCGGTGGAAATGCCGGTGCGAGGTAACGTTAAACAGAACTCGACGGCACTCGTCCTCTTTCTCCTATCAAGCCTTCTTCAGAATGCATGCGTCCTACGAGGCAGCGCATCCGAGTTTATGTATGCAAAGACTAATGATTCGTCTGGTGTCCTTCGTCATTCTGCAAACGCAGAGTGGACGGCATTTGCGTCCCGACAGAAGGGCTTTCTGTCTTCTCGGCTGTACGTCCAGCCGGGCGCCAGGACGGAAGACAGTGAGCGATTCGGCGGAACCAAGTTCCTCGTTTTAGACAGGTGAGTCTCGTACGGCTTGGTTTTTACCTATTTGAGACTCCTGTGGGATGCGAGGGCAAACGGTAGACCCTGACCACCTTTGCATCCCTCAAGTCCTCAAAGGGACGAGATCTTTTTTCAGCGGTCGGGGCGGATCCAGTCTAGGTCGAGTGCAAAGACACAACGCGTTCCGTAGTCCTTCGAGGCGGCAAACCCGGTTTTTGACGTGCGCCTTCTTCGCGACTCCACGAGGGTACACTCACTGTTTATGGTGTGTCTTTGTGTTAAAGGAACCGCTGTGTTGCCACGATTCTACTCGTGACACTTTGCGTATTTGGGCTGCATGCTTTGTTTCGCCGCATGTCCTCGTTTTTCCGCTTGTTCTTTTTTTTGAAGGTGGGGAACCGCGGCTGACCAGAGAGCCGCTGCGGAGGCGTTCGCGACTCCGCAAGATCCAAAGCAGTGCGAAGCCAAGGACGCCAACAGCGCAGCGAAGACAACTCGTCACTCTGCTGAGCAGAGAGAGGCACAAGAGCAGAGCGTGGAAGAAGCAGCACGCGCGCCGTTTTGTGACAAAGACTCGGGACAAGTTTATGTTTTCGACTCACGGAAAACTGCACCCCTTTGGCGTGTCTTCACGCATACACAGTCCCCGAACGCGACCCCGTAGAACGGGGAACGTGCAGATCCAGAAGGAGAAGAACGGAAATGTGCTCTTTGCCTTGAAGGGTGTAAAGAGAAGGGGAAGTGTGGAAAGACGACAAATCAGAAGACACATCAAAGGCCTGCAAACAGTTCTCTTTTATTCTGTCGCACCCGGAGTCGATGCGTGTTCTCGTCTGTGCCTAACGCGTCACTTCCTGGCTAAGAGATGTCTCTCGACGTTCGCTGTAAATACAGCAGAAGTACAACGGCTTTGAAGACACATCTAACCGCATTCACGGTGATAAAGGGCTCACCTAACTAACTGCATTTACGGAGATAACTTGTGCACCTTGTGAGACAACGCAGGCGCGTCTCCACTACCTCTGAACTCCTGTGGCACTCGTAAAGCAAGGAATGTCTTAAGACGCGTGAAGTCGTCTGTCTTGAAGAGACAGAGCCGCTCTAGGAAAACAGGCAATTTCGTTCATTCTCTTCAATCAGTCTGGCTGCCCCTTGGCAGAGAAACGCGCTGTTTGCACCAGGTCACGCGAAAGGGTCTCTCTTCGATTTGAGGTATACAGTTCCGGATCGCAGAGCATGTGTTCAGAGACAGTCTCTGCTGCACCTGTAGTAAGTACGGCACAAGGCTTTGTATGGAGACCCGTAATTCGAAATTCAGCTTGCGCCGAGAACAAACAGACGAAAGCTGAAGCAAGGAGATGGCGGCGAGCGGCTTTTGCGCGTAAAGAGGAAACGACTAAGCCCCTGGCACGGTGCCTGCACGTGGAGGCTGTGAAACCTCAAAGGATAACGGGAAGTTAAAGAGAAAGCTGCCAAAGCTCAGCTCAGAAAGAACTAGGGAAGACGAGCAAGACGACATACGGTGTATCTACGAACAGGGGAAGAGACACAGAAAGCGACAACCAAAGAGACAGGAACCCAGAGCGTCGGGACGCAGTCCCCAGGAAGGGGACACTGGCGGGTCACGGCTACGGAGAAAAAGATAGAACACATGAGTTTTTTTCTCACGAGAAGGAAAATTCACACACAGATTTCTCAGTGGATTCCGAAAAACGTGCGCAAGTGTCAACAGTTCGCCCCCCATCGATGACGACACCTGAAACCCAGCTCTCGTCCACCCAAACTTCTCCCTGATGATCGTCTGTACGGAATGGACAGATCGACGGTGTTTAGGAAACTCGAGAAAAAACGCTCTCCCCCATCTAACAAAGCCTCCCTCTGAGCCGAAGGTTGTTCGACAGGTTGCTCTGTGCACCCTGGAAGAATGTACGGATGACCTGATCGAAACGCGCTCTGTTCGACTCCGCGCTCCCAACTCTCTTTTTCCGCTGTAACCGCATGCGCGTTCTGCCGATGAACGGCCTTCGCTTCAAGAAAACGGAACCTCCCGAGGCTCCCTTCCGCAGATCCTGAGCACCTTTCCCGTCTCGTATCCTCATTTTATATGCTCCCAATCGCTTGTCTCGGCTTTGATCTGTGTAGATCCTGAGTACCCTTCCTTCCGCCGTCGCCTCATCTGCATCTTCTCTCCGCTATCTCTGTCTCGCCCTGCGTCTGCCGCGCCGTGTCTTGACTGGACAGGAGTCCTTGCTCTTCTTCGCTAGCCGAGACCCGTTTTTCATCCGCGCTCTCTCCCTCTCGAGAGGCAATATCTTCTTCTCGGTTGCCCTGTCACTGCCCCACAAGGCCCCTAAAATCTCCCGTAGGCGTAGCGCCCTTTCACGCCACTTCCGGACGCCGGCGCGCCCGAAGAAGGCCCTGCGCCTCCAGTGCCGCTCGCAGAGCCGTACGCCGAAGAACAGTAGCTGAAAGGAAAAGGCAAACGCGCACACATGATGAATTTTCAACTTGAGTTCTGACACAAACTCCTGCCCCACCCCGTGCATAGTGCCATCGGGCATCTCCACCTCAGCCTACATGTCTCCCCAAACCTACTTCCCCCTCTGTCCCCCTAAACACATATGCATATCTACATCGAAATACACGTCGAGACATGCGTGTCTCACCTGAAACAAAGATCAGACACAAAATCTCATAAAAACCACCCACAGTTCACTCTGTATATAGTCTCCTCTTTTGCTTTCGAAAAGCCGTTTGTGTCTTGTGCGGAAATCTTACCTCGCGTAGCCTCCACTGGCGCCAGTTCTTCCTGCCCCTACTGGGTTCGCGCTGCTTGTAGCCCCCGCGCCAGCGTTCCCGCCTCCGAAGTTTGAGGCTGCATAGCCCATCGAGTAGCCGGTCGTCTGTCCCCCTGCGTTGCTTCCTGAGTACCCAGCGTTGCCTGTCGGGCCTGCAGGCCCCCCGTATCCGCCCTCTGAGGGCCTCACGGGGCCTGTTTGCCCCCCCGAGGCGTAGCTCCCCATGTTGCTCGCTGCGTCCCCTGCCGCGTTCGAGGCGCCATAATAGGAAGTTGAGGCTCCCGAACTTCCGTAGGTGCCGGCAGAGGGAGACGGAGAAAACGCCTGACTTTGTTCTTGGTAAAATTTGTCGTAACCTCGCGCCGAACCCCCGGGGTTCGAATCGCTCGCGCCCGCGGGGGGCCACCGGGCGCCGCTGGCGGGGGGGCCAGACGACCCGCAAGATGCCCCGTTGACGCTGTATGTGGGTCCTGGAGCACACGAGACACGATTCTGAGATTCCACGTGGAAAACTGAACTGGAGATGGCGGACCGACAAGAAAGAAGCAGCCGAGGCAACGCCCTCGGCAGAAGATGTCCGAGAGATGTAGCGAACGAGGGAAAACGGCACGTCACAGAGAACCGCACGCGCCGACACACCCCCTCACCAAGAAGATCTGAATCAAATAATCTTTCCAGACGTGACTCTCGAATGACTTGTGAATCGATCTACAACAGAGACGACTGGAAGAGACACCTGGAACGTAGGATCTTCTCTCCTTCCCTTTTATCATCCTCTTTTTTCTACCTGAGGTAGCAGCCGCTCCTTGCACGTAGTAGCCACTCGCGTCATGCATGCGGCTTCCTCCCGCGCCGACGTTCCCTCCAGTCTGGTTCAGCGCAGTGTAATTCGATCCTGTCTGGCTGGGCTCCCCGAAGTAAGTCTCGACGCCTGCAGCCGAGGCTCCGTACGAGACATTTCCGCCGGTCCACGCGCCTCGCGAAGACCCTTGCGTGACCGCAGACCCCGCCCCGTTCGCCGCGTACGACTGCTGGTGTGGGGTCGCGTAAGAATACGAATTCTCTGTCTCTGCACTTGGGTGCGAAGACTGACGGTAGCCCCCGTAGGCAGCAGGCTGCGATGAGACAGCAGGGTCGCCCGTGCGCCACCGCTTGGAAGGAGGCCCAGAAAACGCATGCGAAGAATAAGACGCATCTTCAGCCGGTGCCCCTCTGAGAAAATCCAAGCGACACGCACGCACATATATAAATATACACATATATATATATATATACATGTAAATCTCTATCTACATATATATATATATATATATGTCTGCATATATGCATCCGTATTCATGTACACGCATATCTAAATATATATATATATATATATATATGCTTGTGTTTATATGTGGTTTTGGATTTTGAATGGAGGGGAGGAAAAGAGACAAGTGTTTACTGACGAGAGAAGATTTTTTTTTGAGATGTTTGAGAAGCGGAGTGTTCGCCTCGCAACTGGTGCACATATTTGCACCGGGTCGAAAAGACGGGTGCTTGAAGAAGTTAAAACTTGACCCCTCGTTGCAGAACCTTTCCAGCCTTGCTTCTGGTGTACTTCTACGTTCATTTCCAGAAGACGTTTGTCCTACTGCAGCAAGAAAAAAAAATCCAACATGCCCAGGTGACAACAACCTCCGTCGAATCCATCACCACCTTTCTTCCTTTTTTCTTTCTTTTCTTACTCATTGGCATCGTAGCCATACGAATAGCTTGTTGGAGTCTGATAAAACCCCGAAGAGCCTCCTTCCATCCCTCCTTGGTTGCTCGCAGGCGTGACCTGATAGCCGGCGTGGGGTGCAGGCCCTCGCTCGTAGGCCACCGACTGGCTGGGCTCTGATCCGGGCCCATAGCCTAGGAGAATAGAGACAGGAAGACAGAAATGAGGCGATTCGGAGACAAGAAGACACAGAAGCAGTGTCACAGACGAGAAAGAAACTCCGAGAAGGCAACAGTTTCCTGTTTGACTTTGCTCGAGGTGAACAGATTCGGAGTTTTTCGCCACGGATCTGCATGGAGTCCCTCTTTCCGAAAGCGGCAGTCCTTCCAGGTGTTTCTTCTTCTCGCCGCAAGGGCTTTTCCGCATCGCCACTCACCGGAGTAGGGAGGGTCTTGCACTCCTCCTTGGCTGTACCCAACAGTGCTTTGCTGCTGCCCCACATGGCCCATGACTCCGGGGCCCGCGTTTAGCCTCGCGCCTCCAGAGGAACTGAAGTTTCCATAGCCCTGAGCATTCGGGAAGCCCGCACTGTCTCCTCCAGTCCCCGGACCCACGGTGCCCCCGTAGCCTTGGTGCTCGCCACCGAACGAGGCCCTAGGTCCAGGGTGAAACGTCGGGCTCGGGACCCCGGGGCGTCGTGGCGCAGACCCGCAGGGGGGCCCGTATCCTTCGTCGGCGCCGCGTCCCGGGAAGGGGCGACCCCCCCCCACGGGCCTCGAGTACCCTGGCGTCGCCCGTACGTCCACGGGGTCGCCTGCCCCGCCGAACCCGGGCCCGAGGGGCCGCACGTCCCCGTAGAAGGGCCCCGCGGGGCGCGCTGGGGCCCGAAACCCAGGGGCCTGGGGGCCTCGCGCCCCGGGTCCGCGACTCGCAAAGGCGGTGGCCTGACGCCAGAGGCCCGGCACCGGGTGAGCCCCAGAAGGGCTGCCCCCAGGGGGGCGCTGCGCCCCCAGTCCCTGCCCTCGCCAGCCTGGAGGAGAGAACACGAGTGCAGAGAAAGCAGAAAGGAAGATGAAAGAATTGGACACAGAGAGAGACGGAGAGCAGAGAAAGAGAGAAGGGGAGGCGACAGAGGGGAGAGACGAAAGAGAAAAGACAACACACAAAGGAAACACACGATGGTCGAAGAGAAAAGGGAAGGGGCCACGAAAAAAACGAGATGGGAAACCCGACACAGGGTTCGACACCGAAGCTACGGGAGACGAAAGAAACAGACGGCGGTGGAAGGCGAACCGTGGAAGCAGAGGGCGCAGCGAAACGTTTGAAAAGAGAGCCGGCACAGGCGAACATGGGGAAGGAGAGCCGGCAAGAAACGCACTCCGCTCGCCTCAAAAAAGAGAAAAAAGAGTCCGCGAAGGCGAAAGGGAGCACAGAGGAAACTGACGGTTTTGCGAAGGTAGATTCCTCCAAAAAGGAAGAGACTTCCACGAGACACGAGAAAGCTCTAAAAGCCCCGAAGAAAAAAAGACGCGAAAAAGGAAAAGACATGCCCCAGAGTTCAGGTCGCACCAGCAGGACTAGAAAACTCTCGATCACGGGAGAAGCGTTACTGCGTTTCTGGTCTAAACCCAAAGTAAGGGAAACATCTGTGTGCGCGTTCACTCGAATTACGAAGACGTTTCGTCTTGACAACGCATCCTTTTGTCTATCTCGCGAGGTCCCTCTGTCGTCTCCTCGCTTTTGTCGTCCCATTCTGCTCTACGTCCGGTCTCTCTCGGAAGCGCACGCGCTGCGTCGCCCCAGCGTCTCTCTGTGTGCTCGTTTTCCCCGTCCTTTCTCATCAAGTTGGGTCGTCTCTGACACCCGGGAGCCACGCTCACCAGCGATTCTCGGGTCGTATTTCAGCGACAGTTTGGAAACAAGAAGGGAGGCAGACTTCGACCCGAAGAGTTTGAAGAGAAACAGCTCATTGACATGCGGCAGAACCTCTCGCGAGTGTTGCATCACACTCGCCGGGACACGGAGAATGTTGAAGTCTTCGGGGTTCCCGCCTGCCTGAAAAGGAAACTCAACAGGGTACGCCTCGGCTGCTGTCTGGCACGAAAAAACTTCGCAGCATCCCCCAAACCGGAAATCTCTCGCACACACACGCACGCATGCAGACTCCCCTCGCCTACGACCTTCCTCTTTCGGGACTTTGCTCGCTTTCGTCTCTGAACCGGCGAACCCTGTGCTTCTCGGCTTTTCCGGGAGGTGGAGGACAACGCTTGCAGAGCAAGGGAGGAGAGAGGGATGCCGCACCGGGTTGAGCTCGTTATCGCCATCGTAACGACAGACGGAGAGACCAGAAAAAAGACAGTTAAGACTCACCTCTGAATCCACGACAGGAGGGGGACGAAGATGCACAAACAAGTATCCGTCAGTCCTACATATGGCTGAGGCCTCTCTCATATGCCAAAAAGACGCGGAAGAGGACACCCAGTCCGAGCATACAGAGAAGGCACTGATGGTGGAAGGAACACAAACGACGGCGTTACAGAGAGAGGAGCACAAGGAGACAACAAGAGAGGAAACAGAGCGACCCGCGTATCGACCAAACAAGAAGAACTGAAGAGACCGCGTCCGAGAAAAACAAAGTGCAAAGACGGGCAAAAAAGTGCAGACACGACCCGAATCGCGAGACCAATCACCGCCTTCTCAGATGGACATCTTCACACACTCAGGGGCATGCAACCTCGGAAACTGCCATGCTTCCGACCACGGAGTTCTGCTGTACGTCCCCGCGTCCCGCCTTCCCCTCCCCCCTTCCCACACAGCCTCTGCCTCCACTTGAACAACAGAGAGCGTCGCGGGTGCCACAGGGAGAAGAGAACCGCGCAGACCAAGACTGAAGGAGAGAAGGACGAAAAGAACAGGAACGAGTGCGATGTCTGTCTACTCGGCTCCTCACCTTCTTTCCATCTTCTTGAAGCCGCAAGGCGTGGAAGACGAGACACCCGAGCCAGGCGGCAGTTTTCTCTTCGACGCCTTCGAAGAGTGCCGCGCTGGCGCCGTTCTGCGGAAGTTAAATCACGAAACATGTTTTTTCTGTCTCTCTGTCTGCTGCCACAGCTCTTGCTGCAGACGTCGAAGTCCACCCGGTTCATTCGTGCGTACACAGACGCGTTCGTGTGCGCAAATGCGAATAAAGAAAGAGAGACGCATGCACTTGTTGTGAAGTGCATGCAAGTCCTTCCGATGACGCATGGAAAGTAGGGAAGAAAAGAACAAACAGATGCCTATTTCTCTACACACGAGTGACAAGAAGCAGATATGTGTGGCTGGCGAGTCTCAGCCTCGTCGAATCACGTGGACCCCACAGGGTGCCGTTTCCATGCGCAGAGGCGTCGCAGTCAGATGCATGCATGCAGAGAAGGGAGACGTTCCCTCGGTTCAGTCCTCGCGACGGCTTCTTCGAAACAGATTGGAACTGACTCCAGACTGGTAGTACATGTTCCCTCAAGCAAGCACCGTCGGCAGAGCTGTCGACAGACTCTGGCCTTTCGACTCTTCTGGAGTGGTTTAGAGAACAAACAGTTCCCGGGCCTCACCTCCGGAGACTCGTGTCTGTGGACGGCGGGCCTCCAGGCCTCGAAGCGACTCAGGGAGAGACGGAACTGCAGAAACAATGACCAAGGTGTAGAAAAGAAACGCCGCTTTTGAGAAAACGAGACAGCATGGAAGAGAAAATCAAGAGCCCAAGACTCCAAAAAACTCGCTCTGCCACAGAAGACAAAACACGCCTCAAAAAGTCCACCCTTTCTGCTTTTCAATTTCACAAATGCTCTCATCTTCTATACACACAAATATTTATATATATATATATATACATATATACATATGTAAACATATATATATATACATATATATATGTATATATGCATACAAACATGTACCGGCATATGCAGATACGGACTTAGGAGTATATACACAATATACACCTATAAAAAGCATCCACAAGTAACATGTAGATATCTGCTTCTGTACAAGACACGAAGACATCCACACGTACAGTATGTGAATATATGCGCCGCACAATACGTGAAGACATGCATAACTACAGCAATGCATGAACGCAGGACGCAGATATCTTCAGTTGTACACTCTCCAATGATATATTTATAGGATATCCAGCACCTACAAAAAAAGATCTACACATATATATATATATATATATATATATTGGACAAATACGGCGGCCTATGAGAACGTTGATGCAGTTTTAAAACTGACGTCCTGGTTGCTGGGTCTTTGGAAGGAGCAGAACTTTGCGAGTCTGTCCATGTCAATCATGGGGAATCCTTCAAGAGCGTTTGTTTTTGGTTCCGCTTCACCCTCGACGAGGGTCTCTTTCGCCGCAGGGCCTTCTTTCTCCTCCGCTTCTTCGGCTGCACGCGTTTCTCGCGCCGCTGTCTCTTCCCCTCCTGCCTCTTGAGTTTCTCGCGCGTCTCCCTTCTCTTCTTCTCGCGCCTTCTCTTCTGCGTCCTTCTTTCCTTCTTCTGCAGCTTCTGCGTCGCCGCTCGCGTCAGGGGCGTCTGCGCCTGCAGCTGGAAATTCTTCGGGGAACTCTTTCAGAGACGCCGTCGGCAGGCGCGAGGGCCACAGGAGCAAATACTCCGCATTTGGCCGCACGACGCCCCGCGAGGACTTCAGCACACTGAAGCAGAAGAGGTGGAGCCGCAGCACAAACAAGTCGCTCCCAAACCCGACCAGAGGCGGACACCTGCAAGTACACACACACACAAATACGCGACAAAAGCGTCTTCCACCAAAAAATCTGCCAACAAATTCTCTTGTTCAACCACATCCACATATAGATATATGCATGCCCATGTATATATATACATATATGTAAGTATATATAATGCATATATATGTATATATATGTATATATACATATATAAATATATATATGCATATTATAGGTATCCATGCAAATGGAGATGTAGATGTGCAAATTAAATGGGTTCAGCAGACTTTGGAGGCGAACGTGGAGAGGTCCGGCGACATGCTGAGACACACGCACCACGGTTTCTCAACGAAGGAGACACCCCACAAAAGACAAGCATACAGCAGTGCCCATATACGGATGCCAAGGCCATTTGCTGCAAAGAGAGCAAAACATGTCTTTCCTGAATCCGAAACACTCACAACTTCATGCATGTCTACAGACTTACACAACTGCATATACTCACAGATATCTCCCGCCAATACGAATGACTCACACAGCAATAAAACCCACACATACACATAGACAATTACGTATGCAGATATATATCTATATATATATCTATATATATATCTATATACATATATATATCTATATGTACAATATGGATTTCGTTTTCTGTTGCTTCTGTCGATGTCACATGTGCTGGAGACTGTGCGACAGACCCGTGGTAGGCGAGGCCTGGGAGAACGAGGATGAGGCGATCGAAGCATCCAGAGGAAAAAGAGTTTCGCAGCTGAGCCGGATTAACTCCGAAGTGCACTCGCGAGCCTCCGTCGCGCAGCTCCTGGACGCGCGGCTTCGCTTCATCCTGAATATTCAAGAATTCGAAAAAAATAGGAAAATTGGGAAATCAATGGAGAGTATGTCGCTGTGCGAAAGAAGTTCCCAGGCCCGAGAGCCGAACTCTTAAAGTATTTCAGAGCAACAGATTCACACACGCCCCGACATATATATCTACACATAGAGTTGGAACCACATGAAAAAAAGTAGATTCACATGTTTATATGGGTATCTCTTCAGAGACACATATATTCATGAGTAGTGTATGCCTCTCTCTCTCTCTCTCTCTATATATATATATATATGTATATATGTGAATGCGATAGCTGTACATGCATAATATATATATATATATATATATATATATATATATATGGATGTAAGAATGGGTGGAGGTGCATCTGCAGGAGTTGCTCGCTGTTCCGGGAGCTTCCCCATGTGTTCTGTGAGGGTTCCACATTTCTCCGGCGCCACTCGGTTGCCGGTTTTTCTCAAAACGTTTCGACTTTTTACCTTCACTTGGTCTTCTTGAATTCCGCATGCGACGTCTAACTCGTCTGCGGGGAACGCCGGACTGCCGGCCAGACAGACGGAGAACGAAAAGTTCTCGTCTCCAACCACGAGAGTGCGCTGCGACACAGCGAACAAGGCGCTCAGGAGGTCCCAGTTCGACCAGCTTCGAAACAGTTTAGTCGTGCAAAACGAAGGCACAAGCAGAGAAAACCGCAGCTGTGCGTCGCTCAGTCTCCACCCGTCCACCTCGTCCTCTCAACAAAGATTTTCTTTTGCGTCGCCATCTCGCACCCGAGACAAAGACGCACTGCGTCGACGTCCTGTCTCCTTCCTATATCTCCACATTTGCTTGCCGCAAACCAAAGTGGAGAAAAAAAACTCATCTACCGACATCCCTTTCAACACGCATCCCAACACTTGCATATAGATGCATATATATATATATATATATATATAAGTATGTATATATATAAGGATGCACTTGTATATATAAATTTATATATATATATATATATATATATACCTATGTATTTATGCGTGTACGTATGTCTATGTAAGTGTGTAGGCATGTTTAAGCATATCTGTGGAAACTTTCCAGAGCGACTCTTTGGCGCTTTTTTTCCTTTTCTGTCTTTGGCGACACGCTCCGAAAAGCGTACCATCGTGGAGAAAGAAAGAAGAGGACGTCCACTGCGTCGTCGTCAAAGAGGAAAGCAGAGACAGAGGAAGCGAAAAAGACACTGCGATACTCGGAGAGGGACGAAGAGACAGTGTCGAGGCCTGTCAGAGAAGAAATCTGGTGGTTCGAGTTTCGCTTCTTAAACTCTCAGGTTCTTGTTCTTCCTCGGTCGTCTCCCTCTTTGAAGGCTGCGCAGCTCCATGGAGTTTCGTGCTCTCGTGCTCTGCCTTCGTCTTTTTTTCTCCTTCTCTCGGCAGGTCTTGGATCTCGTTGTTGCCCCGAAACAAGAAGCCACACGTCGAAGCGTTGTCCCTCCTCTGCCCTCTCTCTGTCCCTTGCTGTTCAGCGGGCTGTACAGACACTGCAGGTCGCCCCGTTCGTCAGCGAATGGCCCAGTGCCTCTTGTCTACCCGTTCTCCCCTTTTTCTTTCCAGAAAAAGACGGCAAGCACGGCTTTTGTGTGCGAAAGGCAGAGTCGGCAACAGAGACGAAGACGCTCCACGCCAGAGAACGAGTTTCCTCGCGAAGACGCTTGGACTCTCGGCTGTCTGTATAACCGAGCTTCTCTCGCGATGCTCCTCGAGTCGCCAGCGAAGAAGACTGACTGTCCACGAAGAACACCACCCCGGACGCGTTTTCACCGCTGCATGCAGCCGCCGACGGGGGGAGAAAAGGCACACAGAGAGTCTGCGGAGAGTCGGGGAGCTGAGGCAGAAATCGCGGAGAAAACCGGACTGGAAGAGCGAGAAAACGAAAACGCGTTGGAAAGGCGGAAGGATGGAGAGTCAGATTCGCCTCGCCTTCGCGAGCACACCCGCCGCGACAGTGCCAGCAAGAGCCGAAGGAGACACGACACCGGCGACTTCTCTTCGAGCGAAGCTGCCCGGAATCTCCCCTGCCGCTATTGTCTTTTCTGTTTCCTGGAATCCCTCGCGACAACCTTCTTACAGAGAACCTCTCCGATAGCGCCTTGGGAGTCTCTGCGTGAGGCGCTCTGCACCTCCGGGAACGAAGACCAGGAATGTGAGCGACACGGACGACTGCCTACTCAGCAGACAGACGACGGCAAGCAAAAGCTGCGAGTAAAAAACAGAAAAAAAGAGGAAATGCCGCCAGGGAGAGTCGCCACCCGTCTCCCCGTTCCGCCCCCCAGCTCGAGTGCGCGCGAGAGACCTCGCGCAAAACCGGCAAAGAAATCCGTGCAGAGCGGCGCGAAAAGGGACCCCGTCTCTCTCCGCAGCGCCCGTTCTCTCTGCTGTGGAAAGGCTACGTGAGGCGCTACACAAAGAGGTGCAGATTGACACCTGTAGACGCGAATGCGTTTTCTCTGTCGCCTCGAGAGCCGAGACACCAGCCATCGGAGGCGTATGTACACCGCGTGCTCTCTCCCCGGGGCGGGTATCGCTGGATGTGCAAAGGCGCCGTGAAGCGCGGGGGAATCCGGTAAAAGCGAATTTCTGTGGCTTGTCCTTTTCTGCTTTCGTTCTCCTGCACATCTGCCGTGAAGGCGCAGACAATTCGCCGCAAGAAAGCGACGGAAAACGCGTCTTGGCGTCTGCTGTCCGAGCGAGTCCCTTCGTCCTGGGAATCTTCTTCGGGTGTGGAACGAGAAGAACGCAATCTCGGCAGAAGACTACCGCTTCCTCTTTGAGGAATGCGTCAGGGAGCAATCTGTCGACTGCTGCGTGGAGACACAAGAGAACGGGGAAGCGCTCTGTGGTGACGTCGATTTTTTCAGGAAAGACCCTGTGCTCCTCCTCGCGGGGTGTCTGTCCTGTCTCGACGGAGAAGAAGCTTCGTTCGTGAGTCGCGAAACTCTGAAAGTTCCTTTTCCTTCTCTCCTGTCGGCCTGCGTGTGACACCCTTCCACTTCTCTCTGCGCGTCATCGCTGTTCGCGTCGGGAACTTAGGAACTCTTTCTCTCCAGTCTTCCCTGTGTCTTTCGAGAAAACGCGGAAAACATGGCACTCTCGCCGATCGGAAGGTCCCCCCCGTATCTTTCTGTGCTGAGTCAGTTTCTTCGGCCGCTGACCCTCTCTCAATCTTTTCGCGCGCGCGCTGCTCCCCGCCGTGTTTCGCTTGGACAGCCTTCATGTCATTTTCGTGTCTTCTGTCAATCGAGAACATCTGAGACGCGCCCCCCTCCTGTGAGGTCCTCTCGCTCTCTGCCTTCTGCCGCAACGCGTGCAGGGTGTCACAGCTCTCAGAAGACGATAGCGATCCCTGCGAGACCGCGCTCGTCTTCTTCGTCGTCTTCAACTTCTCCGTCCTCTCCTGGCACTCTGTCGCCACTGTGGAGCCGACGAACACGGCCTGGACTTTCTCCAGCAGGTGGAGTCGAGGACTTTTCTCGTCTCTGTTCTGTCCACCGTTGTTCGAGGACCTTCTCCAGGTCGATTTCGTCCCTCTATTCTGCCTCTGCCGCTCATGCTTTCGCCTTTGGCGGCGACGCTCGAAGTTCTCACGTCCTTGCCCGCGCCCCCGCTGCTTTCTCCAGATCTCTCTCCCCGTCACTCTCTTCGTTTGCTGCTCTTCCTTCCTCTCCTCCTTCTTTTGATTTTCTCGATATCATTGCACGTACTTCTGTGACTTCGCCCTCTGTCCTCGCCTCTGCGCCTCTGCGTCTCGGACAAGAACTCCGCGAAAAACGACATGCAGTCTTCTCGCAGAGCAGAGGGTATAAACCGGTCATTGACTGGGTCAAAAACAGGATAAACGCCCGCATGCGCCAGTACCGAAAACGGTCTCTCAAGAAGAAGAACCACAGCAAAGTCATCCAGCGATTCAAACTCACACGGTGCGGACTCAGATGATGCTCAACAAATACTCGACCACCGTCCTTGCTTCTCGCCACCTCCCTCGAGTTCCGAGACGCATGCATGTTTACCCACTGATATCAATATTTTTAAAGGAAGAGATTCGAATTCGCCATCCTTCACTTGCTCAAGTCTATATATATATATATATATATATATATTTATTGAAACTGATCATTAAGTTCTTCAATAAACGGATTTACTTACACGTTCCAACGTAGAAGCATGTATATATATATATATATATATCTTGGAAGATATCAATACATATTTGTACTGAAGTATCCCATTATACACACATGCGTATAATAACAGGATTCTGTTTTTGTGCATCCACATCTACCATATATATATATATATATATATATATATATAGGCTTCATCGTGTAATCGCGGATGCATTCGTATTTTTTTTGTATTTGACGATTTTTGCGTGGGTGTTTGTCCTCGTGAATCTTACCTTGACCGCACCAAATTTGTGCGTTGGGTTTTTCATTTGTTTCTGCGTTTTTCTAGGTTTGGTTGGCAGCGCCTCCGGTCGGGCAGAAACGGAGAAAAGGAGAACCTCGTACGTATTTTTGCCTTGTCGATTGTTGCATCTCCTCTCAGGAGTCTCCATTCCTCCCTTGTATTCTCTTCACTTTTTTCTCTCTCCTGATCGAGTGCTCTGTTGCTCTTTCAGTTGCCACCGCTACGCGTCTACTCCCTGTTCCTGCCTGTGAATGTCTTCTTTCTGTGTTGTGTTCGGCATCTCCTCTGTTTCTCTCTTTTTTTCATGTGCATGTGGAGATTTCTGACCGTCTCTCTGTCTCTTCGCTCTTCTGTTCTTGTTCTCTCTCTCTCTTGCTGAGTCTACTCTCTCTACATATGTATATATATATATATATATATATATATGCATATGTTTTTATGTATGTGTATGTCTGGGTGTGTGCATCTGGGTGTTTTCTTGAGGCGTACTTTTTTGTGGAAGAGCTCGAGAATGTCGTCTGTTTCGAACGCTTTGGGTCCGTTGCGTTCTTTCAGACCCACAAGCAGCTCAAGAGAACAATGGGCTACACCTTTGTCTCGCGCGACGACCTCTGGAAGTTCCGTTTTCAACTGCCGAGCCACATTCTGCGGTGAGACGAAATCGTAGTGTCTCCACGTTTCAGAAAAAATGATTTTTCCTCTCCCGAGGCAACAGCAGACTTTTTCTTGTCGGCGTTTGCAGAATGCTCCAATTTCGTCTCCCTGATTCGCTCCGAAGGTGCTTCCTCGTGGAATTTGCTTCCGATACACCCTCATGTAACTTCCTGTGTCGACCCAGTACTTTTCGAGTCCTACATCTACACATGCAAGTATATATATATATATATATATTTACATGTGCACGTACTTATACATATGCATATATGCATATATATATATATATGTAATTTTATACACATAATATCGTGTAGGGAGATACCGTCACGAGGACAGGACAGCGATGTAGATTAACGAAAGCTGCCAGAGTGAGGAGGAGATTTCCTGTATTCGAAAACACACTGCAAGATGGTTAATGCACCGTTACTGTTCTCGCTGTCTACGCGATTCATAAACATAACTATGAATGCACTGTTGTGTTTTCACGTTCAGCTGTTTGCATGCGCACAAGTTTCTCTATGCCTATGTATGGTGAGTTCGGTTTAAGTTCTCTTGTGTCTTGCAGACTTCGGGACGCTCCAATTAATCGAAATCCGAACATCCGGAAGATCCGTCGGTCTCTTCCTTCCTATTTCGGCTGAGAGAAAGCTGAAGAGCACCGGAAGAAGCGTGGAGACGGTGTGGTTCTTGTGTTGTGTCTGAGTTTGGGGATTGAGGAGCGTTCGAGAGAAGAGAACGAGAGAAAAAACAGTCCTCTCACTCCTCACGCCTTGACCCATTGGCCGTTCCTTTCTCTCTCTCGGACTTGGGACCTCTGTGCCGAGGTGTCTGTCTGGTCCGCTCTGTTTCGATCTTTTCTCTTACTTTCTCTCTGCGTGTGAGCCGCAAACGGCAGGTCGACTGCTTGTATTTTTTGCTATTTCTTCGTCAAATGAACGGCCGGCGCCGCCTCTGGGCCGAGTCCTCTGCGTGCGAAGCTGGCGCAGATTTTCTGTCGCTTCTGAAGCCAAGCCGATTCGTCGAAGCCGAACTCTACCCCCATTGTTTGTCGAGGTCCTGTGTAGAGACCTTTTTAGCAGACCCCCGTGGAGTGACGAAGCTTTGGAAGCGCCGAAATGCGAGACAGCTGTATCTCACTCTTGAACGCACTGAAAGGAAGAAGCCAATTTGTTCGCACCCAGAAGCAAAGAGAGACTCGAAACATGCTTGTGCTTCTTCACTGCAGAAATGGAGTTCCTTGCGTCTCCGTCGAGAAGCTGTTCTCTCCCTACTGCCCATGCAGAGATAGAGAAATCTCACAGCAGCCTTTGACAGCAGAGGCGCTGTTCTTGAACCATATTCCGATACGCGCGTTTCGTGTGCGCGCTTCTGATGTTTCGAAGAAGTAAAGGAGCATTTCTGGATTTCTTCAAAGAGCTTGAAGCCGCTGCTTCCCTGGCGATGACAAGGACAAGTGTCTCTTGGTGTCTCTTCCGACAGAGACGCACAGATCTGACGCGTCGAAAAAACACAGTGAAACCTCTTGCACCCGTTTGGGAACGGACGCCTCTCTGCCTTTTCTCTCGTCGGATGACACAAACGACTCAAGGAACACAGAAACGTGACGTTGTTGCTGAAAGTCGCGACCTTTTAGTCTCTGTCTTTCCAGTGACGCAGCCCCGAGGGAGACTCCCCGACGCGCTTCTTTTCCTCTTCAGCACCTGCATCTCCGCTGAAAGGCTGTAGCCTCTTGGATACGAAGAACATCCTTCGTGGTTCTTCAAGGTTCCTTCTTTTCCTCTCTTCTCTGCAGGCGTTTTCTTCTCTCAGGATCCATTTTTCAGTTTTATGCAATGCATGCGCCATGTCCATCGGGTCTGGCATCTCTTACACCTCTTTAACCTGCGTCCTCGTCTCCTCTCTGCCTCCCGCGTCCTTCTCTTCATTCTCTGTTTTCCCCTTTTTCCTGGCTTTGCTCCTCTCTCCCTGTCGCTCCACCTCTCTCCCCTGTCGCTCCACCTCTCTCCCTGTCCTTCTCGCGTTCTTCTCGAATCTCTCTTCTTCGCTTCCTCTTCTTTCTGTTTCTCTTCTTTCTGTTAATCTCCCTCCTTTCTACCTCTCTTGCGTGGCATCCAGTTTCCTTTTCTTCTTCACCTCTCTCACTTTGAAGATCTCTCTTGCTGCGCCTCCGATGTTCCGGTCCTTCTCTGCGCTGTTAATCTCTCTCCCTTTGCAATTCTCTCTCCACCTCCGCGAAGAAGTCATCGTCGCCTGCGAAGGCGGCAGCCTCCTTCTTCTCACACCCGTCGCCTCGCATCCTGTCTCGTGCGAGCGTCACACCGTTTCCTCGGCTTATCGTCGAAGACAGAGAAGCCGCGGAAGTCGAACCACAAACCGCAGCGAGCGACGCGCTTCCTCCAGAAGAGGAAAGCTGCTTGCGAGTTGACGCCGCGCCAGAGGCAAACGACGCCGTCGACCGAGACGAGTTGTGGGAGACAGCTGAGGCCTCTCCGTGAAGTGCACTCGAGTTTCCAGATGCAGGAACAGCAGCAGGAGACGGGAGAGAAGTCGAAGGAGAGACGCGAGGAGGAGATGGTCTCGGGCAACCGAAGGAAGAGAAAGACGGCTGCGTCGGCGCGGCAGGGCCGCGAGAAGAACTCGAGAGACCGACAGCGTCCCAGCAGTCGACCGAGATTTCTTCGTCGTCTTCGACTGAAAAAACAAACAGGAAAGAAAGACACAGGTTCATTCGCCTCAGACGCAGTAAAAGAAGAGCGACAACGGGCAACGAGAAGTCAGAATGCCGCAAAAGAAGTTCTCAAGCAGCAAGAAGACACACAGAGCGCCTGAAGCATGCGGGAAAAACAGATGGAAATGGTGCATGCACTCAAGCCGTTTAGGAGACAAAGGAACGCCGACGAATGACAGATCTGTGACTGCTTGCAAAAAACATAAGCGACGGCCACTACAAACACTTTAGATTCCGAGATCGTCTGAGGAGACCACTACGCATGCAGAATTCTATCTACTTGTCAAGTCACGATACAGACAAATCTACATGTCTACACAAAAGAATTACGTATACACAGACACACACGCGCAGTAAGATAAATACATAGAGATAAGCGTGTATCGATACGCATATTCAAAGCGGCATACATCTTTATATATATATATATATATATATGCAGATATATGTATATATATATATATATATATGCATACATGGTGAGGGATAAATGGGCGTGTCTATCTATTAGTACATGCCCAAATATATACATATATATATATATATACACGTATTTATAATTATGGAGTGGAATTTAGAGCCGTGTATTTATGGGGGAGAAATTGCCTTACCCCACGCATTGATGGTATCAGCGGCGTCGTGGAAGGCCTTGTCGTCTGCGAGAGTGAGAGTGGCTTCCCTTGTGCCAAGTCCTGCCCCCCCAGAAGGCTTTCCTCTCGCTGCATCCAGAGCCAGAGAAGAAGTCGAGACGCGAGAAGAAAAGGCAGCAGAAGCTGCGACAGACTTGGGAGGCTCCGACGGAGGCGGCGGGCGCTGAGGTGGATTTGGAAACGAAGAGGCGGAGGAGAAAGAAGACGCAGAAGAATAAGGAGCAAGCGCAGAGGAGGAAGAAGGGGAAGGAGAGGGACTGGCTCGGAAGTCAAGTTTACTTGAGGCGTCGTCTCCTGCGCCTCGAACACTCGCTGAAAGGCAGGGGAAAGAGGAAGGCAAAGGTTCACTCAAACTACACGCGATGAAGGTAGGCAGGTGTATGTACAGCTGAGAGACTCGGATCTCGGGATGTGTACACTGACAGGCCGTCGCAGTTGAGACGAAGAAACGAAAGTGGACAGGCAGAGAGGAACCACTGAACTTCCTTCGCTGCTCTACGGTTACACAACAGAGACCACAGGCACACACTGAAAAAGACATTTGAGGCGCGGCCGACACCCATCTTGATTCTCAGCTGCCTCTGGGGGCGCATGTACACGCAAAAGAGCTACGAAAATCGGTGCATATGGTACAGGAAGTCTGTCTGCAGCTTCAGCTGTACAGATGAGCGCAAGTTTTCAGTGGGACTTGAAAAGAAAGAGAAGCGAAGAGAAAAAGACACTGTCAAAAGGGAAAAGCATTCGTACCGAGGGAGGCCTTCATCGTTTTAGCCATTGCGCCGAACCAGCCGCTGTCTGAGGCTGGCAGCGTCGCACCCCCACTGTTCGCGTCTTGGGGATTTGCATGCGTCGGAAGAGAGTCCCGAAGGTCTCCTCTTCCCGCTGAAAAAGGAGAGACGGAACAACGAAAGAAATGAGACACAGACGCAGGCCGGTGCGGAAATCGAGCAGAAAAAAGAAAGCAGAGAGAGGCCAGGAATAGGAGAGAGAGAGAGCTGAAGAGGGGGGAAGCAAGGACTCAGAGCACAGAGGAACGCACGGAGAAAGAGGGACGAGAGAGAGATGTGAAAAGAGGGAGGAAGAACGGCGAGCATGCAAAGATGCAGAAATCTGAACGAAGGAGACTGACCTCGAGTGGCGTTTCTTTCCTTGACTTTATTCTCCACCGCGACAACGATTTGCTTCAGAGTCTCCACCGCCATATCAGAGACAGACAAATCTTCTTCGTCGAGAGTCGCCACCCCCACCCCCGCAAGCAGGGACTGGACGAGCGCATGCAGAGGAAAGAGACCCAGGCAGTGACTCACAGACTGCAGAAACCGCAAAGGAGACAAGAAATCCGAGAAAAAGAAAGATAGGATAGGAAAAGAATTGGAAGAAAAAACGAAGAAGAGAGAACAAGAAACGAGCAAGAACAAGCCGCAGAGGGAACGTTCAAAACAGAGGAAGACGAAAAGAATACGACAGACAAACGGGTGAGCTCGCGAGGAGAGGCACCGCAAATACAAGTTAAACACAGCGGCGAAAGGGAGGAAGAAGGAAACGAAAAGATACAAGAAAAACACAACACTACAGCTCTTTCTCTCCCACTGCATCACTGCTTCCTCTCCATGTCTCTTATCATCTAAACGCGTCCTCGTATCTAACTACGGATGTATATGCATGCTTGCATATATATATATATATATATATATGCATACATTCATAAATCGATGCATGGGCATAAATAGGCATATGAACATAGACAGATAAAGAGATAATCGCAAAAAACAGAATAGCCAGGCAGATCGAACAACACTGTTACATATATGCATACATATATATTTTCGACGTGGATAAGCCGTGAACGCGTCTGTCTATGCATGTGGATGTTTCGACACTCCGAGTCACGAGTTACATCACTCTTCTGGTTTTGATTCTTTTTTTATGCCGCTCTTAGAAGCACGCGTGTTCTCCCTGCCTTTTCTTCGTCGGTTTCTCCTCTGGAAAGGAGGATTTCTGCGAGAGAAAAATGAAAGTCCTTGCCTGGAGTGCTGCCTGGCGGCAAGGCGAGAAGCTGTCCTTGAGAGAGGAGAGGAAAATCTGTTGAAGCAGCTGAAGAAACGAACGCAAATAGACCGGAAGAAGGAGACGCCTTTTGACTTCAAAACGTCGTGCGCCGAAAGAACGGCGACGCTTCGTCCATGCAGTCTGCAAAGTGAGAAAAGAAATGCCACTGCTTCTCCCGACAGGAAGTCTCAGAAAGTTGTCACCCCTCTCTCTCGAGATGAGTAGCACGCCTCCCCCGGTGGAACTCTCGAGCTTCTTCTAGAGAGACTCCAGGAAAAAAACCTGACGCTCAAGTGAATGACATCAATCCGCGTCTCTGGTCTGTCGCAGGTTCGGTAGGATGTCCGGACATGCTGCGCATGCAATCCAGACCCTGCTGCTCCACGACGCGAGGAAGGAGCGGCTTTCCAGAAAAGAAACGCGAGCAACACAAGGGGTGGACCGCGAACAAGCGTTCAGGAAAAGAAGGAACGGCAAACAGGCAAGAGACTGGAAACCACACAATGCATGTAGATGTCTCTGCTTGAAGGCCCTTCCTTGCCATTCTTTTTTCTGTTTTTTTGCTCGACCTGGAGAAGACGATCAGGATGCTTCTTGAAGAGAGGAACCGTCTGAGGCAGACACGCAATCTTCGCTGCGCAAATGCATGCGTTGGTGCGAATAAGTCCCTCTTCGTCTCCCGTCAGGCGCAGCAGCTGGTCGAGGCAAGTCTGCAGCTGAAACGAACGAGAAAAACAAAATCAACTCGAAAGATCGAAAAAGCGAAGTCTTGTGGAGGAACACGCGCGGCACAAAGAAACAGAAAACCAGGGGGGGAAGACTCTCGAGCAAGAACGAGATTCGAAGTAAAACAGCGTTGGAGATACAACTAAACACGGAGAGATCACTACAAACGGATGCAAACGAAGATAGACAGAGACACAGAACGATATACATATTCATCCAATACGAAGGGGATATACGTAAAGATATTCATATATATATATATATATTTATATGTGTAAAGATATGGAAGGAGGCATACAGAGAGAGATGCGACAGATATATTTGTCAAAATACTTATACGTATGTAAATATATATATATATATATATATACTTGTACAAGCAGACGCACAAAGCGGGGTGCAAAGCAAAGAAAGGTAAGCGTATATAAGCAAACACATAGAACAAGAACAGAGCGGTGGTTTTCTCGAGAGAGTGCACTGGATGAAGAGGCGAGAGTGAGGAGAAAAAAAACGGCAGATAAAAAGCCACAGCAAAAGCGACAGGTGACCGAGCAACTCCCCCAGAAGAGAGAAGACGAGACATCAAATCACGATTTTCTTTCGGTCCGTGCTCGCGCAAGCAGTCCTCGAGTCTCCGAGGCATTTCCATCCAGTGTCTTAAGAAAAAAATGAAACTGACTGAAGAACCTCACTGTCTTTCTGTCGTCTCCAATTTTCGCACAGACGAGGACGAGAGATTTGACAGTAGCTTCTCGAATGGCGAGAGCAGAGTCGAGCAAACCGAGCATCAGACTGTCAAAAATTCGTGTGTACAGACACCTCGGCATCAGGGGGTCGAGGACCGGAAAAGAAGTCAACAGCGTGTAGCTGCAGACAAGACAGAAGAATCCAAAACTCTTCCACTGAAACGCTTGCCCTCTCAGAGCTTTCAAACGCACTCAAGGACAAGGACCACGTGAAACAAGTTGCATAAAAAAGCTGATATTCTTTTCTCCTCTCCGAATGTTAATACATGCTCACATAAAAAACATATTATATATATATATATATTACATACATACATACATACATACACCTATCAATACTCCTATACCGGTGTTGAAACTATTCACGCATTCACACATAAAAGTATAGATATACACACAAATGTGTATATGTTCTCAGCTCTCTTTACCTAAACCTTCATATATATATATATATATATGCCTATATACCTTTTACTATGTATACATATATATATATATATATAGATTGAGACATAGATAGCTAGATAGGTGTGCCGAGTTGTGACATGTTTGACTCACCGAATCGCTCTGTCACTGGATTTAAAGAGTTTTTCGAGGACATTTCGTAGCCGTTGGACTTGCACAGATTCGCGTTCTTTTTCGGGATTTATTCCAGACGCAACCAAGGCGACGCAGCCGACGACGGCGGGAACCAAGCTGCTTGCAACGCATGCGCCGTCGCCGTGACTCGCCAGCTCTGGAGCAAAGCTTCGGGATACACTGGGATCAAGAAGTTTGAGGAGTTCGGGGAGAATCTGTTGTTCCTGAACAGCGCGCGGGAGGGGAGACTCGCCGCTCGCTTCTCCCGGCCCGTTGGGTACAGGCGCCTGAAGCATTCGGGGGAGTTCTTGCTCGAAGAACGTTTCTTTCTCGTACGCGCCTTTCACGTGGACTTCTCGGAGAAAGAGCAAACAGCTGCAGGTGCAACTCGAGTTGAAGAAGGCGTCGCTCTTCAACAGATCGGAGAGAAAACGTGGAGACGGCGAACTACGCAGCAGGCGGTCCACGAGCTGTCTAGACGTCGCAGACAGCAGCGGCGCTTGCGCAGACACTGACGAAGCGGAGAGATCGAAGAGACTCCCAAACGAACTCCCGTAGCTTGCATTGGTGAATCGTGTGAGCGACGAAGAAAAACAAGAGCTGGACGGCGCGGGCGGAGACATGCCAGACAACGTCGCGTAGGTCCAAACCACCACGGAAGCCAACCCCCACCTGAGAGAAGAGAAAGAGAACGCAAACACACAACAGGTGAAAAAACGGCAAACACACAAGTCACACAGCACACACGTCCCTTCTACTCACCAATCTAGATAACTAAATATATTTATATAAATATATAAATATATCGACTTCTGTCTCTCTCGTGCGGATAGTATATATATATATATATAAATGCATCAATACATCCATACATGTTCACCATTAGCTCTCTATCTACATCTGTGTGCACCGATGCATATACGGATATCGTTGGGAAGCTGCAAGCAGATTTGTATCTCGTTTTCACAGGAAATCGGGAGTGTTTCGCTGGCTCACGCGGTGTCTGGACACTCGGAAATCGAAGATTTCGGAAGCTGCGTTTCCCTTGCTTACCAGTCGATCCACTGAGCAGGGAGGCCAGGAGGCACACGCTCCGGCGGCTGCCAGCCCTGGAGGGCAGCGGCGCTGCGCCGAGCGTCGCCAATCAGCGCCGCTGGCGGCGACGTCGCGGGTCGCACGAGTTCCATGCATGCGAGACGCCAACTTCCTAAAGTGCGGAGATGCATGCAAGCAAAAGGGGGAGAGAAGAAAGCGAGCGTTTGAGTCAGCTACAGGAGAGGCAAGAAAAAACAGACAGCACGCAGTGTACCGGCGAGAAGGAGAGGAGAAGAAAGCTCTTATGTATGTCACGTGGATCGGGGGTAATCGAGACGAGAAAGCGCCCTCACCAAAGAAGAAGGCCTCGAACTCCCCGCAGGGGAGCTATAAGCGCACATGTGAGCATGCATGCGTACGGACAGACTGACCATGACCAGTTTTTTTCCTGACGTCCCTGCGCCTGAAGGGCACCCATCCGCCTGCCTGTTTTGCCTCGTTTCTACGCATGCGCAGAAGATTTGTGTGTGTTTTCAATTCTTTCGAGGGATAGGCGCGACTGGTAGCCCTAAGCATTTCCTTCCTCCCCTTCTCGCGTTTCCTTCTCTTTGGTTCCTGCTCTTTTTCGTTCCACCCACCGTTGGCGGTGACGAAAACACTGAGGGGGTTGACCAGGCCGTGGAGCAAGTTGCAGGACTCGTGAAGAAACGCGACGGCGCTGGTGACCTGATAGATGCCCCAGACGACGTCGGCGACGCATGCAGCGGCGGCGGCTTCTCGCTCGGCTTCCGCGAGCCTTCTCTCTTTCGCGTTTCGCTCTTCGTCTCCGTCCCTCGCCTCAGTGACCCCGTTGCCAGCCGGGTGTGCGCCCTGTTGCATGCGCCCCGCGGACCGCGCCTCGCGGCTCGGCTGTCTGCCCAGCAGAAGGGGCAGTGGCCAGCACTGCTCTGTCACGACGTAGAGCGCAGACTCGCTTTCGTAGGTTTCGAGAGTTTTGAGGACGTCGGGGTGCAGCAGCGTCTTTGCGCGCTGCAAGTGGCTGCGGCCAGCAGGCACATCGGAAGGAAACTGGACAGCTCCCGTCGACTGCTTCGCGTCGGACTTCTTCTTCAAAAGGAACAGAGAAGCTGGCAAGCCGTCGCTCTTTCGCGTGCAAGTGAAGAGGAGAAAGCCGCAAGACAGAGCGAACGGCAGGGGAACCTCTTCGCCCACGACGAAGCCGAACGAGGAGGGGAGGTCCCCCCATTTTCCTCCGAAACGACCCAGCAGCGACTGAAGCATTCGGAAAAGAGACAGAGAACAGAGCTTCGCCGACTTCGGCCTGCGCAGGACCCTTGCGTCTCTCTGCCTAGACGAACAGTGACGGATTTGTGCCCGTTTTTTCTCCAGAGAGGGAAACGAAAGACAAGATAAATCCACCTTGCAAGCAGAAAGAGGTGCGAGCGCCAGATCTGCCTTCGAAACGGCGCTGAGCGAGGCAAGAGGCGGGACAAGGCCTCTCTGTGTGTGCTGTTGCACTCTGTTGTTTTCGCGTCGTTTTCTTTTTACCGGAGCTGTGTTGCAAATGAAGACACACCGATGCCAGCGGGACCGGACGAAGTTGGGGACTAGTGGAGCTCTGCTTTCTCGCAGACAAAAGACCGCCCACCTCCAGTCCGCCAAGAGACTACGCGAGGCGAAGGAGAGCCGTCTTTCACGAGGTGAGAAAAAAAGGGAGAGACGTGAGCAATGAGGTACACAGAAAAAAGAGATTCAGATACAGCCGGATGAGGAAGGAATCGCACTGCGGGGCGGTTCGAGGGCATGCAGAAGTCCAGTGTGGTGGCGCCGCAGTCTGCAGTCAAAAGAACTCAGCTGTGTGTACATCTCACAACTGGGGTAACACTGCGGACATCGTCGTCCTGCAGCGTCTCCGTTTACTTCGCGAGAAGAGGTGAAGAGAGAAAAAGAGAAGAAAGGAAGGACAGAGAAGAGAAAGGAGTGGCAGAGAACAGCAGAAAAAGAGGAAGACGAGGTAGAGAGGGTCGAAAGGCAAAGCGAGAAAGAGGAGAAACGGAAGACAGAGGGAAAGTGGAACGGCGTTCGCAGAGAGACGACTAGGAGAAACAGTAGCACTGAGAAAGAGAGAAGACGACTTGGAGAGAAATGAGGAAAGGGAGAGAGAATGAATACCGGGACAGGGAGGAAAGACACGAAGAAGCGAACCTGCCGCTGGGGTTCCCTTTTGCACAAGCGGCACAGACTAGAGCGTTCTCACAGAAGAGATCCAGAGAGGACATCATAGAAGAAGGAGAGAGGAGAAGCAGAGACTGAGGAGTGGAGAGATTCAACGCATGTGAAAGTAAACTTGAGGGAAAATGCCCTGCGTTTTTCTTTCTTTGCACTGTCTTGTTTGGACATGGTCACAACGCACTCAAGACACCTCTCCCTCGGCAGGCGGGAGGATGCGAACTCTACAGACGAACGACCGCGAGGAAAAGGAAGACATTTCTTCTTCTCCAGGCTACTTGAGAGAAGAGAGAAGACTGGCGGGAGCCCTGGCAAGAAGGACAACTCAGTTGCATGCAGAGGACACAGACAGGCTCGCAGAACGCGGGCACATAAATGGAGGAAAGTGAATCTCTGCATTCCAGCAAAGATCCCTGACCGCAGCGAGCGACCTTGGCCAGAGAAAAAAAGTATTTCGAGCGAAAGAAGAAATCCCAGAAAGAAAAGGGTGAAGACCTTCTGGGCGCAGCTGAACGAGAAGACAAAAGCCGCTTTTCTCTGCATGCACGCTGGGTAGCTGCAACAAGCTGGAGCTGACGTCGGCGTGCGGCAACCGTTAGAAAACCAGACGGGGAAACGCGCCTGAAAAGAAAGAAGACCTGTCCTATGTTTCTTTCGAAAGGATCGTCTTTCTTTTATCTTTGCGTGGATTCATTGTGAGGTCGAGGACCCGACACAGCAGAGCCTCGTGGAAGGATTTCTCAGCCGCGGTCCGCGTGTCAAAAAGCAAGACTTGCCTTTCCTTATCTCCGAGGAACTCGAGATGGACTCCGAGTTCGCGCAGTGTTCACGCTTCACCACCCTACTGTTGTCAGGGCATCAGATTCTACACTATGTGCGACCTTTAACTATAGCGCAGGAAGAACACTGGTTGCAGAGAGCATCTGTCTGGGGGCCTTTTTGCTAGAACAGAGGACTTCCTCGACCTCACACTTTATTACAGCAACTGACTGCCCTGTACATACACCCCAGGGGATCACCGAGTTTCGGTCGTTTCCTGCGCTTTTCCGGACGAGAGCAGCTAGGCTGTTGCTCTTCCCCGTCGGCGCAGCGATGCACGCAGTTCTTTCGCAGGAAACCGAACAGAAGAAGCCTGACGAAAAGGGAGATGCAGGAACTTCTCGGTTTTCTCCTGTGCGTGGCACTTTTGTCTTTTTCAGTGAGAGACGCAGACACGCCTTGCAAGCGTTCCAAGGACTCAGGGCAGAAGCAGGTCACTGTTTCACTCTTTAAAATCTCTCCGTAGAACCCCCAAAAGAAAAAACTTGCTTCTTGAAAGACGTCTCATCAGACTGGCACAGAGGAAGCTGCTCCACGAGCTGTATTCTGCACCTGCACTCGCGAAAGAGCGATTTCTGTGTGGAACTTCATGCGTAAACACGAAGGATGTTTTCAGGTGATTCGATTCGCGACGAAGACGCTGGTGCTTCAACAACGCAAGACGACTATAAGCAACAGCTGTTGCTGTTACTTCTTCGGATATCAGGGATTCAGCGTCGCTTGTCTGAATCCGGCTGGGTCATTCCCCTACAGCATCAGGCGTCACTCTCAGCACAGAGTCGATCTGTCCCTGACGGGATTGACAGCGAGAACAGACACGCAAGAATTTTTTTGACATCTCTTTCGATGGACTAAGTGTCCCATGCCTTCTCTGTCGTCTTTCTAAAGGACGTGAGCAAAGCACGCAGAGAGGGAGACGAACAACAGGGACGAGAAACGTGACTCTCTGTCTAGAAACAAGGCCTCGAACAGGCTGGAAAGACAAGCGAGAAAGTGAACCACACCGTTTCGGTTCCATGCCGTCCATTTGCCTCAATGACTCTGGAAGTGAAGGCGCCTTCCATTGTGCGTTTGAGGACTCACCCATCATTTCCCCCCTACAAATCGACCCAGGACTCTGAAGCTTAACTTGAAGGCCCAGAAAGACAGAAAACAAAGTGCTCGGGCAAGCAAAAATATATCTGTGCACACATTTCTACGCATATGTGTATGCACATGTATACCAACCCAGTATGTATTTAAACGCGCACATACATACATTTGTAAACAGGTATATAAATACACGAACGCAGTGGTGGACATCTGTGTGGAAGCGTAGAGACTTTTCTAGTTGAGGAAAGTGTTGACCTGAGAGCTGAGGTGCTCTTGACCAGGAGAGACAGGTTGCCTAACTGGCAACTCTCTTTTCCCGCGAGCGGGTGAGTCGAATCTCGCGTTCAAGACCGGGATTTCTCCTAGGAAGCGTTCAAGTGGTCTAAACTGTAGACCCTAATTTGTGAATTCTCCACTCCATGCTCCTGCCCCGTTGGCTTGCATGCACATGGTGGCGTGTGTGTGTGTCGCAAAGCAGAGCGTTAAAAGTGGATTTCCGGGAGAAAGAGGCGTCCTCCTCGTTGTGTCGAAGCGCCGGTTCCTCTGTGAAAGTGCCTTTCCCAGCGCGAGAGGCGTTTTCCGCTCTCGCAAGAGGTGCATGCACTTGTGGAAGGACAGCCAGAAAGGGAAGACGAACCTGGCGATGAAACGAGAGATACCGTGGGCAGAGACCCCGGGGGGGCATCCTGCAGGTTGAAGCACTGCATCAGGGCCTTGTACAGAGCGGAAGTCGCGGACCCCAATGTTCTCTCGAGCTCTGCCCGATCCAGAAAAGCAACGTAGAAACATCTTTCGTTTCAACACGGCCTCTCTCCACGAACAACTGTGGACGTGTAAAGAAACACCTGCATATCCTTCCCGTCCTAACCACCTTCACACAGGTCTCTAAAGAGACTTATACATGTATATATATATATATACAAACCTATACGAAATACAGATACGTATACATATATATAAATATATATAAATATATATGTATGTGGATCGGAGCGGGCGTTCTGTACGAACTCAGTGCCAGAGGTGTATGTGTGATGAAAGCGCGTCCTTTTCCCTGTGTTTTTTTCTCTTCCCTCCTGCGTGTGTGCATGCGTCTGAGTGCAAACCTCCGACCTTTCTCCACGCACACAGACTGTGCAGCTGATGTCATCGCCCTCTGTCCTCTCTGCTCGAGCTTTGATCTGTATGTTTTTGACACCGGCTTTTGGGGGACTTTGAGACTCATTTGCACCAATGCATTCTGAGTTTGCACGCCGTCTCCCACCAAACGAACGCGACCTCCGATTTCCTCTCTGAGACAGGACGCTTTACCTCCTTTTTCAGAACAGCATCGACACTACGAGCTCGGCACCCAGCTTGGATCCGGAAGGTCTCTGTGTACCGGATCGAAGCTCTAGTGCGTGGTTCTCGATCACCCTGTTGGATCTGCGTGTTTCTGTACCAACCGTCGTTGAGAATCGGAAGTCACATCCCTGCAGCACCTTCTTTTCAAGGCTTACCTTGGTGAGCATTCTCCACGCTCGTCACTCCGGGGTCGATCGTGATGCTGAATTTCCACTGTTTCAGAGCTTCGTGCCACCCGTCCGTCTGCGCGAGAGCCTCCCGCGACAGCTGAAGAGTCTGCTCCCAGAAGCAAACGAAATGGAGGTTCAGCCAGGAACCTCGAGGCCGCTTCCACGGTGCTAAGCAGCAGAACACTGTGTCTTCAACTCAAGGAAAATCGATCCACTTGCGGCTAAGACGGCTAAAACTGCTGGATTTCGAGGTCTTATCGGTAGTCGAATTCGCTGGGAAGCTGTCGCCACGAGCACCGTTGGATGTGTATGAGCAGAGAACCGTTTCGGTCGTGAGGTGTAAGAGGGGAGATTTGCTCGCCAAAGCGATACTCCATCGCCACTCCGAGATGCCCAGACGAGTGAGTTTTGCTTGTTCTGGATTTTGGTGTCTTCGTTGTGAATTTATCTTTTCCCTCGATACTCCTCACGGGAAGGCGTTGATCTCACGTCTTTTCGCTTGTGGGAACTAAGGGTGGGTGTCTTTTCCCCCAAAAGTCTTTTCGCGTCTGCTTTCGCGCGCTTCCAGGTTTCCTCTGTTTCGCCTTGTGCACTTGTACGCTTCCGCGCTTCGTTGAAGTACATCTCCCCTTTCTCCCTCTGCTTCTTTTCTTCCTCTCGCATTCTTTACGGGCCTTCCTTTCTGTTCTTCCCGTCTCTAGTTTCCTCCGTTTCGTCCCCGTTTTCCGTCTGTCTTCATCTCTTCTTCCTCTCCTTCTTTCTCTTGCCAGGCTTCTTGACTTACTTTGGCAAGCGTCGCTAGAAGGTCGGGGGCGCAGTACTCAAACTGCGCTGCTCGCTGAGCCTCCGTTCCCAGCGAAACGCCCGCTGGAAGGTTCACCTGGAAGATCTCTGCAGAACGAATTGATTCGCAAGCGCAGCAATACCCGTGCATGCATACAAATACCCGTGCATGCGCATAAACACGAATGCATGCCTGCAAACATACCCGTATGCACGCCACTGCACATGCATGCGCAGAACTGTCACGCGGGAGGCAGTGCAGCTCTCCATATAAAAGTGGGCATTGTGCTGGTGGTGGAGTCTCATGTGAGGTTTCTGGGGAGGAGGCGCGATGTCGTTTTGTCTCCAAATGCGGTTTTTCGTTTTGCACAGCGTCGACAGAGAGAACGGGACTGCTGATGTTTTGTGAAATCTCTTCAGGGGTGAAAGGGGAGGCGCTTAAACTTCCAAGTCGAAGCACGACCTTCGAGTCTAAACATCAACAAAGCGCTTCACCAGTGTTGGTCTCCTCTCTGCTTTCCGGCCATGCACGCGCGAGTGTTCGTGTGCCGATTTAATTCCACTGCCTGTAGAGGCCTACGTCTACGGACAAGTTGTCCACTTCGTTCTTCGGAAACTGAATCAAAAGATCGCTTTACTTGTGCTTCCAGCGCAGGGACGCTCTTCTGTTAGGGGCGGGCAGTCGACGGCGGGATCTATGAATGCTTCTGCATGCTGACAGGAAAAGTCAAAAACCAGCAAAAAGCCAATGCGAGCTCGCCTTTGTCCGACATGCGCGGAAGAGCTTTCTTTTGCCAGTGCTACGCAGCGTAAACCGAGTGCCCGAGGTTTCTTAAATCTACCTGTCCTCCTCAATTTTTCTACGATTCCGGGTGCATGCAAGCCGCAAATTTCTCCAGTAATCAACGAAACAAGAATATGCGCCACATGCCTGAACAAGTCAAGTCCACCCCCCTCCCCCAGCGCGACACTACGGTCACCACGCGCAAACACCAAAATCTCTCTCCATCCTCGTCTCTCTCTGTCGATATACAGGCGAACATGCATGCGCACACACGCTCGAGTCGCCTCCAAACAAAGGCAAGTATATACATATATATATATATATATATACATATATTTATGTATATACATATATATATGTATATATATTTGTGCCTGCCCATACTCTGTCGTAGCTGCATGCATAGATAGGTAGCACAAACATGTCGTGAGAGTAGACAGAGCTGCAAGCATCTTGATGCGTAGAGAGAGGAGCAGGAGAGATGTCCACGTGGTAGGAATCGTCGTTTGAATCCGCGTAGGTTCCTCGTTTTCCTGCGGATTATCCATGGACGAGAGTGAAACATCGGCAAGACAGGGGCCGCACTGTGCCTCACCTGGATCGAACGAGATCTCCTCGCGGTCCTCTGCGAGCACTGTTTGTCGCATGCAGTCCACTCAGACCATGCCGTGACCTGGCAGTGGCAGCCTGAGAGAAAGGCAAAGAAGAAAAGCATCGCAGAAAATCGGGGAACGGTTGAGTTCCACGAATTCGCGGAAAGGAGAGGACTCGGACGACTTCGAGAGAGATCAAGTGCATGCAACTCCTTGCGCTGCGTTCTCAGAGGATGGAGGCCGTCGAACGCCAGGGAAGCCGGTTTTTCTATCTCGCACCTTCCTTGGAGGAACCGACAAAAAGAGGCATCTGCAGTCTGAAGGTTTCCTTGTCTTGTCTATGCAGAGCAACCGATCAGGCTCAATCAAAATACATGTGTCTGTATGTACAGATAGACGAGTGAATACTCACAAACTCATGTTTAACCGATTCCTGGTCAGTGCTTGCCTCTTCGTAAACACAGCCTCTTATGCTCACACGGAGAATGAATCCCCGAGTTTGAAAAGATGTATCTGTGCGTGTATTTAGACGCATGGTTGCCTCACTTTCTAGACACGCAGGAACTTCGAACTGAAGAAGGTGCACAGCTCAGACTTTTGATCGTTGCTGTTTAGTTGCGCGCGCATGCAATACGCCTTCTACGAAGGCTTCGAAGAGGGAATTTCCGCAAAGCCCAGCTGATCGCTCGCGGTTGGGTTTGTGTGTGTTGAGAGCAGGAGAAGGGAGAACAAGCATTGAAAGAGAAATCGAATTTCCTTCTGAATTGCTGCTCACCGTGAGGCGCAAGCCCTGCAAACAAAGAGCATGTTGTCCTGCCTTCGGCGATGTCTTCAAGATCTGGAAATGAAAAACACAGTTCAACGCGCAACGGAAATTGCTTCTTACAACTTCGTTTGACCGGGTATAGCCTCGTGTCTCTCTTTTATAAAAAGAAGGAGGTTGGACAGAACTGTACGTACAATACAGACGTCGCTGTACGCGCGGTCTACCCTGTTCTCAGCGTCTTTGCCTGTGTATTCCATTGCGTAGATGTGTGACAGATTCGGCGTTCCCGCGGAACATGAGCAGACGGAGTGGCGATGATGATCAGTACCACTGTGCTGGAAGCAATCGCATCTGAGACAAGAGTGTTGAATGCTTTTTCTGGGGAGTTTTTCCTCTGGGTTAGACGCCGGCTCAAATCTCCAAGGTCTTTGTTCACCAGATCCAAGTTGCATTGTTCTTCTCATGGCCATTACATTCAGCAAACTGAGCACAGTTGAATCTCGTGTGAACGCTGGTGCAGACATGGGAACATCTGCGCTTCCGTGCTCGGTCGTAAGTTCATAGTAAAGAGCGTGTAGTGTGTACTCCAAGCTTAGCGCAGCTTGCGCTTTGGTTTGCTAAGTGTTTAAAACCTTTTCGTTGTTCGTGGCAGTTGTGCAGTAACAGGATAGTCGCTTTTTACGCTTGAGCACCCATTTCAGCTTATATTTTACAAGCGTCCTTCCTTTTCTTGGCAAGTCCTGTGAGGCCCCTTGGAGGTGAAAGACGTCTCTCTATACACAGTGCTGAAGAACGACCAACGCATACTGCTACATGTCGGCGACTTTTCGAGTTTTTCTCTCCATTTTCGACGTCCCATCGATACACGAGACTCGTTTAAAGAGGAGAGGGACCTGTAAAATGTAAACCTCTTTTGGAGGTGGCAACGCCATCGAGAAAGGTCCGCCAGCCCAGGGGAAGCTCCGATTCCTGTTGTCTCCCCCCCAAAATAACAAACCAACCGACGGGTTCGGTGTATACTCGGATTGCAACTGGAGTTGAACGGAGAGGACAAATGCAACTGGTGTCGCTCGAGAGTGCCGCCCGGCGACTGTGTCTTTTCGGTCTCCACAGTCTCCCAAGCGCCTTCGGCAATTGGGTCCACTTTGATTCTCGTGTGTGTAGCTGGTGAGTTTTCAGTTCCTGAACTATCGCTTGCTCGTCTGGTCGAGATTCAGATGGACTCCTTTGGAAAGAGGAGGCAAGTGCCAGCTTCTTGCCGTCTTCCCTCAAGGGCCTTTTTGTGCGGTTCACGAGAGCGTCGTTGAATCTAGCTGGAAATGCATACTTTTATTCCACTTACTTTCGGCAGAATAGGTGGCAATGTGGTTAGTGTCTTCGTCGCTAGGCATGCACTGAGTTATCAGCTGCGAGAGCGTCGTTGGAGGCCCCTGCAGCGCGGCTCCGATCTCTGCACGTTCACAAAACATGAGGAGGGCGAGACGCTCAAGAGGAAGCAAGGTGGGTCGATGGAGAGGCTTCCGGCGCGAACTGTTTAAAAAAACATTCTTCTCCACACACACGTATACACAGCATAGGAAACGAGCTGGTTGGAAAATATCCAGGATGCTATAAAACAGAACTTCAAGATCTAAATCACATGTCCAGCCGGTAGGATCTATATTCCTCGGAAGATGCTTAGGAAGAATCCTGTCGCAGATATGATTCCTCCCAGTGTGGTGGCACTAGGCACACTGGCGAGCGTATGTACGGCGGGAGGAAGTATGGACTAGCGTTGGAGATGTCAGAGGCTACATCAGTTGCTCAAGAGTGCACGGTCAGGGATCCTTTGTGGCCGCGGTAGACGCCTTTTGACCTGACAACTGTGCCTCGCTTCTTTTGAGAAACTCACTCCGTAACACTTCTTCAGAGAAAAGGTTAGGATCCGCGTCGTACGTTTCCGCAGCACCATTTCCGTCCGGGTAGAGAACAAATTCGACTTTCCAGAAACGGCGTCCTGTAGACAAGTCTGTTCTCATCGAGGATATGGTCGAGCGATCCGCGCCCAGACCAAGGGTCTAGGAGAAACGAAGTCACAAGAAGCGATGCTGCATACGCTGTTCTAGCACGGGCATTCTTCTCTTCCAGAGAGTTATGTGAATGAATTTCCATCAACACCTATCCTAGAAGGTGCCTTTTCAAAAGTCAGCAAAGTTCGAGAACAGTCTCGAGTCGGAATGTGAGGTGTTCAGAAGAGAGCACTTTTAGAGCATTTTTCAGAGTTGAGGAAACCTTAGATTGAGACATAGCTCATGGCAAACGGAGAAGTCGAAAAACCTTCATCATTCGATTTACCACGCACTCATATATGAATGAGAACAACGGGCCTCTGGATAATAAACAGTCACATCCAACACCTGTCCCCAGGAGTGTAGGAACGGTGGTACACAGCATCGAACCTAGCCGGAGGACTTGTGCTCCTTACAACTTCGATTCCATTCTCCCCGTTGCCCTTGTGCGTCCCGCACTGGCCTTGTGTCAGACGAAGACAGGCAGGTGTAGAGGAGGGGGCTAGGCGAGGGAAACCTGGAGTTTTTTAATCTTTGGCTGGAGTTCAGGGGCTCTCCCTACCGTTTCGATTGCTTTTCGTAGGTTGCCGTAGCATGCAGGAAATGTTTCAACGTGATTGTCTGTTAGTCGCTCCGTGGTCGACCGAGCAATGACGAAGGCGCGGCACTCCCCAACGCACTTTCGCCGCTCAACAAGGCCTGGACAAAGAGTCGGGTCTGGTCCGAGAGCCTGCACAACAGCAACAACACTCGCCCTTTGTGCCTCGTTCTGCTCAGAAAAACACTCGCCACAGGCACCGTCGCATTTGGTTTTCGTGTTTCATTTTCCTTCCACATCAACTGCAGAAACTCTCTCAGGATGATTCCTATAAAAACGGTGCGTGCATGCATTCGCATGTATATATGTATATATATATATATAAATGGAGGTATATAGGTATATTGTTCAGTTTCCCTTTATATTCATCCGACAAACCCTCTTTAGGGACATGAAGCGTAAAAACGTGTACGCATGAAGGTGCCTATACAGGAAACGTAGGAATGGATAAAATGAATATGCACATGCCTGTGTATGAACTTTCGCGTGAATAATAAGAAGTTGGAGAGTGAGGCGACAGGCATCCTCCGCAGGCGAATAAGGAGAACCGAGATGTTTCTTGAAGCGGCGCGTTTGCCCTTCAATTCGAATTGGAACGACGCTCACCGTGATGATTCGTCGTCGAGTTGAGTAATCGGAGCTGCAGAGAGAGGGGCATGCTGTCCATTCGGACCATTCAGAAGTTTTGCATTCTTCCACGAGAGTCTCTTTTTCAACAATCAAAAGCTTCTGTTTTGCCGTCAAAGTGGCAAGGAGAATCAACGCGACGACTAAAGCCGCGGCAGTGACGAGGACTCCAATTGTCAAACCTGCGAGGCATGCAGCGCTGAAATGCAACTAACGCTTACTATGAATCTGTGTATTCTAAAAACTAAGTAGTGGGAAGGACTAGACAACTCCGAACAGAGGTTTACCCGCTCTGTTTTGTCTTCTTCTCCGGTGGCTATTTTCATCGGACTCTTTATATTCAAAACACGAAACAGCAGCTCCACTTGCTTACTTACAGACTCTTGAACGCGTACCTCACTCTTACTCATTCATAGCTTACGACGATGCACCGGGTGTCTAGTTTTCACGTTTTCCCACACATCCTGACATGCTGTCGAAATTGTGTCGAATGTCTCCAGATTTATATCCTCAACGATCGTGGTCGATGTGAAGAGCATTGTGGTCCTTCGCCTTTTAACTGTGCGTCGTCGACCTCAGTGTGTTTTCTGTGGGTGTCTTTCATCCCTGTTACTGCAGTGCGTCACTCACTCTTCCTCCGTTTTTGCAGTTTTTTTGTGAGTTCCGACAGAACAGGTTCTGACGTGGAGGACAGGGATTTTAGGTTTGTGATTCCCGATGCATCACTCGACCTCGCATGTGAGCCCCCGCTGGAGCTGACGACTAGCGACTGCAGGGTAGAATCGATCGCTGCTACCGATTCCTTCTCTCTCTGCCGCAGTTGCTGAAAAGTGTGCTGAGTTTCTGTGGCCTCTGAAGTACTCCACGACACATTGTCGGTTTTCGAAGGCTCAGGTGCATCTCGGTAGTCGTGCATAACGCTGCTGAGCGCAGCGACAACGCCTGCCGACTTCGAGTTCTCCTCGTCAGATAGTTCGGTTTCTCCGAAGCGCACAGAGAGCTTGGAAGACCGTCTGCTGACAGTTGAGGACTTCTTTAAGATGGAAAACGCAGAGCTCGAGGGTCGAGCGCCCTGTTCCAGGGGCTCTGCTGCACCGTCACTTTTCCTAGCCTTTTCACTACTGCCTGAGGATACACTCGAAGCTTTCTGGACCGATCCTGCCTCTTCCCCGTCGGAAGCTTCCAGAGAAGCGGGGGTCGAGGCATCCGCGTTGTCACTGGCGTTCTGCGCTTTCGGGAACTTTCTAGAGACCCGAATCGAACCCGCAGAAGCATGCACACTTTCCTGTCCAATTGGTGAGTGTGTTTGTCTCGAAGAACTGTCTGCTTTCTCCTTCCCCTCGCTACCGGCATCCTCGCCGGGATCCGCGGCGTCAAGATCGCATGCAGAGGTGTTCTCATAATTGGAGTCCACCGACTCGTTTTCTCCAGCTTCCCACAAACCCATTGTTAACTAAAGGAAAAAGTTCCGGGGGTGCATTTGTTTGTCTTTCTGCAGATATGTGTAGGTCTGAATTTAGACAGACAAAAATGTGAGCTTGAGTTCGGGTGCTGTAAGATGTCTCCTGCGGTTTTAGAAATCGCGCTTGGGATTCGAGTCAGGGAATTAAGATCTCATGAAGGAAGTGGCTACGGAAGCACCTAGGACAGGTGAATCACAACCATGGATACCCATTGAATCAGTAACGCATATAGTGAGGGCTCACACAAAGAAGGAACACTGAGAGACCGTAGCGAGACGAAATATGCAAGATTCTGCTTGTCTCTGCGTTCTTCACATGCAGAAGGTTCATGGAGGAAGGAGAAAACGAGACGATGAGAACAGATTTTGGGGGGTGGGCTTCTATAAAGTTTTCAGGCGAAGCAAATTCCGGTTTTCTCCCCGGTGGTGTCGAGTCAAACCCAGATACCACTTTCCTTTATTGTCCTCTTTCTGGCCTTCTCTAAACCATGCAGCGTTTGTTCCCTGACTAGAGGGGAAGATTGCTGAACCAGTGTCGAGTGTGACTCTGGGTGGCTCGTATGTATGAGAGTCTAGAAAGGAGAAGTCAGAAAGATGACACCCGTTGTTTCTTGAGTAAATAGAGACTCAAGAGTTTAAACAGCAGCACTGGGTACCGATCTAGTTTATTAGACATACTGGACTGCAGTGAAAAGGGTACCTCGCTTGCTTGAGTACGTGGACCGACAAAAAAACAGTGTTCAGGGGAGACACACATCAAATGGAGGGGTTGGTTGAATGCGGCAAATATGGAAAGTCGCAACCTTCGATTCCGATAATTTCGACTGTTCTTTTTGACGAGAGATGCTTCAGAGTCACCACTGATGGAGCTTTTCTACGCTTTCCGTTTTTCCGGGCAACGCCCACACAATGCACGTCTGTTAAAACACACAGCCTTACACATGTGTTATGAACACAGGACTGCGGTGGCGCTTCGCATTTCAAAACGTCTCCGAGTAAACGGAAGAAACACACGACGAAGAATCGGCAGCTGTGTCGTGGTTGAAAGCACGAATCACCAGACAAATCCTGCTAGAAAATTGATTCTCGTGAAGCAAGCAATCCACGAGATTCTTTCTTTCTAGATCTGCCACTTTGTTCGTGCACGTCGCCAGTGAATCTCTCTCTGCTGCGACGTGGAGCTTAACACGAATAGAACGACACATGTCCTTCTAAAAGGAAACACGTTAACGAAATGCACCTGAAATCGCGTTTGTCTCTCTAGCATGCAGTCTTTCTGAACGAAAATGAGGTTTCTGAGCCCGAAACAGGGTGCACTTCCAGCTATCCAAAATCCTGGACGGTGTCGTGGGACTGAAAGCCCATCTCTCCGGTCCAGATCGAAAGTAGAATCGCTGTGACCTCGTAAAGACGTGGAACCGCCGACTTGTTTGGGATTTTTCTGTTTGCCTTTCTTGTCGATCGAGAGACAAGTACACCAGTTGCTCTTGAGAAAAATCTCACCCCTCACGCGTACCTCACCGCCTTCATCGTTCTCGCAGTTGTGCTGCGTGATCCTCGTCAGATAGAGGAAGCTGCTGATTGTTTTAAAAACGGGCTCGTTGCACTCCCCTGTTCTGCATCCTATCACTTTCTACAATGAGAGCCCCCATCAGGTGTATACTGCGAGCAAAAGCAAAAAGGGCTTGCCAGCATAGGTGGTAAATTGCTTTTCCTGAAAGTTACCCATTGGTTCATGAACGCACCGCACCACGGGAGTTCAAACAGTGGCCGCTTCCCATATTTCATCGAGTTTTTGTCCATGGTAGAAAATTCGAAAACTCCCGAGTATCCCGTTCGAGTCAAACCAAAGTGCCAATGTCTGCAATGGCCAATCGCCTGCATGTCTCCTCTTTGCCTCTCTGTCGTACACCTGTCCAAACAGATAAACCATCCGCAACCTACAGGTCGAGAACTAGTACAGAAAGGAATATTAGTTTAACACACGGATCAAGCCATTGATATTTTTTGAGCAGGTTTACAAATATGGAGATTCTTCCTTAAAGGGGAAAACGTAACGTTAAAATTCCTTTGTCCGGGATCCCATTTCTGATCGCATGAGTATCATCGACGTCTTTCTCTTGTGGGCACTCCGTACGGTAGTATCCACGCTCTTTCTAGTCACCCCTTCGCTTCGAGTTCCTGAGGTGGCTATCCAAGCCTGAGAGCCCCTTGGAATTTCTCCCCTCTCAAATTCTTCTTGAGATGAACAAATCACTCACAGGCAGATAAACTTGCGCGGCACTGGCTTGCCGCGAAAATCTTTCAAAGTTCTTGCTTACAGACTATCTCGGCGTTTGTCGTGCGTATTGTCCTCACATTCTTCACAACTGCACGTAACGTCCCCTATGGCCAGTCCGACGGTTCCTAGGCGGGAGAGCGTCTCCCGACAAGGGGAGACGGGAAGTCGTTTTCCTGAGGACATTTTCACTAAATACCCCGCAAGAAACAGACATCGACTCCACGGTTTCTCGTTGTGCGTAGTGTTCGCGTGCCTTGCCGTGTTTTCGTCTCTCTCCATTTGTCCTTGGGTGCAATCGGCGTTGTCAGTTTCGCCTGATTTAGACTTCTCTGAGTCCGTCAAAACCGTGCGCTCCTTTGCACAGCCCGAGAGTGAACATGAGGAGAAAGCTGCTTCTTCCGAAGATAGTCACGTAGAGAACTCAGATTCCTCAAACAGTGGCAGCGCTACAAAACGCCGTCATGCCGGAATTCTGGGTTTCTCGTTCCCCACAAGAACGCCCCCGGGAGACAGAGCAGGCGAGGCAACGTGGGAAGGGAAAGCAGACTGGACTGACGAAATGACACCACCAGGGGACGCAGAGAGTTCAGTCCTGGCGAGTATGGTGAAAAAAACATCAGAAAAGGCGAGGGTAGAAATGCTCTCGAGCGCCGTGACGAAAAACTGTCCGTATGAACAGCCTCTTCGCCTCCTCTTTGCTGACATGCACAAGAAAGTGGAAGTGAGGCTGGGGCAAAGAGAGCCACAACGTGTTTGTCCAGATCCTCCAGCGAGAGTGTCTCGATGTGGAACGAATTTGTCAGTCTCTGGAGTCGACTCACATCCGCTATTTATTACTAGCCGGAATCTCAAGTCAACCACTGCCCTCGAAGCCTTCCGTCAACACACACCGATTCTTTAAAGAACGGACAGGCTTCTTTGTGATCTCAATGGTTCAGTCAAACAAAGAACAGTTTCTTCGCCTCCAGAGGCAGGGTTCCGCTCCACAAGTACCCTGTCGTTTCTGGACTTTTGATGTTTGTGCCATTGCGTGCGGTTTTGTGGTCTCATTTTCAGATGAAGCGGGGAAGGGACAGATCACGCCGCCTGGACCCTACCGAGAACATCATTCTGCGCTGGGACACCGAGTGTCTTGGCAGTCTTGCTGGAAAACTGTCAGCTTCACCGGATGTCCTGGATCCTGAAGAGCGGTCACCTGACGAAATTCACCTGTTCAGGTCGAATCGGGACTCGTCCTTCTCCGCTCGTGCCTTTCCTCAGCGTCCACTCGATCCGTCGCTGACACAGCCCGCTGTTGTCTTTCGAAAGGGCGTGTTTTACGGCGATCGCGTGACAAACAAAAAGCAAATCCCCGAAAAAAGCGAAACCTCACAGGCTCAAGTTCTCGCTGGTCGCACCCTCGCTCTGAGCATCTTAGCTGGCGCTCTTGGGGTCAGAGTGTCCACCGCGGGGCTGCGAGAGTGCAGCCGAGACTGCAGCCAGGCTGCCACAGAGACCAATATTAAAGAAAGTGCAGAGAAAGGAAAAGGGAAAGGCGAAAGAAGAGGGAAACGAACAGGCGAAGAGGTTGGTCGGGAGTCGAACGACGAGTACAAGTGTACAAAGAGCTGTGAAAGAGAACTCGAGCGCCGGTTCTGGTCGGCTACCGTCGAGAGCTTGCACGCAACATTCTACCCGCTGTTCCACATCGATGTTTTGCAGATAACCAACCTTTCAGGTGTTCTGGCGGTAAGTGTGGAAGCGAAAAACAGACGGAAGGCCAGTAGGCAAAGTCGCACAGCCAGGCACAGCGAAGTTGCAAGCCTCAGACACAGAGCGTATCTGATTCTCCGGACTCGACTGAGACGGAAACTAAGCCATTCTTTACGCTAGGAACGAATCGGAAGTTCTTATTTGGGCAAGCTGTTTCAGCAGGCGTCAGACAACAAGGAGGTGTGCGGCGGCAGTTGTTTCTTCTGCTTTAACACCTCCGTCGCTGTTCATGGACTACCTCCAGGGCAGATATCACTTAGCTTTGGTGTTGACAATAGGCGCCCTTTCCTCAGGTCTACACACTTCCACAACACAGAAGCTGTTAGCCACGGTGCCTCTCGCACTCTTTTGTGCCGACGCGGAAAATATAGGTTAACTCTTCAGCTGAGGTTTGAAGTGCAGATGCTACCACGATTGAAAAACTCAGAAATCTTTATAACTTTGAACAGCAGCACCTAGACCACATTCCCGAGAAGTCGACATTACACTTTTAGCTGTCTTAAGCAGTGTCGTGGGGTGGTGGTGTACAGCACTCATAAAGAACTTGGTTATCTGTATCTCAGAACTGGAGTCTTTCAACCCCCGACACTTCCAACGTAGTCGGCCTATGTCTACCTGCACGATAGGCGATAACTAACCCCCCTGCACTGGAAATACATTGTGGATTTGCCTCTTCTGTGACCTTCTTTTCTTACGCCTCCTCTTGGCACTCTAGAGAAGGAAGCAGGAACTATGTTGATAGCGCGGTTGTTGGATCTTAATCCACTTGTATTCCACTTTCTCTCCTCTTTCCTCGCCACGTGCACACGACCTCTCCCTCTCTCTTGGGCTTCGTTTCCACGAAACAAAGCTGGGACTGTGAACGATTTGCGTTGTTTCAGCGTCTGGGCATAATAAATGTCTCCTCCCTCCCGGGTTACCTCGCGAACACGCACAGCCAACGGTTTCCTTCACACAAATCGAAACTGACCGCAGTCGCCAAGTGCATGCGCAGTGTGTCACCAGATAGCTCGGGGACTCCTCAGCAAACACGAACGGATCTGGAGCGAAACTCCGAGTACAAAAAACAGTGGTATCACTTGAGCCAAGTCAGCGACTTCTCGCTCGGATCTGATAAAGCCTGGGCGGAGATGAATTATCAGTCAGGTGGGGCGGAGACATTCGCAAGCAAGGAACGAATCCATCAGACAAGGGAAAGGAACCCTTTTCGACTCGTACCTCGCATCGTTTCTCGCAACTGAAATGCAAATATCGATGGATGGGTGTAGAAAAAGAGTCACGTATCGCGTGAAGTCCAATATAGACAGAGAGACCGCGCGATCTGTGGGTAGTCTAACAACAGGTGTCTGGCGTAAGGCTTGGCTGCTTCCCAGGAAGTACACTTGCCAATGTTGTATGTCGGCACACGAAACTAGGCGCCGTTAGGTTGTGACAGCAAGTGTATGAGATGCGAAATCGGTAGAGATAGCAGTTGCGTGTCTGTGCCTCTTCGCACTCAAAGATACCTTTCCACATTCACATTTGTCTGACATCGCGGGAATCACACTGAAGTGAAGCATGCGTCTCTCTCTAAGTGCCAGTGTATGTAGACCTGCATACTTGCTATTCGTGCTTGTATGTGGTTGGTTGCGGTAATGTCGTCACGCCTTCTGGCAGAGTCTAACTACACTTTGCGAAGGGACGCAGGAGGAAGCAAAGAACATCGTGTTGATGGGATGCCTGTGATGTAACACTTGACTTTTCTACCAAGATCGAAACCGGAGCATGCAGGGCCAATTGAACTGACGCTTCGTTTCTCGTTTCCTCCAGAAGAAAATGTGCCACTCGTTGCCTTGCTCGACACCGGGTGCTCGAAGCACGAGGACTACTGGGATGACTCAGAAGGCAACGCTCGATTGTGGAGAAACTCCCAGGAAGACTGCTCCAACAATCTCGATGACGACGGTAATGGCTACGTCGACGACTGTTGGGGCTGGGTAAGACCACGCAAAACGACTGAGGCGACACAACAAAAAAAAGGATTCAAGTCAACAACAGTGTTGGTATTTGCTAGTCACATCTGGGCGCACGATGCAGCGAAGAAGACATGTTCCTCGTGTTCTTCCTTGCAGCTGAACCCAGAGAAAACGAAGCGGAACTAGTGGCAGTAGTGCACCGAGCTTCTGCCTCTGGAACGCTGCCACCTGTGTAGTGTGACGTTATTAGATTCTCCAGAGGGATACGTTTCCCTTTCTTGACCAAACAGTAGGATGAGAAGGCACCGTTTTGAGTGTTGACGCGTCTGTGTTGTGGGCAAACAGCTATTCATAGTCCTTCGTTCGTGAGATGCCGTGTCTAGGAACTCCCCTGTTCGTAGACTGGCTGCTGACCGGACACTGATTTCCTGCAGAATTTCGCCGAGAACAACAACGACATTTTCAGAGACGATTCGGCGCACGGCACAACCATGGCGTCTTTGCTGGTTGCCAAGCACACCGATTCGAAACGTGGAGTAGGCATCATGAAGACAGGGAAAATCATGTGCCTCAAAACGGGGGCGAACAATAGAGTGTACGCCAGCGCTGTGATCGCTGCTCTCCAGTACGCGATCATCAATGGCGCTCAAATCAGCATTTGTGCGTTCACGTTCTCCAAGTAAGACTTTCAACCGAGACCAAACAATTTGCTTACGTCCCGTTTGCGTAACAGCACCTTATGCGCAGAGAAAGACCTACCCAGGTACACACTCGCAACTAGAAGTATAATAAACATAAGTATATACATGTGGAGATATAGAGGGGCCAGCCGCGTAGAAAAAACACGTTGTGGTATCTTGACATGAACTTACACAACGCACGAGAAGTGTTCCAAAATGAAGACAAAACGCACAGCCTGCGAGACGATGCGGAATTAGAAGAAGCATCCAGCCACATGGCGTTCTGTCGAAAACAACTGACTTCTGTTGGCAACTGGAGACTGCGCGGTAGCACACGAATGAAGTTGCGCATTGGCGCATTTACATCAAACATACATTCAGCGCCATCTTGGTGTCTTAGTGCCTTGAAGTGCCTATAACCTGTAGGGCGTTTTATTCGTGAACAATCGGACAAAGGCGGCCCGTCTTTCTTTTCACACTCAAACCCGACGCTTTGTCCTTTTGACAAACAATGCAGGGGAAGCAGTCAACCACTTGCTGGGGAAGCGACTGTTCTCTTCTTGGCATCTTGGCATAGACGTGGGGAAGCGTTGCCGACTACCGAAGCTGCTCACTAGCGCTGCGAATGAATAGAACGCAGGGGGAAAAATACCTGTGAACAAACTTTCCGCATCCCACCTTAAGCCGCTTTTGATGGCGTTTGCCGAACAACCCTGTTAGCTAGTCTCGATTGTCAGATGTTTGTGCCCCCCCAAAGGAATGCGCATCACAAGCTTTGGCGCTTGCTCTCTCGGAACTGCTTTCCGGCGTAAACACAGAGGGCAGTGGTCGAGTAGCCTGAAAAACGAACCGACAAACCTGGATAAGAAAGAAATGTTTCTGGGGGGTTGTGGAGTTGACGCCATCCGCGGCCATGACGGAGCCTACTACGGCCACGAACCGACTCTGTGATTCACTGGTTCAAAAGAGAGAGTTCTCTGCTCGTCGTTCCTGTTTGTGTGGCAGAAAAATGGACGCTCTAGAGTCTGTCTTTACATCGCTGGAAAAGCACAACCATTTGGTTGTTGCAAGTGCGGGATCAGGTTCCTGCGACCTCGATGCTGACGCTAACTGCATGTAGGCGCAAGGCGAGGCGTTCTGTGACAGTACATGTGCTCAGATGGGCAATAAAAGACGAACCCGTTCCTATGTTTTAGGGAATGAAGCAAACATGGCAACACTGTTCGCAGTCGTGAACAACCCACGAGAGCGTTTGCTGTGTGCAGCAACCGTCATGTAATGTCTTTGTGGTACAGCGTAAAGGTCTCCTACGCAAAAAACGCCTTGTTTTTCTGAATTCAAATACGTTGCCGTCGTGTATGTTTACAACGAAGATCTAGTCAGTAGCTCCCGGTGATGCTTACGCAGAGGACCATTCTGATAGTGAGGTATAGAATCCGATTTCTTGGTGCCGCCACAGAGCTCCTTGCGTCCGTTCTTTCGATGTTGACTGCGAGGGCATTACAACAGAAAAACGATCCACAAGAAAACGGAGCACACTGGAAGCAAAACCTCCTGGCCATGACTCTGCTGGTGAAAGAAAACGAAATGCCGTCTTGGTTTCACTCTCCTTGTTCTCCGCAGGCTCTACCCTGCTGCGTTCCGAGTGCCGAGTCTTCTGGTCGTCGGATCGAGCAAACTGACGGGAGGCCCGTGTTGCTCGAGCAACTGGGGAAAAAACACCGTGCATGTTTTCGCACCAGGAAATCGTCTCTGGACTGGAACGAATGTGGACCACGACGCTCAAACGATCAAGTGCACGACATGTAAGTGAAGGATAACAAGAACCGAAGAAACGCATCGGCTGAACTCATCATCAAAGCAGTCCTCCCGCGAGAAGGCGCCACGATGTGACAATAATTTCATCAAAGCTTTGCTATGCTAACATAGCAAAGCTTTGATCCAGACGAAAATCTCCCCAAACAGATCTGGAACGCATTCGCCCTTCTTTTTTGTGCTCCTCGCTCTCCTTGTGTGACAAAGACTGGGTGCGAGACTTTGCAGTTAAATTTTCTTTCCTCGATTTTCTCCCTTCCATAGGCGCCGCATTCGCGTACGGCACTTCAGCAGCTGCGGCGCTCGCGGGTGGAGTCGCAGCCATGGTTTGGGCGCATCTGCAAACGAAGCAGCCTATAGGGTGGACCTCGTCGAAAGACAAAGAAAGCGTTCGCGTGAAGAAAGCCCTAGTGTACGGGTCTAGGCCTTCATATCGGCTGGCGGGTAAGCTCTTCGTTAGCTCGTGTCTTCAATGTTCTTGTTGTGCGCGAAAAAAAACACAGGAGCTCTCGGTCGTCTACTCAACAGAAAGCACCGAAGTGCTTTTTTGAGAGCAAGGTGATATGCACATGCGGTTTGCCTTCAAGGCGTAGCCTAGAACTGTGCCACTCTATGATATCGCCTCTGCTGCACCTCTGCACAAGGCGCCCGCCTGAAACAACTTCTAAAGCAACGCGAACAGCCCAACAGATAAAACGCGGGAAATCAGATGACACAGGGCTGGAACGGCTGTACTTTAACCCGTGGGTTCTATCGATGCATCACCCCACTTAACGCGTGTAGCATTTCCAATGCCCTCAACACCACGGCAATTTACGCATGATGTGCCTGAATGCTCTTGTCTAGTTTTTATGTGATGTGAAAGGCGTCGTTGCTCCTTGCTCCCTTTGACCTGGTGCGCAGGCGCCTGTGAGGCTAACGGCATTGTGAACATGCACAGCGCAATGCATTACTACGATACCGTTCCTCTCCAATTTGAGCCTGTTTACCACGACTACCCGTCTATCTTCCAGCTCAACATCCCTCCGCTTCTCGGGGCTTCCACCTTCTCCACTCCCTTGTCTCGAACCCTCGTTCTTGGCTCTGTCGGCGCGTCGACGCTCTCCCTCTCTCTCTTCGGAGTGCCTCCACTCGTGTGACAACACTCACACATGCATCTTGCATTCCTCTCAGAACTCTGAGGGCCAGAAGGCTTCCGCCTGCATCAGCTCCAAAACAGTACAGTGAAGTGACAGTGAGAAAGAGCCACACACAAAGTGTCTCACTGCGACTTCGATGAGCAAGCTATCTTCAGCGAATGCCCCCCTGTCTTTTACACATTGAGCAAGAAGCAACGGCCTCAGCAGGCGTGCCTTTTCTCGAGGGGCCAGCACTCGGGTAAAAGTGAATCGGCGACAAGCGTTCCCCGAGAAAGTGGACTTTTCAGCTTTGCCTGTAAACGCAAATTCTGCGAATCGGAGTTGCCCTGAGCTACGCACTTTCACGTGTGGGAATCCAGAGAGACAGAAACGTATTAAAGGACAACCAGCTGGACAACGTTTGTTGCACACTGGTGTCGACGTAGAGTGATTCACATAAATGTGGATGCATGTGGAGAGGTAGACCTTGCTAGGTCTAGGAGTAGACAGCTGCTTGCACACACTCATACTTGGACATGTGCAGATAGGCAAATGCTCATCGCTAGGACTACGACCTAATCTCCGTCATACTCGTCTTTCCACCTGTACGTGTGGAGGCCAGCCACTCTTTTCTCGAGTCTCTCTGCTGCTTCTTTCACGCAACTGAAGCTGCTTCAAGGTAACTGGAGGAGACAATTGAGAAGTCTTGCCTCAAAAATTGCATCTCTTCCCTGATCCTCTTACACATTTAAAAGAAAGAAGCAGCAAGGCGCGTTTTCTTGCCATATCTTTGGCTTGATAAATCCCTGATTTGCCTCTGGGCGATGCCTGGCTCCGATGTCTTTGCTCCTCAAAAGCCGCCACGAAGAAACCAGATGTCTATGCACCAGACTATCTTTTTTTAAAAGCGGAAAAACCAACGTCTATGTATATATACATACATTTATCAAGCTGTAAAGATATCACCGTTTCTTCAATGTGTTGGTTTCCACCTGATGTTGGTCTGTACGGGGGACTTCGGTCTTTGTTGCCCAGTAGCTTGCTGTGCAAAAGTGCTCTTTTCCATCTCGTGCACAAAGGCCAGTTTTTTCATTTCTTACCCGCGTTTTTCGGCTGAGCACTCCACGCCCAGAGACACTCGTCCAACTTTTTATCTTTTGCATGCATCCACGAACATGGCAGCGAAACAGAGGCTTCAAGACTGAATGCCATTTTACTTTGCGTCAATCTCTTTCCAAAGAAAGGAAGTCTTCATTAGTAATTCTTCCGTCTGAAAAGACTCAAGGGAGACTTTTGTTTTCTCGACTGTTCTTGAACGCGCATGCAGCGGACACACTTACTGGGTCAACTCTGAAGAAGTTCCTCCCGTTCTCATTTGAAGCTTTCCGTGAATATCGGTCCACAAGGCGTCTCTCTCGCGCGGCCACGGCCTGCGTTTTCAAAATGTTTGGCGTTTAATTGATTTGTAATATTATAGAAGAAAAGTACCGGTCTCTGTGTCTCAAACAAGCGATACGACCTCGCCCTGTAGACTCGTGCCTTCTGTAACTGCCGCATGTCTCCCTGAAGGCGGAGAAAACGCTGCGACGCTCTTCTTCGTGAAAAAAAATCGATTTCGAGAGGAGAAAAACGTCGACGATTAGCATCTGGTGTACACGTTTCCTTTGCACGCTCTCTCTACGGATATCTCGAGAATCGTCACTACGGGAAGGACTGTTCGCGTCCGTTGCTATCTCCATTTACCGTCTTCACTTCCTTGTTATATGTCTCTTTTACATGTTTATTTCAGAACAAGGTGCGCATTGTGGGCGGAAAGCGGGTTGTTTTCTGCTTTTTCAACGTTTCCTGCGTCGCTACCTCCCGAGTTTTTCCCCTCTCTTGTTTCCACTCTCTCTTTGTCCTCGTTTCCCCTGCGTTTCGTTTTCTTCTCTGTCTTTTTTACCTGTCAAGATTGGTACAAAGAAGTTACTGTATCCTCCGTACAAAGCCGGCATCAAGAACATAAAGATCGTAGCTAGAACTCCCCCTCTGCTGCTATTCCTTTTCCTCGGACCTCTGCCGGTCTCTCCTTTCCGCCTCTTCATACTGCAGTCTTTCTTGGCTCTGCGTTTTTCTGCTTCGGTTTCGTGGTTTCGGTTTCCTTCTCTCAAAAAAACAGGTCTTCCCCGTCATGAGGCAGTTCAGCTTTTGCGCTCTCAGGCCGCTGAGCCTGAACCTGTCGTCTTGGTTTTCCCCCAGACAGCAGCGCGTCCCGATCACCTCGCTCCCTTCTTTTTCCTTCGTGAGATCTTTTACGCAGTCTTCGACAAAGAAGTTTTCTGCGTCTTCTCTCAACGCAGGCTCCCACCGTTCGAGGCTCTCCGTCGCCCGTCCACCTAACTCCTTGCTCTCCAAGTCCACCGCTTCTTCTCCGTCGTCTGCTTCTCCCTCGCGCGCCAGTTCGTCTCCGCGGGAGCGTTCCGTTCCTTTTTTTTCTTTGTCGGCTGCGCGCCGTTCCTTTTGGTTTGCAGGCTTCAGTACGCCTCAGGCCGGACAGAAGAAGTCGCGAGCCATCGGTGTCGCTTTCCTCACCGTCGTCTTCACCATGCCTTCGCTCTGCGTCTACTTCGGCTGCACTCCTGCTCTGCTCAACTGGTGGATGCAGACGTACAGACTCATCGAGTACCCTCCGCAGGCAGATCCCCGCATCATTCCTGCCATCTTGGGCGACAGAGAACCTCCCGCAAGAAGCGAAGACTCCGAGAGAAACACGAACCGATAAAGACAGTCTCGAAAGGGAGAGAGAGAGACCCGACAATGCGAATAGGGGATCCTGAGTCGTCTTCGTGGAGAGAGAAGAACGTCTCGATCCCTTGAAGAGAACAGCGCCTTCTCTCTTTTTCGTGGGCGCCGACGTCAAATTCGCCGCTTCTCTTGGTTTGACCTTTCTTCTTTACGCGAAAAAGAATTCGCTGTCTTCTTTCGTTCTCCCTCCGCTTCCTTGCCTTCTCTCCAGAGAGTCGCAATTCGTTCGCTCTTCGACGTTTCCTTCTTGCGCCTGTTCTCCACAGGACTTGCCTGGCTTCCTTCTCTTCTCGCGCGTGAGACTCGCTGTCAGCCTGTCCACCACGCGTCGTCTCTCTCTTCCCCTGCGTCTCCACTCAGCCCTGGAGACAGGTCCGCTCAGATACGCTGATCTGCGGGCCTGTCCTCCCCGACTTGTATGTGCATAAAACAACTTCTGTGTGTGCGCATCTCCATTGGCATGTGCAGAGGTTGGCCGACTCATCGGTGCGTAAAACAAGACTGACAGAAGACACGAGACTCAAAACTTCACTGGACAAGGCTGCTTCCGACGCCTCCGCGCGCGGCGCCGCCGCCTGGGGGGCCGCTCTGAGTCGCGGAAGGACGCAGAAGAGAAGAAGCTGAGGAGAACAAAGGTGGAGGAAACACAGCTGAACTCGGTAGAGAGAGAGATGCAGAAAAGACAAGCGAGAAACAGGGCTTTGATGGACACTAGGAACAGCCTCGTAGAGCTCCAGAGATACGCCGTAGCAACCGATAGAGAGATAGATAGATGGATAGAGAGATAGATAGATGGATAGAGAGAGATAGTCACAGAGAGGTGTACCCTCGAGCCTCAGAAAGCGACTGAGATTTAGAGCCCAAGACAGAAAAGCATGTCACGCAGATGTCAATGAAACCAGCCAATGAGACACTCGGCCGCGGCGACAAAGCCTTCGTCGCTTTCTCTCGGAGAATCCGCCTGCTCTCGTGATGGACACCAGCCTGACTGTTGATAACGCGCGAGACCTGTTCTCCTTTTTTGACGAAGATTTGCAAGAGAAAAGGAAAACTGTCGCTCTCGTCTGCTCAGGTGTCAGTGCTTCTTGCGCACTGGAGTTCAGAAAACAGTGCACTCCTCTCCCCGTCACGCTGTCCCCGTGACGGCATTTGAGCTTCAAATATCCGAGGTTAATTCAACAACTCATCGCGCGATATGGACTAACAGCCCCGGTGGTTATCCGCGCAGTCCTTTGTTCTTCGTGCCTACTATAGGCAGTGCTCTCCTCAGCTTTTTCTTGCTTGTTGTAGGTTGCGCAAGTCCACAACCAAAGTGCGTCTTCGATTTCTGTGTGGCGCCTTCGCTACCATCTTCTATGCTGCTGCCGAACTGCTTCTGTGCTTTCTTATCCGCTGGCGAAAAAAAGGCAAACTCTGCGTGTTCGCCGATAGATCGGATGTCGCTGGACAATGCAAACAACGGCCGATTGCTTGTCTAGCGGGGGACAACACTGAGGTCCCGGAAACTTTGGTGTGAATCTGCCGTTTGAATGAGTGGAACAGTCACCGTAAGACTCCGTCCTCTCGTGTTTCAACTTTTCTCGCAAAAGAAGCTTCTTTGCGCGTACCGTCGGAAGGCTGCCGCGTCCCTCTGTCGACAGCGGACGGCAGCGAGCCTCCACGGAAAAGAAGACTCTACATGCTTTCTTCCATCAAGAGTTCTGCATGCGTTCTTCCATCAAGAGTTCTGCATGCGCTAGAGCATAAATTCACACTGCTCGTTTTGACAAGAAAACCGGGACGGGATCGGCGGCACCCGTTTCCTGGAGAAAAGGAATCTGCACCAGGCAGGGAACTCCGGAACTAATCCTCTCCACGTCTGTAGTAGCAAAGCACGACCGCATGCGTCAGGTGCACTTTCGAGAGAACCGTGAGCAGAGAGGCGGGAGAAGAAAGCGAGAGTTTCGCCATTTTGTGTAGGAGTAAAAAGATATGGAGAAGCGAAAGTTGACCTGATTCCTAAATGATGCGTTTTCCTCTACGCCCATCCCACCCTTCTCTGTCTCTCCCCTGGGGCTCCTCAAGCGTGAGAGAAGGAAAACAAGCCGCTGTGTGGCGAGAAAAAACGCAAACGCGCGCATGTAGATGCCCACAGAACCAAGGAGATTGCCTCTACGAGGGAAGGCGAGAGAAAGGGATGCAGCCGTCTCGATTTGCCTTTGGAGAACTTGGGTCGAGAGGAAGTCCTTGTCTCTCATTTGGAGGCTGAGGGGACAGAAGCAATGGCGTCTGGCAAGCGCTCAACTGCGAATTTGTGGTTCTTCACGTAGATGATCGGGACGCCTGGAATCTTTCGAATGCGGCGTTTCAAGTCTTTGTCGTTCGTCGCCACGAGGTAGCATTTGTGCTGAGGAAACGAGAGGCGGAAGACACAGACGCTGTCGACGAAGTGCCAAAGAGCTCAAGAAGTACTGAAGAGACGAAATGTCGCGAAGAAAGTGCAGACACCACAGAGGCTTTCAGAGGAACTGTCAAATACTTTTGTATAAAAAAGGAAAAACACAGTGTCGAACTGCCTCAAACCCACCTGTGTTGTGGGCAGTAAACATCTCCCACCCAGTGACACTCTGACTCTGTTTGCAGAGTCACAGCGAACTTAACACAGGAGTTCGTGGAAATATCTGAACATCAGCAAACGTCTGCATAGACAGGCAGTGTGTTTCTGCACTTAAAAGAGACACAGATTCACCATTTATAACGCTTGCACACCCCCCAGAAGACGGCATCGATCGACAGCCATAACGTTATCTATTTATATCTATATCAATATCCGAACCTACCTGGATCCATCAGTAGCTCTCTACATCCATGGATTTACCTATCGATCTGCCTACCGACGTCTCTTTATCGGCATATGCATCTATCCCTGTCTGCCTACCTATATCTATTTACCTGTATGCTTCTACATCTACATGCCTACGCACATATACATATGAGCATATATACATATATATATATATACATATATACATATACATATATATATATACATATATATATATATATATTTATTTATTGATTTGAGTGTGTATACATCGGTACATCGGCTTGTAAAGTTTGATGTTTGTCTCAGAGAAAGATCCGGAGTTTGTCGAGAAGTTTCACACCTCTGTGACGCGCCGCACAATGCAGTCGTCTGCATAGGTGCCCGGATGACAGCAGGTGAGTCGTTTGAATCTTCTGTCTTTTGCGAGCGCGAGAGCAAGACGATATCGATGTCCAAGTTTCTCCAGTTCCGCTACTGCGCAGTCGGTGATGCAAGGAATGCCTGAACCGGAAAAAGCAATTTGAGAGAAAACACAGGCTCAGAAAAACAGCTGATGTGTGGCAGAAGACTCGCGGAGATTCGGCCAGACAGACTGCACGCAGTGCCTCGAAAAATTCTTTGGACACCGCAAGGCACTCTCTACGGGTGTCCACTCACGAAACGACTTTCTGAATTTAAGCCCCGTTGAAGAAACAAAGATCCATTCTGCCTCTAAACTAAAAACGCTTCACAAATGTTCACGTTATGTCTAAGTGGCAGAGCAATTCAGAGGGCGCTCTCCGCAGAAGACAGACTCTCGTCGCGGGAGAGGGACGAACGCGTTTTGGTGCTTGGACGCCTGCGGCGGCCGCAGTCGACGCATGCGAAGCAGAAGCAAGACTTCGGAAGCTTAGCTCGAGAAACATCACACTGGAAAGCAGAGGAGACCGAATGGATCCGTTTTTGAGGTCCCAGCGACGGCGAGACGAAGAATGTGTTTGTCGACAACCGAAGTGGAGCGAACCGGGAAGCGAGAGGAGAGAACTCGGTTCGAAGCGCCCCGCAGGGTCGGGTGTACGTACACTTGGCGACGAGACAGTCCATGAGGCCCTTGATGACGTCTGTCTTGATCTGGACGGCCGCGTTAACGAAGTTAGTATCGACAATCACCTGGTACGGCGGAACCAAGTTCGTGTTGTACAGAAAGAACATGCTACTGTTTGCCTGCACACTGGGGAGATCGCAGAGGACAGTCACGCAGCCTTTCGGCGTCAACTCTGCAGTTCTCTCGACGAGATCTGTGCGGTTATAAACGGCGGAGGAGGGACAACAGGAAAGCCTGAAAAGCTCCATCCAGGCTGAACGAAGAAAAAACGAACTACAGTGGTGTCACCTTCCCAACGGCGTTCGGCTGCAGGGGTGAAGTGCCAAGGAGACACAGAGCAAAGAAGAGACATTCGAATTAGAAGCGAAGTCCTGCCAAGCGCCTCGAGGACGGAGAGAAGGGAGTCGCGCGATAACTCATGCTTCTGACGCTCGAGAGAAAGAAGTCAGACTCGGGCCTTACTGTTCTCTGATCGTCTCTTCTCTCTGCTTCTTCTTCGCCTCCCTCAAAGCCTTTTTCTCATCGTCTTTTTTTCTGCAAGGAAACGAGAGAACATAGGCGCCGGCGGAGTCAAGAAAAACGAGCTCGAAAACTCGAGAAAAGACGCAAACTCACCTTGGACACCAGAGTTGCATCTTTTGTCCTCGCAAGCCTCTGATTCTCATGAAGAAACAATTCATTTTAAAGATGAAGCGATACCAATGCGAGGTCTGTCCATGCAATTTCAGCAAACGAAACTGAGACGTCTGGAAAAGGAGAGACGTTCAAAAACGTAAAATTGGCCATCGACAGGAGAGGCGCATATTTGCCCAGGAACGCGACACTCTGGACAAGTTCACAGCTGCGTCGAAATTTCCAAAAGACTCTCCACTGAATCTCACAACCGAGACAAAGACGCTCGAACCCTGTGGGGTGGTGGCGAGCGTGACGGACGCCCTGCAATGCTGGTCCAAAAGCGGCATCGATCTATCAACATGGAAGACCAGCAACAGGTCGAAGAAGCCATGTTTCTGAGTAGTTAAGAGTAGGCGGAATCTTGATTCAATACAGCATCTCCTCAAACGGCTACTGTTTGAATGCAGGGGGCTTTAGAGGTCTTTGACAGTGAAAATCCTTGCCCGCTTTCTACCGAAACCGAGGGAAAAACGCATTGAAAAAGCCGGAAATGTCGACCTACAGTCTCTCGTCCTTGGGGTTGATGCGCCTCTTCACAGCTGCGAACTTCCTCGTCTTCTTCGCCTTTCCCTAACAGGACAGAAGCTCATCAGAAGGCAAACGGATCCACTCTACGATTAACTGGTGCATGTGAGAAGAGACAGCCATAGCAGTGAAGGGCAGACTCTTCACTCCTTCGAAAACCTCTCGGGGAAACACAGGATTCTTCTGTAGGCTCGAGAGAACGACGTCTCGCCTTCCACGAGGAAACGGGGGTCTTCCTCTCCACGCTCGGAATGTGAGAACCTCCTGCACAGAACCAGTCCCGTAGGCGTCTTCTCAAACAAGTAGTCGCAGAGAAAAGTTAAGAAAGCATTCACCACTGGAATGATCTGCTAGATTTCCTTCTAGCTATACGCTTACATATATATATAGAGAGAGAGACAGAATCGAAGCACTATGCTTTCTAGTCCCCAGAGAGAACTCAACCCACCTACGCATGTTTAGACACCTGAGAGAGGCGTCTTTCTCTGAAGAGGAGAAACGAGTCTTGTGTTTTTCAGAAATAGGGAACTACGTTGGTTTGCGAGAAACGACTTCCAGTCCCGATGAAACAACAAACAGTGACTGGCCCTTGGCAAAAAGTCGCGTTTTGTGTTTTCCCCTCTCTCCTCTTCCCGTCGTCCTGCTCTGCCTCTGCTTTCCTTCTGTCTGCTCTCTTGCGCTTGTCCGTTCTTTTCTTTTCTCATGCTTTCATCTTTTTCTCCCCGTATACGCGTCTCTGGCGAAAGTTGTGACGAGTTCGGCAGCGAACCGGTTCTGTGACATGGCATGTTCTCGCGACTCGTCCAACCGTTTTCCAACGTTCCGTCCCTTCTGCATGTTTTTTTTCTATACGGGCGCTGCGTTTTGTGAGAGCTCTTGTGAAGCGGCGCGCCGAAGGAACTGAGGTGCTCATATGTCGGATCTTCAGAGACGCAGCCCACAGTCGACTTAAAACGAGGACTGGCATTTATTGAAAAATAGAGTCGGCTCTTCTTCAACGTCCACGAAAAGGGACAGACTCCTGCGTGCATCCGAAGCTCACCATCTTGATCGGTTGAGACTGAAATGCAGTTCTCAGTTTGCTGTTCCTCTCCACGCGTACGGAACGTGTTTTGATGGAGTTCCCTGAAGTTTAGAAGAGCAATTGGCCGGGCGCTCAAGGTAGGCAAACCGCTTCTTTGCGTCAGGACTCCTTTTATCAAAGAGGAGAGAGCCGGAGCTGAAACATCACATGTCGAAATAGTCCGCGCCCCGGAACGTGCAGCGTGCAGACACAAGGAACCAGAGAGCAACGGAAGGCGAAAAAGACCGAACTCGACTGAAATCGAAGGAGCTGACGGAGCTCGAAAAATGTTCTGCTGTCCTAATAAACAAGAAGAAACAGCGAGGCGGGGGGCCTTCTCGCGAGGGAGTGAAACGCAACTGCTTAGAGGAGCCGAGGGGGAGGCGCCTGCGTATTCGCCGAATTACAGAAAAGGTTTCTGGAAAAGTTCCCCGAAACCCCACTTTGAAATCTGCTTTTCCTAAATGGCAACGTGACTGAGAATGAAATATCGAGTGGCAGTGGTTTTTCCACTAGAGTCGAGTTTTGCCACTGCATGCATGCATGCAACAGATGTTGAAGCTCCCGGTGGCTCTAGAAAAAAGAAAGAAGAGCACAGATGGGGTGGAGTTTTCTTTTGTCACAATGCAGATGCTCGAAATGAGAAGCCTCGACTTTACAAAGGAGTGTCTGTGCCTACCAAAGCTGAAGACATCCTTCTTTCTGTCAGGGAAGCTCGAGCAAGGCATCAGAGGCATGCGAGAGGCTCTGCTACCTTTGGAAGCCGACCGACAGTCAAGGGTATGCGCCAAGAATCTTTTCCCTGACAGAAAAGTGCAGCTTTTCTAGAATTACGTCTAAAAAGATTCAGACAGACGTTTTCGATTCCAGAAACGCCATGAAGGAGGTTCAAGTAGTTGTGTTCGACTCCAGAAACGCCATGAAGGAGGTTCAAGTAGTTGTGTTCGACTCCAGAAACGCCATGAAGGAGGTTCAAGTAGTTGTTTTCGCCTGGCATTTTGTATTGCGCGTTTAACATTCACCTTTTCAGAGGGGAGCTTGCCTTTTTGACGAAACTACCTCGGTGCGACTTCCTACAAGACAATCGAGAGTCGCTGGGGGATTTCTTCGCCACTTTTTTCCAAGGAAAGCACAGGCTGCGGGACATTTAGCACGACCTTTCTCACACATCAGTTTGCCGTACACGCCTGTGTTGCACCTCGTCTTGCCTTTGACTGGGTGTGCTGTCCACGTTATGGCTGTCTTCTCTCCTTGTCTTATTTGGAACGGGTGTATCTAGTCGCATTTCAGCAAGAAACCTGTTCTTCGCTGCCGTCTTGAGCAACCGCTCTGGTCCCTTGCCTCTGCTTCTTTCCCTTATTCTCAAGTTCAGTGCTGTGGTCGCCCGGGGACCGTTCCTAGAGATGAACACTTGTATCCACCCTACACAGCGACCTCGATTGACTGTGTTTCCTGGATCAAAGTTCGGCCGTTCTTTCGCAATACCCTGGCGAGCTTTCCATGTGAAAGGCTCGCCCCGTCTTCACTTTGTTCGTCTTTGTCGAGTACACATCTCGGTTCCTTTTCGGAAGAGTTCGAGCGCAGGAACTGTGTGAACGGTTCGTCCGCCTGGCTTGTGTGGGTCGTCAGGCCGCAACCATCTCTCGGTTCGCCGACACCCTCTTCAAGATGCGACCCCTGCATCGGTGGAGTTCCGCAGTTAGCGGCACTGAGGCAGACTTGTGGGTGGCGGCCCTTTACAACAAAGCTCTCTTCTTTCTGATGGTGGTCATCCATTCTTTTCCCCAGTCGAGACGGAGCTCGACACGGAAGCACACCGTAGCGTTTGATGTTGGTCTTAGGTCACCACACGAGGATAACACGATTCCCCAGAGACGTTATACCGCCTGAGATGCTGAATAGATAATCCAACCACGAGCTGCAGCCGACCAAGTTCCTTTTCAAAGAGCACTTTGCGTTCTGTTCCGACAATCACGAAGTTCGTAAACACACCTGAGAGTGCGCCGAACCCGTCAGCGCGAGCGACGACCGGCTGCGCATAGACAGGCTCTTCAGTTTCGCAGTGTCTCAACGGAACCCACCCAGGCTGCGAGTTCACCACATTGCACTTGGAGGAAGGCGCTGCGTTTTGCGTTTTCGTAAAAGTGCACGACCCCCTTCTCCAACTTCGTCTGTGGTCCCTCAGCTACGCAGAGGAAAGCGCGTATATCTGATGTAATGATGAAACGGCTTCTCCTTGTACGCTTCTCGCACCCCGTACTGGCATCTCCCCTCGCCACCTGCGTTCGGTTCTGACAGCTTTTATGCCTCTCGCATCCGAGCTCTCGCGAACACCGAAAGAGACCACGGGGAAGGGTAAACGCCTTAACGGCTAGTAGATTGACGCATTTGTCTTACAGTCAAGTAGTTACTGAGAGACAGTAGCGACACCGCAACCATGCCTTTTTGTCGCCTCAACGATTTGCTAGAATGCTGAATGTTCTGTCTGAGGTGGGAACTCCGTTTGCGTCCTGATGAAAACCTAAGTTCGCAAGCATCCTGGGGGAGAATCACGCAAGAAACTCTCGCGTCGAACGTCGAAGTGTCTCGGAAAAACACACGCAAAGAAGTGAGCTGCGTTCTGAAGAGAAGCCGCTCTAGGCTCGCGGTCACTTGGAAGGAAAAAACTTCTGCCCTGACGGCTTGATTGTCTCTTGACAGCGGATATCGACGCAGCCGTTCTGCTTTTGTGATGACGCACCGACACGCTTCCAAAGCTGGCATTCTGACTCGTGTTTTCTTCAAAGTTCGCTTCCACAAGCACTCTGTGAAGACGGGGATTGGACCCCGACAGAAGAACGGACAAAGCGGTGGCTCTCAAGTTGAAACGCGAATGGTCTGTGGCATTTCTCCATGGGTGCGTTCGCAACGGAAAAAGATATGCTTGTCGGCAGCACAGCTGGAAAAATCTATGTTTTCGGTTTCGTGGTGCATTTACGGACTTCGCAGAACAAGACTTCTTTCGCGAGTAAAGCTGTTTCGCGACGCAAATTCGACTCGGAAGAGCCTCTCTTGAGAATGCGGACGACGGCTTGGGAGCTGTTCCGCGCGTTCGTCGAGTTCTTGACACCTTGCGCTCACGAAGTCACATCTAGTGCAAATATCCACATGAAACTCTTGCGGTTTGCGAAGCTGCGTTTCAAGCTCAACTGATTCCTTCGAGCGACTTGCTTGGCAGAAGTAAAAGTTCCACCTCGACAAGGACGCTCTCCTTACAGGCCCACCACTGGAGTCTTTGCCCTTGTGGCACCGTCCTACACAAGTGCTCGCAGAGTCATCTTGAGCTGTTGTGTTTGAGAATGTCTCTCGTCTTCGGTCGCGGACATGTGTCGTATTTTGGATTTGCCTGCCCGTTCGAACTCAGCTGTAGTCTTTTAACGCGAAAACTCGCCGGTCTTCAGCGTCATCGGACGAACTGCCTAAATGAGCTCTCTCTTTTGTTTACCGACTTGCCGGCACCTTAGTTGGCCGTGTGCAACGCCTACAGCTGTTTGCCAAGAAGCGTATGACACTTCTCAAACACGCGCTTCTGATTCCTCACCAAGACGGAAGAAAGAACTCCAGCATACACCCACGTAGCCACGTTCAGCTCTGCATATCTGGCGCCCACTCAGTATCCCAGATCCTGCAGAGTGTCTGCATGTGCGATTTGTATCTCACCAAAGTGCATATCTATGATCAACGAATACAATGGTACGCTTCTCAATGGAACGGTATTCACATATATACCGTATGTAAATGTGTAACTATACCATTTGTGTACGTGTATGTATCTGCATGTGCCCCATGGTTTTTCTGTACTTTGAGGCGGTCCTAACGACTAGAGTGAGGAAACCAAACTGCAGCGAAGATATTCAGAAGAGGAAGCCGACCTATGACAAACACAATGGGAGTCTGGCTCTGTGTTGGTGAAGACCGCTGGATTCTGCGGACGTCTGCTTTCCTCTGCGGGCCGCTTTTCGTAGACTGCATGCGTCTTGTCCAGCGAGCGTTTTTTCGTGTTCCGACTCTCGAACCTTCTGGTCTTTGGAAAAACTTCTTTCCAACTCGAAGAATCAGTTGCACCTCAACATGATTCGATTCGAGCCTCAAAGAACCTCTTTCTCTGACTCTCTGTCGCACTTTGCCTTCGTTCGCGGCTACAGCTGTTTCTGTGCGTCACGTTCGACCGAGAGACTTTGGGAATTCTTCAACGCAACGTCTCGAACTTTCATCCTTTCCCACGCTCTTTTTCTGTTTCTTCTTTTCTGACGAACGAACGCGTCGCACCGCTAGGCCGTCTCGGCTCGCCTGAAGCCTTTTGTGCCTCCGAAACATGCATTCTCCGTCCATGCCAGTCTGAATTTCTGCGTATCTTCTTGGCGTCGCGTCTGCCACTGCTGAAGCGCCTGAGCGTTTTTTCTTTCGGTATGTTTCCGCGCTCTTTCGACTTTTTTCTTCCCTCGCTCTTTTTACCCTTTCTCCCTGATCTCCGTCTCTCGTCTTTCGTTGCAACCACGCGCGCCGCAGGTCCGCGGGTTGCTGCCGTGTCGTTTTTGCCACCGGAAGAAACGGGCGTTTTTCGATGGCCCTCAGCTACTGTTCTGGTCCCGTCCTTTCCCTGTGTGATTGCGTCAACCGTCACAACGGGATTCTGCTTTTTCCGTTTACTTTTTTCTCCACTTTCCGTTGAAAACGAGTCCCTCGTCGACCCGGGTCCCGGAGGGGGGGAGGGGGGCGGGCAGCACGGCATTTCCCCCAGCTTGCTCTTTTCTTAGACCCCACGACTTGCCTGTGTTTGCTTCTTCACCCTTTCGAAGTGGACAAGACAAAGGTTTCTTCTCCATTCCTTCTCCTTTGTCCCCGCCGTTCGGTTGTGCAAACACTGGTCTCTTCCGCGGCGTTTCTCTTCCGCCGAAGTCATCCAAGACACCGTGTGCTACTCGTTTTCCCTGATGTCTGTATTCGAGGAAAGTTCGGGGCAGGTCTCCGGTTCTCTTCCGTTCTCTGGACAGGGTCGTTGTTCTTAGACGCTTTCCTCGGGAACTCAACTCTCCTGCGCTGGCCAGGATCCCCATGTCTCCCTAACGCTTCTCACGGCCTTGATGTTTTTCAACTACTTTCCTCGTCTTCACCACCCTTGCTGTTTATTCTTTGTGGTTTGCACCGCCGTCTCTGGGCGTCTTCGGCTCGTCTCGATTTCTCTACGTCCTCGCCTCTCTCCCCTTGAGTGGCTTTCCTACCAGCTTCGTCCTCCCTTCCTCTGTTTTCTAAGCCGTCGACGCAGAGCGGCACACTCCGCCCCGCAGGGCCTGCTTTGCAAGACGAGAAAGTTCTCTGCGTACCCGAAGAGGAGCAAGCGAGGTCTTCGGTCACCTCGTCCTTGTTTGACGCGCCCAGTGTTCTCCTGGAAAAGCGAAATGAGTTCGGCGGGGCGCCGGAGTGACTTGCCTCCGAAGAGCGATCTGCGCAGGGTGAGTCGGAGCTGGGACTCGATTGTTCTTGCTTGAAAACAGTGTTTTCCAGTCTTTCTGCAGGACAGAGAACCACGGGAATGGCGTACTTTTCATTCTGGAAAAATGTCGCATACGACCCGTTCCTGTTTCTCGACACGGTCGGTTCCTCGGCAGGCTGCCACCCACTCACTTGTGCTTCTCGACAGAGAGACGCCGTTTCGCGAGCGGAGGAAAAGTGCAGATCTAGAGATTCGAAGTCACTCGTTCTCAGGTTGACATGCCTTTCCCTGCATGCGCCTGTGGGAATCCGCACTGCGCCTTCAACGCGGAGAAAAACAAATGCCGTCGAGCTTCGGTCTCACGCCCGTCGCTGCCAATTCAGGTCCCTGCTCCGCTGCGTCTCTGAGTCTCTGTCCATTCGAGTTCCACTCTCGCGAGCGAACAGTCGTCGCGAGAAACATTTACATGCAGCCACTGGCGTCGTCTTCTTTACTTCTGCGTTGAGTCGTGCGTCTCTCGCTCCTGACAGCCTTTCGACCGGCGGAGCCTGTGGTGATGTCTCGCCGGCTCGGAACGTCTCGAGCCTATGCCTCTGCGCCTGAATCCGAGCGTTCCTCAACTTCCCTCGCGGGCAAGCGCACAGCGTCTGACGTAGGGGGCGGCCTCTGAGGGACTTTCCAGTTCAAACGGACATCTGAGAGTGAACTCCGTGCGAACAACTCTGCTGCGTTGACGCGTTGCGACGAGCCTCTGGAGTGCATGTGGTGGAGTCGCTGGAGCAGTGAGTCGAGCTCCGCCTCGCCAGTGTCGTTCCTCTCCCCGTCGACGCCGTCTGCGTCACGGAAGTGGAAAATCCAGTTCAGATGTCCAAAGAGGCGCTGCCAGGGTCTTGGCCAGCGCGGCGAGCTGCAGGAGCGCGACCTGGAGTCCCTGCAGGGAGGGAAGTTGAACACCGAACCTCCCCCTCCTGTTGTCCCGGAGCTTCTCTGTTCGACTTTGTCTGTGCAGTGTCTCCCCATGCGTCGGTTTCCTAGGCAGACTCTCTAGAAGCATTTGCTGCGCAAACTCCACTGTTCACTGAATCAGATGTCTCCTTTCGTTCTCAGGCGAGAGAGTCCGCCCCGCGCTCGCGCATCTCCCGTCAAGCAGAGGGCGCCTCAGCCTCCTCTCCGGAGTACGCGCTCCCGCCGGCCTGGCAGCAGCGGTCTCTGCCACTCGATTCCGACTCTGCGTCCTCTTCCTTCCCGTTTTCTTCGCCATCTGCGTCGCCGTTTTTCGGAGAGTCTCAGCGCATGCAAGCAGCGCACCAAGTGCCGAGCCGAGACAGGGGGGATCGAGTGAGGCAGCTCGAGGGCGAGTGTCTAGACAGCCTGCAGTCCTCCCTGCGAGTCGTCGCAGAGACCAATGAGGTTTCACAACGCACTGCAGTCCAGCTCGATGCGCAGTCCGGTGAGATGCAGAGGAGGCTCCCCGGTTCCGGTGGAGGCGCCTCGTGTGTCGCAAGTCGAGAACCAGCTGCTGGTTTCGCTGCGTTCCATTTGGACCCTGTGGCTGGGGGTGCATGCGCGCTGTTTGTCTTCTTGCGCAGTTTTCGCTGCTTCTTTCTGGGCCTCCTCTCTGCTTGCGCTTCCGGGGAAAAAGCGAATGGAGGGAAGATATGGCTTTTTGCTTCAAGTGTCCAGGGACAAAAGGCATTGACGCGTGCCATTGTGCACTGGAGAGAGAGGTCGCTTCTTCGATGCTGCAAAGAAAAAGGCGTTGTTCCAGTCTGGAAAAATCGGAAAATAAACACCCTCACACTGCGAAGGAGTGTCCAGGCAGTGGTGATCGCGTCTTCGATATTTATTTCAGGGACGCTCTTCTTCTCTCTGCTTCATCCTCGTTTTATGTTTCTACTTCTTTTCCTTTTTCTTTCTTCGTTTCCTTCGCCGCCTTCCTGAGTGCGTCCGTCTAGCGCGTTTTCCGTGCTTTGCTCCTCTTTTTAGGGTCGCAAGGCCCAGAAGAAACTGGGCGTCGAGCCACCCGGCTCAGACTACGGGGAGGTCGTCCTTCTGTGTTTACATGTTTGCCCTATCTGTTTGTGTGCTGTTTCTCGCGTTTCCTCATTTCCAGAGCAACTTCGGGGAATAAAAGACACGACAGACGACATCAAGGCGAATCTTCAGACTTCGGACTACTTGCTGAAAGGGATGAAGACATGGTGGGGATCCTTTACTCAGCTCTTCACCTCTCCGCCTTCCCAGAGAGTTTCCTCTTCTTCAGAAGGAAAGAAAAGCGTCACACAGAGAGACAGAGAGAACCTCCCGGAATGGGAGAGAGAACACAGAGAACAAGATGCACAAGAAGAAAGGAGACGGCAAAGACTCATCCAGGCGCATCGAGCGCGAACAACCGACTTCGACACGAGGCTCGAAGGAGATCTTGAGAAACTTTCTGTCATGGTTCGTTCAAAAGAGAGTCTTTCCTTCCTTTTAGAGCACTATTACCGACTTTCTGTGGGCTTGAGCTTTGAGGAGAGGAGATTCTGCGCCGCTCTTGTATGTGAACGCATATTCTTCAATTTATTTACTTCAGTTCTGTCTCTTGTGAGACGGGATACAGAGCGGGAAGGACACACAGACGCGTTCAAGCTTTGCGTCAACAGTTGCACCGCGTTTTCCACTCGAAAAAGAGGCGTTTCAGGGGACAAGAACAGTTCTGTCGAGAGCGAGTAAATTGACAGCTCTTTGGAGGGACGTCCGAGACAGGGGATGTGACACAAAGTCGAAAGCAAGTCCAGTTGGAATTTGAGAATGGGTCTCTTCCCCAAAACGTGGAGACAAAGCTTAGAAGACGTAACAGAGTGGCTGTCAGTGCGTTGTTGCTCGGGTGTATGTACAGCTGGAAGAGCTTCACGGCCGAGCGGTCCAGATGAACGGAGCTTTGCAGGAGCAGAACAATTTGCTCGACGAAATCAACCAGAACGTGGATGCGAATCAGCAGACTTTGGAGAGGCAGAGGAAGACGATGCAGAAGATCATCAAGAAAGGATAGCTGCGACGCGAGGCGGAGTCGAAGTTAACGACTTTGCCTCGAGCAAATATTTACCTCGTTTCCTTGTGGAACTCTTCACATGTATATGCAGATGTGTATAGGTATAGAGGCTGCAGTCGTTACACACCTTTTTTTCCAGTGCCGAATCTGGCATGTTCAGAGTCTGTCGAAGATGCCTTGTCGGCCTTCGGGTGTTTTTTGGGTTGCTTCAGCAGGAATGCAGACACACGGGAGAGTTTCAAAGAAAGCAGCGATGAGACGGGAACTCCCGAAGGAATACGGTGACGTTTGTACAGCTCGCAGACAGGTGCCGGGTGTTCGTAGACACGCTGGATTTCCCTGCTCTCGGCGTACTGAACATGGCGGTCTTCTTGTTCCTCGTCTTTCCGCCGCGCTTACCGGTTCGAGTGTATATACACCTTGCCTCTGCTGTCTGTGAACAGCTGCGTGCAACTTGGTGGTTGGTGGGCGTTCTTTTGGAGTGAAAACGCGTCTCGCGTTTTCAGCGACTTTTCCGGGGAGACACACCGTTTGGAATATGTCACGGCTCCGTTGCTGCATGTGCCGCTTCCCTGGCGTCGTGGGCAGTGAGACGACGCGAGAGGCTGTCAGGGAGCATGCAACGTCCTGCACACCCGCCCTGCTGCGAGTTCCCTCTTGAACCGGATCTGCTGATCTCTAGCAAAAGCACAAATCGATTCTGAAGCAGACTAAGACGGTAGAGTGATGGTAATTGAGGAAGAAAGAGTCGTTGTAAGACATGCAAACTATCCTCGAAAACAGAACTCTATATTTGAGGAACATGCTTCTGCTAGCAACTGCGTTACTGCAGCAGGTAAATGCATTTCCTTTGCATGATAGAGGCGTTTCCCGACTACGACGTCGAGTTGGCTGGATTCCTCCTCTTTGCAAGGGATCGCTTTCGCGCAGAGCGCAGCTCAGACGCTCGATAGTGCGTGCTTTCAGCAGCCTCGCAGACTGACGACGGCGCCAGCGAGGAGAAGGCTGCATTGCAGAGCAGAGAAACTCAGAGAGGAGAGACGAAGGCAGGAAACATGTGCAGGAGAGAGCAGCCGAGACGCCGGGAGGAAGAATTCCACCGGAAAGACGAAGGCGTCTCAGAGCAGCGAAGAAGGGGGGGAGAGAAGACCGAGTGGAACTCCACGCAGGTTTTTCACAAAGATAATCAGGGACTCTGGGATTCGCGGCGCTTTGGATCAGTCCTCCCTGAACGAGAGTCAGAGTCAGCTAGGAATCAGGAAAAAAAACTGTCAGATCGAATACGTGGTTTCGGTTCCAACCGCAGCCATACAGGTGTTTCTGTTCTTTCTTTTGGAATCTGCTGCGGCCTTCTTCGTGGGAGACTCTCAGTGGAGCGCATGCACGAAAGGAAGGACTGTGTGGTGAAAAAGAGACCTGAACAACTCTCTTGTGACGCGCAAAAAGACCTCTCAGAATCAGTTCTGCCGCCAACAGCCCCGACCCCTGCAGATGCGATTATGGAGCTTGACGCATGTCACCTGCTGTTTCGAAACTCTCCCTGCGTCCTCGCTTGTCCGGAAAGCTTTAGGAGACGAGAGAGAAAACACTAGGAAACTCTCATGGCCGTGATAAGAAGAGAATGAAGGATCAGAAGAAGCCAGGAACGAAAAAGGGAAGTCTTTTTCTCAGAAAATTCTCATTCGTCCTTGCCGAAACCTCCACCCTTCTCACACGGTGCTTCTTTCCCCGCGTTCGCTCTTCAGACTGCCTTCTTTTCCCCGTGTTTCCACCTTTTAGTCTTCCCAGTGCTCACCCTCCTCCGCCTTCTCCAGCCGCGACTCTTCACAGCTTCCTCCTTGTTTCCACTCACACCATCCTTCGTCTCTCTCCTCTGTACGCAGTCCGAAGGCTGCAGACTTTCCGGCTTCGTCTCCCCCTCGTGTCGAGGTGTCTGTACACCCCAGCACGGGAGACTCTGCCTTCAGGTGCTCGACGGCGATGGAGTCCTGGCGGATCGTGTGAAAGGCCGAGGCCGCCGCAGGTCTTTGTTCCTAAGAAAGAGAAATCTCAAGTTCTCGGTTGGTCGGTGCGGCGTTCTCAGCAGCTGCAGAGAGAGACCGAGCTCCGGAAGAGAGACAGGCGCTCGAGGACGCATTCGCGCTGTCAGAGGTGACTCCTACGAAGTGCGAAGAATTCGCGCATGCGTCTTGCACGGCGAAAGCCGAGTCGCCACCCTCTTCTTCCTCGAATCCCACCTTGGGCGTGTACACCCCAGAACCGCCGAATCCGTCCTCCAGTGTTCGTACAGCTGGCAGCGTCGTCAGCGCGCCTTCTTCCAAGTCCAAACTCCCCGGATCCTCGTTCTGTAAATCCACAAAGAAGGTAGAAACACCGGAAAGCGAAACGGGACTGAGGTCGATAGACACTCCTCTCGCGGGGAGGACAGCGCACACAAGGAGGAAAGAAAGCGGACGGCCGTTATTGTGTTTCATCGCAGTGCACGTTCTAAAAGGGAAGGACGAGGAAGTGAAAGACGTGGAAAAGGCGGAGAGAGAAGCGAACGGAGCCAGAGGAAAGGCGAGAGAAAGAAGGGGAGAGGACAGGGTGCAAAGAGAACGAACAGCGAGAGACCGAGAGGAGAGGCGAGTCAGAGAAGAGGAGAAAGGAGACGCGACAGAGAACGCACACGACACAGTAAAGCGGAGCTGAAGAACACAAGAGTGTACATACACCGGCCCCGGTGAGAAAACTGAACCTTACGAGGATCATCTGCTGGTAGTACAGCAACTCGCCGACCACAGCTTCCCACTGTTGCTGCCAGCTGAGCGGCAGGAGGTCCATGAGCTGTAAATACACAACATATGCATGCACGTTTACTGAGAGAAGCTCACGCCGCCTGAGTGTGCCTGTTTTCCCGAGAAAACCAGATCGAGACTCAGAAGCCGCAGAACAAAGGAAAGCGGATATCCGCAGAGCACGCACTGCGTTGTTTCGCTTCATTCCAACTGCAGTCTCTTCGACAGAACAAGAGCCACACACTCTTCAGTTTAGTTTTGCTTCTGCCTGCTATAGCCCCTGCCATCCTCGGGTGTACGTACAGCCGAGATGCAATGTCAGTCCACTCCATTACCGAAGCACAGGCGCTTTCGGTTCTGCGCGCTATGAAGAAAGAAATCAACCTGAGACTTTTTCTTTGAAGAGCCCGTGGAACGAAAAAAACCATCAATCTTCCACTCCCAACATCCCGTTTGCCCTCTTCTCCACACTTCCCTGGTCTGTGCTTTTTTCCCAGAAACTTCTGCGTGCTGGAACCAAGAACGAGCTCTGAGTGGCAAGCGCTCGGCTTCGGTTGTGCATGCGCGTTTTATTCGTCCCCCTGCCGTACCTGTGCAACTCTCCTCGCGTCCCAGCCTTCCGTACACTCTTCTTCCGGTTTCCTCTCTTCTTGTCTCTTCTTCTTCTTCCTGTTTTTTCCTTCTCGGTCTCCCGCCTCAAAGTTTCGTCTCCCTCCTTACCTCCGGTTTCGCCTCGAGCGTGGCGCCGACCAGCTGAGCAACTTGGAGCAGGTGTGCGGTGTATCCGCAGGTCTCGCGTCTTTCTTTCTTCTGTCTGCCGCGTCTGCAGCCGCCTTCCCCCTCGTCCTCCCCGTCCGTCTCTCTCCGTCGCCTGTCTCCTTCTGTGCTGGTCCCGGACCCCAAACGCTCGCGAGAGCTCTCTCGCCGCGCCGACTCTCGATCGCCGCGCTTCCGCTGAAAGTGAGTGACAAGGAGCGGCACAAGCCGAGTCCGGAGAAGAAGGCGGGCGCCTTCGGAATCGCCACGGTGCAGCAGAGACTGCAGCATGTCGGTAACCGTGAGGTGAAGAAGTGTGTTCCACGGATGGAGAAAGAGGAGTTCGACTGCGAGGTCGAGCACCCCTCGTTCCAGCAACGCGGAGGCCGTCTTCACAGCGTTGCTCTTTAGCAAAGACTTGACCAACGTCAGCAACTCAAGCGTCTCCATTCCGACCGCGGGAAAAACGCCGTTCGCCAGACGCGCAACTCCAGCAGACGGACGCCTCGTCTTCTTCAGCCTCCAGCGAGGACGAAACATGGACGCAGAAGACAGACCTCCAGACGACTCTACGGGACGCGCAGCCGCCTGCGAAGAAGAGGGAGAAGGCAGAGAAGGCAGAGAAGAAGAAGAGGGAGAAGGCAGAGAAGAAGAAGAGGGAGAAGAAGAGGGGAGGACGCCTTTAACGCGTTCAGTGGGGGTTTCTTTGTGTTCTCTTTCGAGGTCTTCGTCTGCCCCGACTTCCTCATCAGAAGGGACCTCCTCGAAGCCGCAACACGCAGTCAGTTTCGCCATCAGCCGGTCGACGTGGGGGTGTATGTACAGCTCGACGAACTCGCCAGCTTCGAGCTCTTCGATCCACTTTCGGTCTTCCTTCGCGACGACGGAAGCCGCGAGCGTTTCATCTTCGACTGGGAAGCTGAATTCCGGCGTCGTCCGCGAGTCGCTTTCTTCGCACTCTTGCTCTCCAGAAAGAGTGTGGACGCTTCTCTCTGACTTTTCCTGGTTGGCCTCCCCGTGTGTCCGCTGAGACTCCCCATCGGAGGTCCCGCCAAGACAGCGAAACGCAGAAGAGACGTCCTCCTCCCCGACTGTCTCTCCCGTCTCTGCCGCGAGCCCATCTCGCGCAGCGGCAGAGACGGCCGCTGAGGACCGCGGCGCAGAAGACGAATCCGAAGGTGGCTGCTTCTGTGTTTCTTCCTCTCGAGACGCGTTGTTTCTCCCCTCTTCTTCTTTTGCCTCTCTCTTCTCGTCTGCTGTCGAGACATCCGACGCGTCGCCTTCGCTGGAAGCACCCAAACCCCCCTCACGGCGGTCGGCGAAGTGTTCCCTGGACTCTAAATCGCGTCTCTTCTTCTCTGCATCCTCCGCTCCTTCCTCCCTCCTTTCTTCCTTCTTGCCTGCCTTCCCTTCGTCCGTCTGTTCCTGTTTTTCTTCTGCCGTTCCTCCCCGACCTGTCTCCCCTTCTCGCGCGCCGCCGTCTCGTCCGGTCTCCGAGTCTCGCTCCGCGCCGCTGATTTGCCGCTCCTCGCCTCCGTTCTCCCCAACTTGCACAAACGCGACTTCGCCGCCATCTGCGGCCTCGGAGGCCGCTGCGTCTGTGCAGTCCATCAGGGCGCCGAGCGTTGGCGGGTCTGAAGAAGGCCCTCCGCAAACCTCGGAAATCTGGCTGTCTCCCACACAAGTGCAGCAGAGCAGATCCGTCAAAATCGACACTCCCGAGGAGACGCAGGAGGCGCACTGGAGAGGACAGCAGACGCGCATACCGCGAAAGCAAATGCGAAGCGGCGAGCGACGGAGGCCAGCAGGCCGGCGAAGAAAGGAAACGCGACACCGGAAGTCGCCTCTTCGCAGGGAGGAACAGTGGAAGGAATACACCGACTCACTGCTTCCTCGGGGCCGAAACGAGAGGCGAAGACTAAGCAACGGCGAACAGGGAAAACACATGGGAGAAAACGCGCAAAACGAGAACAAGAAGAAGCAGAAGAACGAGGAGAACAAGCCGGAGAGCCAGAGGGAGAAGAGCAAGAAGGAGAACGAAAGCAAGAACAAGAACACCAGCACGAAGACCAGAATGAGGGAAGAGAGCTAGAAGAAGAAGCTCAAGGCCGGCAAGGAGCAGATGAAGGAAAGCAAAAACACCAGAAGGGGGAGAATGAGAGGAAGAGTGAGAGTAAGCCGAAAAACAAAGAAGAGGCGCACGGCCGAGAAGAAAAGAGCACCGGAAAGGACTCTTTCGCTCGCGATCCTCTCACACGCGCGCCTGTTGTGGTGTCTGCCCCGATCCACCTCTTTTCATCTGCATCTCCGCTCTTGGGTTGCAGCTCCACTGGCTACGTTTTTCCGAATTCTAAGTGGATGAAGCGACGGGTGTCTCTGTCGCCCATTATGAACAGCGAGGCGCGCCACAGGGACAGCCAGTCTGCTTTTGTGTGGGGTGTTGAACTGTGATGTTGAAATGATTCTCCTTTTCTACAGATGCAATTAGAACTGAACAGGTCGTTGTTTGGATGTAAAGGACGACTTTCTTGCTGCACATCCTTCTGCAAACGAGTTTTCTTCCCTCTTCTTTGCCGATCTTGCTTTCTTCGACTCTTCATTCTCTGTCTCTTCTCTTCGCTCACCTCCGAGGTTACCATGTCGATGAGTTGGAGGAGGACGCGCTCGCTGGTCAGGTCTCTCAGAAGAACAGGGAAGTACGAAATGAAAAGTCTCTGATATATCAGCTCGCGCGCCACAAGAGTCACGCAGACTTGGCCCTCGAGGCCGCACATGACGTCTGCTTGGTTGGCCTCTGCGTCGCCGGCCGCAGAGACCTCGACAAGCGACGAAGGCTCCTGGACGCTTCCTCGCGGAGAGGCGGCGGACACCCTCGCGTCCGTCGTTCGGGGGCTGCAGGCGGTTCCTCCGGACACTTCAGAGGCGAGACGCGGGGAGGGCCGCGTCGCTGCAGAGTGCTTCAGCAGCTGAAAGAGAGTCGGAATGATCGTGCTCGGTTCAATCAGCGTCTGCGAGGGTCAGACACACGACAGGACGCAGAAATACGACACAGAGAGTGGGAGAGGAACAAACGCGAGACAGGAAAGACACGCAAAAGGGGGAAAAAAGGTGAGAACAACTCCATTCCTTCGTGACACCGGCGTCTCCGTGCTGGTCTCCTCCTGTGACTCGAGTCGCTTCTGGAGAAAAACGCGCTCAGAAAAACGGCGACACGAAGAGTGTGGGTCGGGGCGGGGGCGGGAGGGGAGCGGAGGAAACCGATTCTCTCTCCGCTCTCCACACAGTGCATGTGACTGAACGGAAAAGTCCTACGTGAGAGACACTGGGAAGAAACTGTGAAAAAGTCGACTTCCGACGCGACCAAAGAGAGCTTCCTAGTCAACGCTGACTTCCAAAAACACTCCAGAAAGTTACAGAATGCCTACAGCTACGAGCACGCATGCGTTGTCTTGTATGTTTGCGAGTCAAACAGGCTTCCACGACACTCCGGTGTTGAGACTCTTCCAAATCAAGCAGACACACTCGAATAAATAAATACACAAATCTATATATATATATATATATGTATAAATATAAATATATATATATATATATTGATACATATAAAATATACTTGAATGTGTTGATACATCTCTCCAGCTAGCACATGTTTTTATGCGTAGCAGGGAGGGAGTGCGGGTAGCATGCATTTTTGTGAGCGGGGGTCGCCGTCGCATCTGCGCTGTATGTACACCGTGGTGCGCGGTGTTCAGTTTACCGGAATGCACTGTTCGACGTAGAGGATGCATTTGTACAGATCTGCGAACAGCAGAGAAAAGGAAAACAGCGCCCTCAGCGATGAGGAGAGAGAACCGTTAGAGTCCTCGCGAAACTGAAGTGGAAGGTGCGGAAGGCCCGGGGGAAACAAAGTCAAAGAAGCTGAGGACAGGGTTTCTTGGAGCAGCCTCAAGCGACGCGCGGAACCGGGGAGAAGAAGAAACGGGAGAATCCACGAAAGAAGGGAGAGAAGCCAGAAAACAAGAGAGAAGGCAAAGACAGAACCTTTCTGAACCGCAGAAGACGATTCAGTGAACCGGCGAAGAACACAAACCTGCAATCGAGCGACTGTAGAGGTGACGCGCAAGTGCGTCCGGCGCATCTCCGAGAGAAGCGAGGTAATTCACTGCCTGTCAGAAAGACACCGAAAGGCAACAGGAGAGGACGGAAATGCAAAGAGAAGTGAAAGGTTACCGAGTCCCGAGAGAAAACGACGTCGTGACAGGCCTGCACAATGAAACTGGTTGTGTCTGACCGCGACAACACAGAGCACAAAAAGAGGAAGAATAAAAGCATGGAAAACACCGGTGTGCCTCCGACCCATTGTTGTTGTCTTCCTTTATATCTTGTTTCTTCCCGGTCTTCTCCCTCTCCCTCCGTTTATCTCGTCGCTTCTCTCTCTTCCTCCCTCTCGTGCTGGATTTCCTTTCTGTTCTCTCTCCACGTTTCACTGTCTTCCTCTGTCGATCTGTCTCTCGCTGCTTCAGCTCTGTTTCAAAATGTAAACGCGGAAGAAAAATCTGTCTTGGTCCCGTCAAGAAGAATCGTTCGTAAACTCCGAGTCCATACACAGGACAAGTCTGCGCCGCATGCAGCGAGACGCGCTGAAAGATCTCTAAAAATCTCGTCTCCCAGATCTCTCACCTCTTCGGGGTGAGCTTTGACGATAGACTGCCAGCACCGCGAGAAGTAGCCCGCCAGCACGGGATTCAGCTGTACATACACCGGAGAAGTGCCAAGACAAGCGTGAGATGAGGAAGTGGAAAGCGAATCAGAGAGAACGAAACGCGCGAGGTCACAGACAGCGGGAAGTAACAGAGAAAGGTGACAGAAACAGGGCCGCCGAGAAATCCACAGAAAGAAAAGAAGAAACGCGATCGGGGAGAGAAGAGGTTCGCGAGGCAGACCCGGCAGAAAACGGGGAGAGAGGACAAGTGTCGAGACAAAGAGGTTGACAAAGAAAGCGTCTTACTGGGGCTGGATTTGCAAGGAAATTCCAAAAGGCGTCCCGAGCAGCTGCGCAGCTCGGATCCGTCAACAGCGCCCTGTAAAATTGCATGCACGAAAAAGAAGTTGCATGCAGAGAGGAAATCAGGGCGAGCGTCTTTTACGCGGAGCGACCTTCAACTACCAACGCAGAGGCTCAACTGTGTGGCTCCAAACTCGGAAAAAACGCGACGAAACGCATAAAAAACGAGAAATGACGTAGGCAGGAAAACAACGCAGGGATTGTTTCTTTCTCTCTTCCTCCATTGCCCCTCACCTGCCCCACCTGTCAAGTCAAAAAAGTATTCACGTACACAGATGTATACTTATAAATATGCATATATATATATATATATATAGCGACAGAGAGACTTTGCAAGTCGTGTGTACAACAATATATATATATATATATATATTCTCGTTAGAAGAACCGCGCAGTATGTCGGTCGCAAGAGGACGCATTTCCCCAGTTCTTTCCTCTCTCGAGCACGCACAGAATGACCGGAGAAGCGTGCGAGCAGAAGACCTCGGCTGCGTAGTATGGACTGCTGAACTTTTGTGCGAAAGACGCGTCTTCCCCCGGGAGGACGGTGAGGAGGCGGACCAATTCGCTGATCACCACCGGGCTGCTGAGGCTGTACGTACACCCCACACAGAGAAAACGGAAGAGCCAACGCCGTTTCTGTGCATTTGTGTTGGCGAGAAACAGCGACTGAGGGCGTCTGGGTACACACCGCCAGGAAACAAGAGATACCCTTTTACAACGCGCGCGTCTGCAAATGAATTCGCTCTCGTTTCTTCTCCTTTCTTGTCTCTTCCTTCATCGTCTGCATCTTTCTCTGATTCTTCTCTCTCGCGTCCCCCGTCTCTCTTTTTTTCGCTGTGTGGCTCCTTCGCGGCAGCGGCGCTTGCGTTGCGCGTCTGAGTTTCAGAAGAGCCTCGACTGCGAACGTACAATCGAATCAGAGCGGTTTCCTTTGCATGCAGCTCCTGCATAAATTGGTCGCTGTTGAGGACGAGTTCGAGAGTGGCTGCAGCCGCAGTTGCGCGAGCTGCTTCGCTCTCTGCCGGGGACGCTGCAACCGAGTTCTCCGAGTCTCCTCGCTCGGCCTCCCTCAGAAGTTCCACGTTTTCTGAAGCGCAGAGTTCTCTGTTTTGTATCCCATCGCCAGACACCCCAGAGGCCGACGGAGAGTCCAGTCCGCAGCCCTGCGACTCAAACGCGTAGGGCGTCGCACTCAACAGAGCCGAGAGACACTGCCTGCACAGCCACCGAAACCTGTTCGGAGTCAAGGACCTTCAGACTCAGAGAACCACAGACGAGGAGACGCAGCGAAAAGACAAAGAAAAAGAGGAAGAGGCGCAGGCGAGAGGGGGAGACAAAGAGAGACGGAGATGCATATACAGGCGGCGGAAACGGCGGAGAAGGAAAGAGACAGAGAAGACAGAGACGTCCATAGAGAAGAAAGGGGAGAGGAGGCAAGCAAGAGGACGCCACACAGAGGAATCGATGAAGGCCGGTGAAGACAAAGGAGGGAAGAGACAGAGGGCAGGAAGCACGCAAACGAAAACAAGGAGAGCGAAGAGTTTTGCTCGCGTCAGGAAGAAGGTTGCTGAGTCGGAAGGAACGAGACCCAGAAACGACGCGAGAGATTCACAAAAACGGCAGACAAGAAGAACGCGTACAGCGAGACTATCCGTACTTACTGATGGTCTTCCTCCTCTTCCAACATGGACCAGTACGAACCGCCGACTTCCTCCATCTTCTGTGTCTGTTGTCCCCTCGTCGCGCATGTAGCCGTGAAGGAGCCAAGCACTCCCGCTTTGCTTCGTTGGTCTAAGAGAGGCATACAACCAATCCGGTCTCTCGTGTATCTCCCTTGCTTCTTCTTCGTCACCTTCTCTGTTGTCGCTTGTTTCGCTCTCGTTTTCTCCCTGCCGCTCTCCGACCAACTGGCGGCATGTCTTCCCTCCAACCGCGAAAACGCCAGGCGCCGGTCGCGTTCGCCTGCACCTCTCCCTCCTCCGTTCCGGAGTCGCGCGCGGCCCGGTTCCCTCTCGAGTGTCTGTACACTGTGTCCCCGACCTGTTGCTTGTGGGCGCGACAGGAGGCGGGAGATTCAGATGCCGCAGTGGCCGGCAAGAACGCGCAGTTCCGATTCTCACCAATCGGACAGGAAAGCGTCCCTCGTTCGCCACCACGAGTCTGCACCTCGCCGTGGAACTTCTGCTCAGGCTGACGCGCTGCCCTCACTTAGGTGGACGCAGGCTCTGCACGCTGGGTTGTGCACGCTGGGTTGTGCCGGCGCGTCTTGCCTCTCCGCGAGTTTCAAGCGTCTTCTCCAAGAAAGACGAGCAACGCGTTGCAGAGAGAAAACGCGTACAGATGGGACCGAAGAAAAGCGCGTGTGAAAGCGAGGAGAGGCGCAGAAAGGAAGGCGAAAAAGTAGGCGCGACAGCAAGAACGGCAGTCAGGAGGAAAGAAAGAACAAGGTCGGGGCACCGCTGTGTCCTCGCTGTTGTCGGCCGCGGAACATCAGAAAGGAGAACAGACACGCAAGCCGCCATCACGGCCAGCGAGAGAGACTCAAAGCTCCATCTGACTCGAAGCGAGGAAAACCACGAGTAGCAGTGGCGGTAAAGCCCCAAAAAGCGGACGGAAAAGAAGAGGGCAACGAAAGTTGAGCAGGCGATTAGAAACAAGGCAAACCGTTTGCGTTCCCGGAGGGAAAAGGAGAAAAAGAGGCGAAAAGAACGAGAAAGGAAATCCGCGAAAAGAAACGGGAAGACACCCGCGGTGACAGCGCAGCGGCGGCGACGAGTGCGGCGGGCAAGACCAGAAGACCTGGGGACGGAAAAAGCATGCGGAAAGAGAAAAAGGTACAGAGTTTGAGAGGAAAGACGAAGACTTGGGAAAGCCAGGAAGCGAAAAAGGGTAAGAAAACGGCGTTCCTCTGCGAGTTGAGACCCAGACGAAAACTTAGGTCGCGGCACACCTGGTGCCGCCTCCAGGGGCAGAATGGACGACGTGGAGGAGGCGAACTCGCGGAATCCTCGCTGTCTTCGAAAGCGACGTCGCAGAACACGAAGAGCCGCAACGGCAGAGAGAAAATCAGGTGGCGTCTACTGCATGTTGTTGGCTTCTTGTGCGTTGCAAGGCAGGCTGACACAGACAGCGCGCTTTTCTGCGCCGTCAAGCGTGCATGCAGACCACGGAAAAGATCGTGGAAGTAGTCGACGGAGCCTGACCCAGGAAAAACGAGAACGCACCGGTCCGAAGAGCCAGTTGAAGCGCAAGGACAAAGAAGTTCCACTGCAGACAAAACGCGAGTGTTGAATCACGGAAGACAGCGTCTCGAGACTCGTGCTGGGTGCAACGGAAACTCCACTTCTGTTGAAGCCGACCTCTGCAGTTGCGCATCGGCTCTGAGAACGACGCGACAGGGAGTAGGAAGAAATGGAATCCGAGCGCTCTTGGCCTGACGACGAGTAAGGATATTTTGGGTACTGCCGCATTTCTTGTGGAGTGCAGTCCAAAAAAAGCAAGATTGAATTCGTGCGCACAAGCGATTGCAAGTTGCGACGAAGCTCGTCTGGTTCGTTGTGCACGCTTCTCTCTGTCGAAGACGGATTAGAAAGATCAAGTCTGTGTAGGTTGGCGCCTTAGTGGATATCGCACATGGTGGCTTTCTTTGTCTTTCGAAAAAAGGGCGAAGAACTAACGGGGACATGCCAGACTTTCTCTCAGTCGTTCGCACTTCCGCTTCGGTAGGCTTTTTGCTGTCGTGCGGACGTCTACAGTTTACACCGACGTCGTGAAAAACACAAGTTGCGATTCGTTGTTGAACAGAACAAAAAAAGTCAAGGCACATATCTGATCCACCCACCCAGATGTTTCTTCTTGACGTTCGCAGAAGCGTTGGCTAGAAACCTGACACACGGAACCTCAGCGTTGCCGTTTTCCTGCACGAAGCTGCAAGTGCCTCTCTCTGAGCTTGCGCGGTCTCGCACATTCGATCTTGCAGTACAGTTCTTACTTTTAGCACAAAGGCCTATCGGCTGCACCTGCTCTACCCCGTAGACCCAGACTCGCAGTGAGGCGCCTTTGAGAAGTTCTTTTGTTTCACTCGTTTCTAGACACCCTTGAAGAAGCCTTGAACGCTCCACGCGTCCGCAGCAGAAAATGAGAGGGGGACGGGAACTTGTCCAATGCGAAGCGCGAAAGTCCGCGGCCATAACTTCGGCGGCTTTCTCGTGTCGCTTCGTTTTTCTTCTTGTCTCATCGTTACTCTTTGTGCGGGGTCGTGAGACTGAAGGAGCTTCTGCGTCGGAGGCAAAATGGCACGGTAAGAAAGTCCACCACAAGCAACTCGGACATGCCAGACTTGTGCGTCTTGCCGGGCAGTCTTCGAGGAGGAGTCCCAGGCATCTACCTCTGTGGTTCTTTTGAGCTCCTTTTCACAGAAGGAGCCCCCGATGTTCACGGCCTGCCTCTCTTTTTGTTTCTCACACACAAAACTGCGCAACTCCACCGCAAAAATCCCCTTCCTCTTCGCGTCCGCTTTCGTCCCTCGTGCACGACTCCGCCGGGCTGTCCATCCCTTCTGCCGCGTCTCTCTCGGTCTTTCTCTCCGTTTTTTCTTTTCTCTTCCAGGACCGCTTCTTGTCCGCAAGGCCCCCAGTGCCGCGAGCATGTCCGCGTTACGGGACTCTCCAGTTCTCCGGGGAAACGTTTCCGAGAAGCCGTGGCTCTGCAGAGGGGCAGAGCAGTTTGTGCAGACCTACTGCGGACCGTGTGTTGCAGACTCTCAGTGCGCTCCCGGCGCATTTTGTTGCCCGTATTTAAAAGTTTGTGTCTCTTCAGAAACGGATCGTTGCTCCAAACCGTTTGCACGCTGTGATCCGCCACTTCCCGCGTCGAAACCTGAAGATGTCGACTTCGATGTTTGGCGGAAACAGTGCCCATTTGCAGAGTTGGAGACTTGGGTCACCTGCCCACCTCCAGGATGGGTGCTCGGGGATGACCTAACTGGAGAAAAACCAGAGAAACCAACGCCACAGCCACCGGGGGACCGCGAACTGTATCAACCGTAAAAAGAAGTAGCCACTAGGAACTCGACAAGCATTCGTAGCTCTGCGAACTCGGAGAACAAGCGGACGACGCTCGACTGAACGTGTCAGGGACGCGACGTTTGAGAGTCACAAGAAGAAAATTCGCCGGTTTCGGCCAATTTTCTTTTTCAAACACAACCCAGTGTGACTTTCTGCATCTGCTCTGACGCGTGGAGACACTTTGGTTTTCCAGATTCTGTCCTCGCCACTGTGGAGCACTGGGGGGCGAGTGTCACTTCTCTGCTGCCGAGAAAAGCCTCGATTCCGTTCGATTCGCGAGTTTTGTTTCTCTGCCGTTTGCGTTTTCGTAGCAGATGTACCTCCGTGGCATCCAGTGACCCGAATGCATTGTTGCCCCTCCCGGTGTGCGTTCGGCGCTTTCCTTCGAGCTCATTTATACACAGACAAACGGAATTTACAGTGTAATCTGGAATTACGCCTGCGTAGACTTCCGACTCTCGGTGGTGCAACACGAAAGGGTTCGTCTCGCGCGTTTCTGCTCTAAGCTACAGAGTTAGATTCATCGTGGCTTTTCTGCGAGTTTTGTTACGCGGCCTTTCTCCCAATGCGACCCGCCTCCTCTTTTCTCCGTTTCGTTCCCTCCTCACTCATGACGAGGAGAGTACAGACAGGGAGCGTTTCGTTCCAGCTGTGCGTCTGAAAGGCGGTTTTTTACCGGATTGCGGTTCTCTTGCGCTTTTCTGTCTGTGAAGAAGCAGACTGGCTTCCGCGTTTTCTCTCGGCTGCCCCGACGGAACCTTTCCCTGTGCAAGGGAAAGACTAGCACGCGCTTGACGCAAGAGCAGGCGCGGGTGTCGACACCACGGAAAACAAAGGAAAAAACGACAGGGAATTTCTCCCCTCGGAAAATACACAAATCTCTCCTCTCTGACAGAACGGCCAGCGCAACTTCTAAAACGCAAAACGGAGAACAACTTTCCTTCCACTTTCTGTCAAAGCACATCTCCGGCCGTCCTCGGGCGTCCACCCCGACAGCGTCGGTTTCGCTTTGCCGCTTTATCGGAGATGAAGCAGCATCATTGCCGGATTCTCCAGCAACTCCTTCACCCTGAAAAGGCAGAATTTGAAACATGACACTCAACTCACACTTCAGAGAAAAGGATCTCCGAAAAAACCTCAAGACTCACGTCAACTCCCTACACGTTGAAAAACAAAGATCCCTACGCGAAACAATCCCAAAGGCAAAGAACCGGGCAGCACACAAGCTGAGAAGCGGGAGAAAAGCGTTGCCCTTTACAGGTGAATGTGACGTCTCTGTTACCTCCGGAGAAACACCGTCAGTCCCTGCTCGCACTCATCATGTGGAGATTTTCTGACGCCTTCGCTCTGTCGCTCGAAGAGGTGCCCGAAAACTCTCCAGTTTCGAAAACACAGACTCAGCCACAAGTCGGCCGAGATTTTTTTTTCTCTCTCTCGTTCTGCGTTTTCTTTCCGCTCTTCTCCTTTCTCTGCACCTAACGCCCTGATCTTCTCTTCAAACACAGAACCTCTGCAGTTCTTGTCACTCCCGACTTCCGCACACTCGCCTGACCCCCACATAAATAGCTGCATCTCTACACTTTATGTATGTACATGTATATATGCGTGTATAAACATATATATATATATATATATATATATATTATGTATATATATTGCGTATATCCATATATATTACGTATATCTATATATATATATATATATGTATATGCATGCATATGTGCACATATACGCACATAGAGAGACGCGCACATATCCACCTTGGACATGTGCAAAGACAGATGTGTACGCACAGGGGTATACAGGTGTGAACGACTCTGCGGAGTGTCTGGATGCGCCGTCGGTCGTTGTTCTTACCTTTTGTTGAACCTGGCGACAGTTGCGCCGTCGCAGTGTCGGTGGTCGGCGGTGAAGGCGCAGGTCATGATTCTTCTTCTTTCAACCAAGTCTTCATCAAACGCTTGTCCGCTTTTCCCGACGAAGCGCGGCAAGTCGCGAGCCTGGCCGACGCCGATGATGCATGCTTGTCCGTCGAAGAGGAGCGCATGCACGTACGTTCCACTGATCACTCCTACGTTCGAAATGCTGATGGTTCCTCCCTGAAGATCTGCCGGCGACAACTTGTTCGCCGTCGCCTACGAAAAATGCAGGAAAAAAGGCCAAGCCGCCGGGTCGACTTTCGCGACCTTCGCAGAGGTACAAAAGGTTCGACCCCAAGGAAATGCAGTCTACACACGGTTTCGAAAAAATGAAAAATGCATGCATGCCGGCAATTCCCGGTGCACACACAACTGGCAGACTGCGCGTCCAGTCAGCATCCCATCTCTCTCTTCGACTGTCCCTCCTCCCCTTTCCTCCCCCAAGCAAGATATACGAAGTACACATATCTTCATGCAGATGTATATAGATATGCAAGTAGTTGTATGTGTTTGTGTATATATATGTCTGTCTGTAGAGATGCATGCGCAATTGTTTAAACCGACGAAAAACTTAGTATTGCTCTGCAGATGGAAGAGTGACTTTCGAGGAGTCTGTGGACCTTACGAGCTCTTGCAGACGGTGAAGTTCAGCTTGGATTTCGAGGACGTTCAAGTCTTGGACATTCTTGATGTTGGGGACGACCAGACCGTTCGGTGTGTCGATGGCAACGGAAATGTTGTGCGAGCCGAACTGGGTGTACTGAAGAAAAGAGAAAAAGCGGAAAAAACAAAGACATATCCAGCGCGTTGGAGACAGAGGTAAAAACACAAAATGCACCCCCTCAAAAAGTCGACGCCAACTCGCTTGCCAGTTCTGCTTCTCTTCCTCGTTTCTCAGCTTCGACAAGACTACATGCAGACACAGCTACACCCTAAAAAAAAGAGCAACATGCACATCAACCATGCCTGGACACATACACGTACATATACATATATATATATATATATATATATGTATATATATATGTTATATATGTATATATGTTATATATGTATATTGAGGGCAGGTCAATGACTTTTCAGAGACACTTGTCTGCAGTTTTCTACGCTGAAATCGAGAGATGCGAGTTGCTCCACATAGTTCTAGCTAGGCGCATGCGTAGCTTCACATCGATAGCAGGGGACAGAGCGACAAGGTCGAGGTAGAAACTCTATCTGAGACACTTGACGCTTGTCCGCCCTGCGGTGTAAACAACATTCGCAGCGAAAGAGAACTGCATGCGTTTCGTCCTGAAAGACGAGACGTCCTCTCCCTCAGGTACACCCGAGCGAGGCAGGAGACTCGAGATCCGCTGGTCTCTTCGGGAGGCATTGATTTTCGGACGCGAAACCCAGTCCGTTTTCCGCATTTCGAGGCATCTCCTTTGAAATCGGCGAGAACTTACGGAGTCTCCGGTGGCTGCATTGAACTTGGAGTTCAAGATAGGCGTTTCGTCGAGAGCGAGGCTGACGGCTTTGATGAGGAAGGCCGTGATCGTGGGTCTGCAGTTGTATTTCTTTGCAGTGTGAGCGACCAAGGTTTCCCTCATTTTCGTCAACTCGGTTATGTCGTACTCGTCACCGATGTTCAGCTGCGGCACCTTCACGGTTTCGTTCATCGACTGAGAAGAAAAAAATGGAGAGCGAAGACACTCGTACGCGCAGAGGAAGACGCAGACGATGCACCAGCGAGAGCCACCGTCGAGAGGCGGCGGGGCGAGAGGGCAAGCGATAGAGAGGACAGGGGACAGAAGGAAAACAAGACAGAGAGACGAGGGAGCGCCAGACTGGAGGGAGAGAAAGAACAACGACCGATTTTGTCACACAGCAGAAGCCTCTGGGGGAACCAATGCGGTTTGAAAAGCCACAAGACAGTGGAATGGAACCACAAGGTAAAAGACAATAAGAGAAGAGAGGAGTCATCCCCGGCGCGGTGCTTCGGAAACGAGACCCTCGACAACGGACCGAAGTTCGCTGTTTCCTCTCACCCTGTTCTACGACGAAAGTGTGGACTCCGGAGACAGATCTCCGGTCGAAATGAAGCCGATTCGAAACAACCCACAGAGAAGCGGCTTCTGTGCAAGAGGCGATCTATAGAGCTCGGCCTTTGCCCCTGAGACACGAACGCATTTCCTGTCTTTGAGATGCTACTTCGCCTCGTCTTTCTGCTCACCTTGACCATCGCTCGAGAGAATCCCATTAGCTGGACTTGCGTCGTCTCTCGCTGCGGACGCTGCGGAACAACAGGTGCTGCGCGAGGCTGAGCGTTGGGCGAACCTGCGAAGGAACCTGTAGAGGCGAAACCACCGGGAATGGAACTGACATCCGCGCCATGAGAAAACGGAAAAACAGACGCGTCTGTTGCCCCCGCCGGAGCTCCACTGGTAACTTCAGGTGTACGTACACCAGGTCCCGGAGACGCGACATTCGACTTCGACTCAGCTGCGGATGCACCCGAAACGTCGCTCGTCACAGAGGTTCCACTCAGGAGTCCTTTCTGTTTTTTCGCCTGCTTCCCAGAGCCAGCAAAGGAGACGGGAGTCTTCTCTTCACAGGTTCCACCTTGTGTACATCCAGAGAGAGAGGAGACAAGTGGTTCGTCCGGAGAGGTTCCAGCATCAGAGGAGACAGTAGCTTGGTCTGCAGAAACTCCTGCCGCCCCGAGAGACCCTGGAGAAGTGAGACACGACATGGTGGATGACCGATCCTCCGTTTGGACTCCTGACTGTGTTGAGTTTCGCGCTTCCGAACAAACAGCGTTCTGCAGACCTTGAGCAGGAGCAGGTGGCGGACTCTGTGCAGCCGGAGCAGCAACTTGCGACGACTCCAAGAACTTGAGAACGTCTTCCTTGGTAATAAGTCCGTTTCTCCCGGAGCCTTTTACGCGCGCCAAGTCCACGCCCTTCTCTTTCGCAAATCGGCGCGTAGCTGGAGACGCAGAGAACGTAGTGCTCGACGCTTCAGCTCCAACGCTCGGCGAGGCGGCTGCCTGCTGAGGAGAAACAAGGAGAAAAACGCTGCTCTGTCCACCCGCCTCAGACAACACTGCAGTTCGCTCCCAGTGAAAAACGAGGCGAAAGCATGTGCATACATTTATATAAGTATATACATGTAAATGTGTGCGTTTGTATGTTGTTGCTTTCTTTGTTGTGAGAATCGGCGTTCGCCTGAGGGAAACCTTTAAAGCAGTGTCTCCCCAGGCAGCGACACACACGGTGGGGCAGATCCGAATATACACACCGCAGCCACTACAGAGAGCGGATCTTTTTTCTAATTTGACTGGAGGGGAACAACACCATTACAGCGTTTTTTAAGCCGCCCTCGAGGCGACGCCTGCGCAGAGCGTACTCAGGAACGCTCGTGTCGACTGCTGCCCACAGGCGTCCGCTGTGAACGGGGAAAAACAGCTTTTGCATGCGCGCATCGAAGCTCAGGCAGCAGCTCAACAGTTTTGAGAGAGTGGCGCTGTGCGCGCGTTCTCACCGGTTCGGAGACGGGTGCCGGCCGTTCCTTCGTTTCAGGTTCTTCTTCCTCTGCATGATCTTCGCCAGCCTCGACGTCGATGTCCATCAGAGGAGCTCCTATTCGGACCATCATGCCCTCCTTCTGGTGTAGCTTGACAATCGTCCCGGTGAAGCGACTCGTGATTTCCACCGCCGCTTTGTCCGACTGGACTTCACAGAGCTCGTCCATCTGTGGAGAAAGGAGAGGCAAGAGGCCGAAGTGAAAAGGAGAAGAAGCGGAGGGAAAGACAGCAGACGCAGGACACAGAGAAACCAGAACTAAACAGAGACGCTAGAGAGAGAGAAGGAGGCGAGAGACGCGAAGAGACAGAGGGAAAGAAGAGGGAACGAGAAAAGAGGAAACGAGAAAGACGAAGAGAGAAACATGAACACAGAGAAGAGAAGAACGAAGGCAACGGAGAGAAGGCGAGTAAATCGGTAAAAGATGGATAGGAGGGGAGACGCGCGTCGCCAGGAACGCACAAGAGCAGCAGATGTATGCACGGAAAGATCGCTGCGTTTCTTCTTAACTATCCTCAACATCTGCCACCAAGGGTGCATTCGAAGATCCGTCAAGAACGCGAGAAACTGACTGAACGGCGAAAGAGAACTCGAACGGAGAGAGCTTTTTACCGGGACTGAAGCAGAGAGAGAGAGAGCGTGAGAAACTGAAAAAGGAGGGGAAAAGGGAGAAAAAAAACGCTTACTTCTTCGACATGGTCGCCGACTCCCTTGTGCCACTTGAGCAGCTCTACTTGAGCAATACCTGACAGAGAGGGAGAAAAGCGAGCGGAGAGAAAGTGGACTGCATCCGAAGAGCCACCGGCCCCCACAGATCACGGCGAGACAAGGAAAAGAATGAAAGTGGAGAAGAGACTTCGGAAAACGTCTCTTTTTCAGAAGACGATGTCAACGAGCGTCATCCGCGAGACTCTCCCTTCCGGATTTCCAGACAACAAGACCATCCAAACTGTTTTCTTTTGTCTCACACGCGCTCTGTCCTCTCTTCGTTCCCGACACACCTCGTCTCTTCTGTCTGACGAAGCACGAACGCGTTTGTCACGCTGGGAGAGGGACAAAAATTTGGACGAGCATGCGGGTGCGTAGCCTTTGTCTGTTCGCTATTTTCGAACGCGCGCGAAGCACAGCCTTGGCGTCGCAAAAAAAAAACTGACAGAAGCGACATCTTCAGCTGGTGGAGTTCGGCTGCGAGACCTGCTTCTCGGCCGCTCGCAAACTCCGCTTCGTCTCCTCACCTTCGCCAATGTCGGCGAGTTTGAAGGTCTTCACGGCCAGAGCAGGTCGCGAGACCGTCAGGAGGCATCTCTGAAAAAGGCAGAAGAAAACGGAAGAGGCAAGGAGAGACACTCAACATGAAGAGACACCACAGAGGAGAGACGCGCGCGAGAAACCTCGAGGGCGCAGACACCAGAAGGCAGAAGCAGCAGGCCGCATCGACGAGGAAGACGTCCCAGTCTGCTCAGCGCGGCGAGGAGAAGCGAGGAACACGATCGTGAATCCGGTGGCGCTTCTCCGGAGACACTAAAAGTCGCAGAAGCTGCGTTAACAAAGTGCGACACTCAGCGCTGTGGAGACCCCGAAGAGAAGGCGAGAAGACGAGAGAGAAGCCACACACCTTGAGGAGGAACACCGCCCCGAGGACCAGTACAGAGACAGAAGCGGCAGGGACAGCGGACAACGGAGAAAAGAGGCGGGGAAAATGCGCCGGAACGCGAGATCAAGTTGGCCAGCGCGAGAGCAGAAGACGTACTTTTCCTGGAAGAACGAGAGGCGCGTTGTTCAGTTCAAGCTGCCTCTGAGGCAGACACCCTGCGCCGAGACGAGTGAGAGGAGCGAGAGGACGTGGAACGAAAGCCTGGGCGATTCCCGCGCGCGCGCATACAAGACGCGGCGACGCAGAGAAAACGCGGCGGGTGGCTAACATCTTCGCAGGCTGGGTGTGCACGGCGGAGAGAGGTGACGCGCGGAAGAGCTGGAAAGCGAGAAGAACGAGTGAGGGCAGAGTGAGAAAGAGCGGAAAAAGAAGAGAGCCAGAAGAAAAGGAACGGCGAGACGGGAGACACAGCAGGGGCCGAGACGCAGAGAGAAGGCGTCCTGCGGCAAACGGCGGCGAAAGTTCGCGTCACGAAGGTTGAGCAGTGTCGGAACTACCCGGCAGTTTCCAGAGAACACCAGCGTGCAGACGCCGGGTATGAAGTGGAGAGTGTGAAGAGGCAAAGCGGCAGAGAAGAACGCGGGGTCTCTGCCTCGCACGGGGAACCCAACGCAGCGTTTCCGACAGAATCCTCGAGTTCACTGCGCCCCTGATGACCTACGGAAACGCCAAGGAGCGAATGTGGTGGAGAGAAAAGAGTGGCGCGTAGCCCCAGCAAGAAAGAGAAGCGGAAACGACGGAGATTCTGGATCTTTCGATGTCGCCCCGTGGACCGCAGTCGCTCCACACAGCTCGAAGACGCAGTTGAGCGCACTGACACTGACAGGAAGTTCGTGAAAGACGAAAAGAAGTAGAAAGCGAACGGGCGGGACGACGTAGCGATGCTCTTCACAAAAAAAAATCGAGCAGAGCCGCAAAAACGCATTTTCCGAGGCACACCTGACAGGCGCGACTTTGCGCAACGCCTACGGACGCGTGTGGCGACGGCTGAGGTGTACAGACACTTCGCGGTCGCGCAGCTGAGAGGCACGAGTTGCCCGTCTCTGAGGAGGCACTGAAAACGGTCAGTTTTGACTCTCCTCCGGTGGGTGTCTGGCGCGGTCTTCGCCCGCTTCTCTGCCAAACCTTGAAGCTGAAACGCATGCGGCCGCTGCTTTCTCGCGTTCGTCGGGTCCCGGCATCTCGCATTGTCGGCAGCCGTGTGCAGAGGCCTCTTCGAATGCGCGCACTGGAGCCAACAGAAAGACGAGACCTAAAAGCGTTTCCTACTCATTACTTTGTGAGTTGAACTCCCGGGGTTTCTCGCGCTCTGGGTCGCGCTTCATTTTGGCACCTGCGCGACGTCCACAGGCCGACACACGGCATCTTCTTCGGGGCCTTCCACTGTCGACGAACTTGTTACGAATTTGCTTTTTCGGGTGGGTGTGTGTGCGTGGATGATCCTCGACTCTAGTTACGCCAGTGCTGGGCTCGAAACCCACGGCTTTGCTCAGACAAGCAAAGGCGGCGAGCAGTCTGGTTCTGGGAAGAGCGTTCACCGCTATGCAGGGGCGCGGGCCAGTAGCGAAACGGTAGAACTCGCACCCCAGTCACCAGTTCTCAGTTAGGTCCGCAGGTTCGTGTGTCTTTTGAATCTTGTGAACCGGTGGTGAAAGCATCGCTGAAGATGGAAAACGGCTCAGTTGACGAAACAGAAGGCGGGGCGTGAGGTAGAAGCCGCGAGAGTCGCTGGGTCGAATGCGGAAGGTTTCCCTTCCGTGACGGAGCAAAGCATTCGCATGTGCGCACGACGGGGAAATCGAAGAAAACGAAAACCTGTGACACAAGGAGATGTAGCGAAGTTCCTGCATAGTTCCTACAGCTCTGCAGCATCGAGTTTTCAAACGCACAGCCGAAGGGAAAAAAGCGTCTCGGCTGTGTGGCGGTCGCGCCTGCTGTTTCTCCACAACGCATGTTGGGGCCGCAACCGTCCCGATTCAGTCGCGGAGAAACAGGTGCTCTGTTACATGGCTCACAAGCATGCAGACAGCGACAGTTGGTGTTTCTATCGAAACAAAAGTCCGTAGTTTACATGCACAACGGGGATTCATCCCGGCGACCCTTCTCGGCGTGCGAGGGCGTCCATTGCGATGTATTGTTGTGTGCATCGCCCTCGGCGTCTGGAGTGGTGTAGGCGGCCGGCGAAGACTTGGAAAGCTGCCGTCAACCTACAAGCAGCAGGAATGCAGTCTTCACTTCGGGGGGGGGTCTCCTGCAAAACCGTTGCACCAGGAAACAGTGGTAGCTGCGAAGTCGATTCGGAAGAACGCACGCGACTTCCGGAAAAATGTCACGACTCCGTAGGGACACCAGAGCGAAGGATGTGTCCACGACGCTGTGCAACGAAACGGAGCAGACATGAGGAGTCGTTGTCTTGCGCTGTCGAAAGAGACTCTCTGGAGGACTCTGCGCAGTGCGGGTCCGCAGGCATTTTTGTGCTGTGGAGTTGTTTCGTCCTATTCGCAGTGCTGCCGAGCTTCGCACATTGACCGACAGATAGCCGCTATTGTACACACATCCAGTGAGAGAGACAAGATCTGAAGCAGAGAAAGCTGGAGGGTTTCGCGTATCGGCGAACCGCCTCTCCAGTCGGGCGCTCTGCACAGAAACATTCCTTCTGTGCGCCGAGCAGAGGTTTCCGACGACTCATGGAGGATCAGTCGCCTCGCTACAGAAGAAGCGAGTGTTTTTTTGAAGCCACAGAAAAGCGGCTTTCGCTCCTGTACACCTTCGACTTCTCAGTCGGCACCCTCCATGCTCAGGAGAGCAACTGAACTTCCTCTCTAGAAACAAGAATCCCGGAAGGAATCTTGAAAACACTGTTTTCTCAGTACCCCTCCATTGCCCATGCAACCAAGTTAGGGTCCGTCTGCAACACAAAATGCTTAAGTAGACAGCGCTTCCAGTCGAAAAAACAACCGTCATTCTGCACAGTCCTGCTGACCGAAACCTCCTACCTGCCTCCATACACGTCCACAGATTCCTTCGCTCTCAGAAAAAAATAATATATATATATATATATATAATAGTGTACAGGTCTATAATCATTTATATGCATCGATTATGAAAAATATAAAAATAACTGTATATATATAAATATATATCAATATATATATATATATATCTGTAGGTATCGATTTATGTGGATGCCCGGTGTGCCGATGAAAACTTTGAGAGTTTTGGCGGGTATGGTGTTGGAGACGCTTCGACTTCGATCGAAAGACATGCGTCGAGTCGGTTCGCAACGCACGAGCGAGGCAACACAATTGCCGCATGCAGAAGAGAGAGTCTGGAGAACGCGCGACCAGATGCGCGGTGAAGATGCAAAGGGGAAATGCAAAGAAGTTCAGACGGAAACGTTCCTGGCTGGGAACACGGAGCAGATAGACGACGGCATCCACGCTATATCTCTTCACATAACAAGAGCAGAAACGCAAGTTACTCTCTCACATCCCATTCCACAAGCACGCAAGTGGAGATCGAAAGACAAATATATATATATATATATATATCTATGTATATTTATAGATGCTCACGTATATGCGAGATCTATACCCATATGCATACACATATGTATATAAATGTACACGATCACATGCAGATTCGCAAGTGCTCGTCTCATCCTGCCGTTCACACATCTACATATATATAACAATATATATATATATATATATAACTATATATATATATATATATACATGAACAACTGTATATGCGTATACATGTACACATACAGACATCAATGCATGTGGGTGTCAGTGACAGGAAAAACATGCATACGGATGTCAGGAGAAAACGTCTTTCCTTGGATGTTGTTCGAGGCAGGAGAGAATCGCCGGAGAGCGTTTACAGAAGAATTCGATACTTTTCCTTCGGCGGGACCTGATGAAAAGAAATGCATCCTTCCGCTGTGAGAGCTGCACATGCCCAAGCCTCGTGAGCCGCCCACGCGACTGCGACGACAGAGTCCTGACAAGACAGAGAGTCCGGAAATCCGATTTTCAAGTGAGAAAAGAAAATGGGCGCCAGCGTCCGAGCAGTCCGCCTCCACAAAACACACAAGCGAATTTCAACCTTGGAAAGTCGACGAAAAGCGTTCTCAGACGACCGAGCTTTCGTTGCATGCACGGCCGCCAGAGAGTCGACAGAAGGGAAACTGAAAATGTCAAGACGTCTCAGCAGATTGTGCAGAGACACGGAACTCCAGTGCACTCTTGCACCCGAAGAATCAAGGGCGTTGCGAGTTTTTGGAAAGTAGAGAACTTCGGAAAGAGAACTCTCGACGCTTCACACGATGACAGTGGAAACGCATAAAGAGAAGAAACTCCCTTGCCGGTCTCTGTTCGCAGCATGCACTTCCACCTCCGTCGAAATGCTCTTTGAGGCGTCGGAGCGGAACAGAACTATCACCTGGACTCTGAATCTGTAACTGGAAACTCAGCACAGTGGTGAAAGCAAAAGGAAGAGGAAAAAAGACACGGAAAGCCGAGCTGCGCGAGAAAAGTGAAGCCTGTAAACGGCTATCCGACCTGTTTCAAAGAACGCTCTGCATACCTCTGACGTCTCGAGCTTGTGGTGTACGGACTCAAGGACATACAGAGTGTTCCAGGAAACTCACTTCACCTCCTTCATAGGAGTAGACGGTCTCCGAGGCATAATCCGTCCGGCCTTTCTTCGCTTTCTCTGGGCAGTCTCCACCACTGCCGCCTGCTTCTGCGCCGCTTTCACTTTCAGCAGAAAAAACGTCCAGTTCGCTTCCTTTTCCTCCCCCTTGGAGCAGCGACGACGACCGCGGAGACCGGCGAACCCTCAGCGTCTCTGCGTGGTGGAGCTTCACAGTGTTGTCCGTACCTGGGAGACAGAGAGACGCATGAGAAGAAGCAACAAGTCGAGACAGAGAGAGGCATGAAAAGACGCAACAAGCCGAGACAGAGGGAGGCATGAGAAGAAGCAACAAGTCGAGACAGAGAGACGCAGCCATGGAATAAAGAGAAACCGAAAGAAACGAAGGCAGAGAAAAAGAGGATACTCAGACAGACAGAAAGAAAGCCAAACTGCTGAAGAGTCTCCTCAAATGGGAGACGAAATCGGAGTGAAACGTCGAAGAGAACTGGCGTAGTCCTCGCAGTGGCAAACGGAGGTGCCGAGAGAAGAGAGAGGAAAAGTGCAGAAACAGAAAGAAAAACGTCAGCTGTCTGCTCGCATCTCCCCTGTCATTTCTCCGTTTGTCTCTGCTTGCATTCGTCCGGGCCTCCCTTTTTCTCTGCCGTTCTATTTCCAGATATTTTCCTTACTCGCAGTCAAGAGAAGCTGATCGTGGAAGGCGTTGAAGCTCACAGACGTCACCCAGTGAGAATGAACATCCCGAAGGACCTGAGGAAAGCATCCGACTTCAGCGAGAGAGACAATACCGTTTCGCATTCTTTTCGTGTCTCCCTTCCCGACCTTTGTTCCAGTTTCAGTCTATTCCATGTTCGCCTTTTCTTTTCGCCTTACTTCTCCCCTTTGTTCTCCCGTCTCCGCCATTCGTTCATGTCTCTTACAGCTGTTCTTCGTCCTTTACAGTCCTTCGCTGTTTCTTCCAGTCCTTCCGCGTCTCCTGCATTTTGCCCTTGTCTCTACGCTCCCGAGCATTGTTGCTTGAGTCTCAGACACACGCGCAACGATGGCGTCTCTCTTCTTTTCGTCTTCTCTCGCATTGTCTCTTCGTCTATGTCCTGCCGAACGCTCTACAAGTGAAAATCTCAGTTGGCTCCCATTTCCTTCCATTCTTCATCTGTCTTTCTCCGGTACCGCCTTTTCGCTTGTTTCGTCTCCATTCTCTCCTCATTTTTCTTGTTCTCCTTCCGATCGCCTTCCTCTTGAGGCATTTTGTGCGTCCTTCTGTTTTTTTCCTTCTCCTTTTTCTTGCCTGCAGCGGTCGCTTGAGAGTTCGTCCGTCCCAGTAGGCGACACAGCCGTCGCTGGCACCCGAAACGAAGGAGAACGAGAGGTTCGGATTGAAGTCGATGGACAGCGGCGCCGCGAGTCTCCCGTGGGGATTGACTGCATGCGCGTCTCGCCTTCCTGCCGAGCTCTCGACACCACATCGACGCGAATTTGTCTTTTCTCGCAAGTCGAAAACTCGCAGAGAGCCTCCACTGCCGAAGACGTTCATCCCTCCGCGCCCATCTTCTCTCGCCTCCGCCGCCACTATCTGTTTGAACAACCGGGCACAAAAAGAGTTTGAAATCTCGAAAATCAGCTTCGAAAAAGACGCGTACACATAAAGAGAGAGAAAGCCGCAGCTGCACAACTGGAGAAGAACATACCGCAGAGCTCTCGCATCGGACCGGCAGCTGTAGACGAAATCAGCTGTGTCGACTCTCGTCTCTTCGCTCGCTCGTTGGTTTTTCCTTCTGTCTGGACGCAGTAAGACGTCTCGACTCGACAAGAAGCTTCTTGGGGATTCGCAAGAACGCACATTTAACGTTTCGAAAATGTGAGGAGAACTGCGAAACGCCGAGACAGTCACTCGCCTCTCACACGAGACCAACAGATCTGGAAGAAAACGCAGGTTCCTCGAAAGTCTCCACACACTCTCTGAGACACAGAGGAGACGGCTCTAGGACTTGGGCGTACACAGGCGAGACGCGACAGACGAAATTCGAGTTCGAACTCTTCGTCTCTCCGCCAGACATGAGCCGAGTTCGAAGAAATGGGGAATCACGAGGATCTGCTGCCTGGTTTTTAAAGGATAAAAAAGCCAGCGAGAAAAATCTCTGCATCGAAATGAGAAGAGGAAAGCTTACAGTGTTTGGATGGTGATGGTCGAAAGTGACTGCAGTGTACCGGTGGTGAGGGTCGGCGGGAAGGAGCGCGCAACTCTGAAAAAAAAACATTTACTGCACTTCAGTCGTTTGTATCTTGTTTCAGCTTTTCTCTCTGCTCTTCCTCCAGCTGCCTTTCTCGGAGGAAGGAACGCGCGAGAGTTGAAAGAGAGGAAGTTGAAGAACCGCGCTTGTCCGAGAAGTTCAAAACTCCTTGGAATCTCTTCATCTCCGGAGAACAGCGACTCGCCGCACAACCAGTCCAGAAGAGGCCGGCAGCAGTGTTCAAGGAATCCACGCCGAGAGAGCACGGAGAGGAAACAAGCAGGCGAACGAGGAGACAAAAGGAAGACAGAAGGAAGAACAGGAGAGGAAGGGGAAGAACGGTCGAGAGAAAAAAGGACTGGAGCTGAGGAATGAAGAAGCAGGCGATTCGGGATGCAGAAAGGGGAAGCAACTTGAAACAGACGAAAAACAGGGAACAGAGGATCCCCGAGAGAAGAAAGAAAAACCTGAGGAAAAACTGGGACCAGAGCTAAAAAGGAACAGCGGGAGGGAGTCGCGAAAACAGGTTGCCTACCTCAAAGGAGGATTCCGTAGCTTTAAAAAGTTCACAGCTTCCTTCCATCATCACAAGAAGTTGCGGCTCTCTGCCTCCGGCCGTCGCTGAACCTAAAACGTCGTCTGGGTCACCTCGCGGCACCACCAGCCTGAAGAAATCGAAAAAAACGTTCAACAAAAGAAATCAAATCGAGGACTACATCATGCTCCCTCCAATGAGATCTCAACTATTTATGCAAACACCGCATGCACCTCTCTCTTTACATATATATACATATACATATACATATACATATACATATATATATATATATATATATATGAATGTAGATTTAGATATAAACGTGAACCGAACTACAGAAGAAGATTGAAGCCCGTGATCACTCTCACATACGCGAAGATGCATATACGCATGGTTGCATCGAAACATGCATGCCTCTCGTTGCAGGACTCAAGTGATGCATGCGTGCTGGCCCAAACACTGGTGCTCTTTGGAGGCTGTGAATGGGACGTTGACAAAGGAGCCTTTACTTTCGAATCGGCTGAAAGCGACTCTGGGATGACTTCAGTTTAGAGACGATTGACGGCCGATGGAGAGACACGGCGGAGCGAGAAGAAGGGAGAGATTCTTCTTCCTCCTCAGCGTCCAGGAGGCTAACAGCAGGCGAAGGGAAATCGACAGAACTCCTCCACAGCACGCAGCGATCGGCTGTAAACAGGCAAACAGAGAGGAAGAAGACAACGCGAAAACGTAAGGGAGGCAGACCCAAGAAGATGTGAACACTGGAACTGAAGCTCTGGAAAAACGAGCACGACGACAGAGGACGGGCGAGACAAGCTCTCCCCAGAAGGAAGATCAGGAGAAGCGACAGACAGAGTTAGGTCGAAGAAAAACAGGAAATGAAGAAAAACGGAGAGAGAAGAAGACTGCACAAGCTGTCAGCAACCACTTTCGAAGTTGTGCAAATCAGAAACGGATTCGAGGTCGGGACGAACCAGGTGTACATACACCCGAGTATCGGTTATCGAAACCCACCTTGGAATATGCAGAGAAACCACACACATATACATATATATATATATACATGCATTTATGTATGTTTCTGTAGATGTGGGGACGACTGAAGTGAGAACGCCTCAGACGCTTCTCATTTGTGCCACAGTTTCTGCGTCTCACTTGCGTATCTTGTTTTCTGGTCGGGGAAAGCAGTGAAGAAGACGAGAGTCTCCCGCGGCCTCTCTTCTCTCGCGGCGTCGTCCTCGACATTGTCCGCATTGTTCTTTTCGCTGGACTCCGTCGCGCCGGTCTCCTCGTGATCAGGAGAGAGAGAAGACACCTGGCTTCCGCCAAGGGAAGGAAGAAGCGCGAGAGCGTGGACTTCTGGGGGATGGACCAAGCGGCAGCTGCACTCCACTTCACCCGTCTCCTCGACGCATCCGACGACATGCAACTGAACAAGGCGGCGCAAACGAAAGCGCGAGGGAGACAGATGATAGACGGCGTCTGTGTTTCCACTCCTGCCTCTTCTCGCTTCGATTCGACTGATACGCTTCCATCCCATTTCTGTCGCTCTCTGCTTGACGGATTCGTTCTGTCTCTCACAGACGCCCGGCGTCTCCTGCGGGCCGCGCCGCGCGCGCGCCGCTTCTGACTCTTTGCAGGGTTTGTTCCTCGCGCGTGAGTTCCTTTTTCGAAAATGAAAACGAACCGTGGCTCGCAGTTACCTGGTTGCTGTGCTGGTCGGCTGCGTTTGTGCCTGCCATGAAAAGGTGAGGAAGGAAGGCCGAAGACGAGGAGCGGCAGAACGAGGCGTACGCAGGCGGCGAGGCCAGCGGAACCAAGGCACTGGCTGCCGGGGCGTGGAGCTCTGAACGAAGAGAGGAAACAGGAAACAGGAAACGCGGCGCATCGAACGAGCGCCAGCCGCGGAGTTCGGGGGAAGACTCCAGGGCAAAGGAAACGAAACGAAGAGAGGAAGAGACAGGAGTGACGCAGAGAGGGATGTGTGGGGTGACCTTGCTGTGAGCGTGGACCAGAGAGAGCGAACGCGAAGAACAGAGACGAGAGAGGCGCTCAAAGAGAAGAGATGAGGATGAGAGAACGAAGAGGAAGCGAATCCGCGTCTGGTTCGCGTTTCAGAAAGACGAGAAAGGAGAAACAACGCGCGAGAGCGACCCAGAGAAATAGGCGGGGAAATGCGACAAAGAATGGAGGAGTTGACGAGGAAGAAAGGAACGCGCGACCTCGGGGAGCGCGCTGAATCAGTGAGAGAGAGGAGAGGGACCAGTCAAGAGCACAGGACTGCGGAGACAAAGAAGAGAGGCGAAAGCCGATACGAAGCCTCAAGTGGGCGTTGTCGACAAACGGGGATCGCTTTCCAATCCCAAGATTCTGAACCAAGTCGCAAGGGGAGGACTCTCACTGTATGTGCCACAGGCCTCAGACCCTGCAAATCCGAACGGCGCCTGGGAGGCTCTCGAGGGAGAGACGGGAGAAAGGTCCGCGACCATTTTGTGTGGATCTCCAAGGACCAAGAGGCAAGGAAAAAAAGTCGAACGGGGAGAGAAGAAGAACAGAGGACGACGAGGAAGAAGAAGAGGAAAAGAAGGAAGAGTGGAGAGGAAGAAGAAGAGGAGAAGGAAGAGGAAGAGTGGAGAGGAAGAAGAAGAGGAGAAGGAAGAGGAAGAGTGGAGAGGAAGAAGAAGAGAAGGAAGAGGAAGAAGAGGAAGAGTGGAGAGGCGGAGAATTCCAGGGATCAAGGCGCAGGGAGGGGATTGGAAGGTCGGCGGCTGCAAGAGACTGGACGCGAGGTGTGGTGGACGCGGAAGGCAAAAGCGGTTTCAGAGACCCAGCAAGAAAAGAGAAGAAAGAGGTAACAGAGGCGACCTCAAGGAACAAGACACGGGCAGCGGCGAGGAACGCGAGGTCAAGATTCGCAGAGACTCCGAGACTCCATAGAAAACGCGCATTTCCTTCGCTTGCACACCGTCTCTCGCATTTCTGGCGTTGATGAGAGAGAAGGAACTCGAGGAAGGGAACGTTTCTTCCTCCTTTTCCCCCGCACAAAGTCCTCGCAGAACTCCTTCAAAGAGGCTCCGAGACTCACTCGCGTTCGCAGACAGCAAGGAGCGAACTGAGGGAGACCCGGGCAAAGAGAAAACCGTCTCAGAGACCCAAGAGAGAAGAAGAAAACGAATCACCATCTACGCTCTAGGCTACTCTCGCATCTTTCGCTTGTCCAGCTTTTTCCGACGCCCCTGCACACTAAAACGGGCAAATCTCGCCGTGGTGTCTTGCTTGCATGCAAAGGCGAAGGAAAAAAACGGCTTCGCGGCGTCTGTTGTCTGCACAGCGCCTTTGCTTGTCTGCAAACGAAACTTGCGAGGAGAAGGCATTTGAAGTCAAACTGAGGCTCTTCTGCAGGAGCCGTGAAGACGGCTAGCTTCTCCTCGTTTAAAAACAAATTTCTGCCAAGGAAACGGTGGCTGACTCCTGGTGTGTGCAGACACTTGAAAAAAAAGACGGCCGAAAGAAGAAGGTACGCGTTTCTCCTCAGTTTTCTGCGCCAACGGGAGAGCAAAAACAGCGAAAAAGCAGAAAGGAGAAGGACTCCGAGGCGACGTTCAACTCGCAGAGGCCAGTCTTGTCGAGGAGGCGCTCTCTGCGTAACTTCGACAGGACGAAGCCGGCAGAGAAGAGAGGCGTATACACTCACTTCATTCAAATGGTAAAGAAGCAACTTGCTTACCGGAGGGAGCAGTTCACACCGATTTCAGAACTACAGATCTTCCTATGGTTTTCATTTCCACCTGATGATGAAGAATGGAAATTGGACTTCTCGACAGACGTGAGGAGACCGACTACGAACTTCGTGTGTTTTACACTGGGAGTCTTTTATCGGTTTTATCCGATCTGAACTCGCGGTTTTTTGGGGGGGGAAGGGGACTCGCTTTCAACACTGCATCATCTGCTAGCCTATACCACCCCTCGGATACGATACGAGTAAATGGCTGTGATGAGAAATCGAGAAGAAAAGTTGAGAAACTGGCAGCAGCTTTGGCGAGACTGGAAACTCCAGAGAACGCACTGCCGCTCAGCCGGTTCGGAACGCCTCGTCACATCGTGCCTCAGCGGGACTTTCTAGACTTGACTCGCCGTGGAAAAAAAAGTTCCATTGGAGAGACTCCTTTACGCATTTCTTTTCTTGACGGATATGCCTTGAACCCATCAAGCTTCCGACTTTCCCCGTGCTTGGTTCCAGCATCGTCTGAAGCAGCGACTTCCACTCTGTGTGAAAGATTTGAACGTTTTTTCAATGTGGAAACTGCTTTCTTCGTGACGCCACGGAGTTCTGGGTGAGGCTGGGCGGGCAACTTTCGAGAGAAAGGTGCAGCCACTGTTTGTCGGAGAGGTGAGAGGGGGGGAGCAGAGAGAGAAGAGAAGAAAAAAGAAGAAAAGAGAAGAGAAGCAAAGGAAGGGAAGTGCGACACACACACAGTGCAGCCTTATAGGCAGACAGGAAAGAAAGGTAAACAGCTCGCTGTAGCGCGTGAGAGATGGCGGAGGAACAAGGCTACAGCTGAAAGAAGTCGCAGAAGACGAGCAGAAGAAGAACCACAGGAGGAGACGCAGAACATTCTCCCCTTCTTCACATTTTGTCTTTTCTCTGAGAAACTAACGTTCAACTGTTCTCAGAGGAAAGGAACCACCCAGTCGTCCTCGAAAAATCACACACAGGCAGCAAAGACGCTTCTTCAGAGACACTGTTGAGAAAGCGAACAAGGCAACGAAGGAAAACTGGAGACAACAGCCTCCGTGGTTTCACTTCTTTCCTTCGACCTTCTCGGATTATCTAAAGTACGGGCAGACACAGTCGCAAAAAAACGTCCCTATTGTCTCTCTGTGATCCGAAACTCCCGACACCCCCTCTCGCCAAAAGTCTTCGTCTGCGCTTCTTCGCGTCCAGGCTTGTCTCCGTCTCTTCTGTCTCTCTTCTCCCCCACTCGCTTTCGCCGATGCCTTCCTTCCTCCGAAGCGCGCCTCGCTCTCTCGTTCCCCTCTCCCTCTGTGGCTGCAGCTGGGAAGTTCTTTAGCGCCTGACAAATCTGTGGTTTGGAGCGCCTGGAGACAAGCCCCCCGGGTCTGCGTCGACTGCATGCGCGGAAGTTCCGACGAACGGAAGTCGTTTCGCGAAGTTCCTCCCGCTCTTCTCTACATCGACCTGCAGCGGCGCGTAGCACCTGCCTGCAGGAACAAGGCTCCACGGATGTCTGGACAGCGTTCCGAACTTGTGGGTCTCTGGAGCCCCAGGAAAACTCGCGAAGGTCGATCCAGCCGAAGGCGGTCCACCACCGCGACAGTCGACGGACGCCGGGGAAGAACCATTACCGTCTGCGTGGAGTGTATCGACACTCGGCTGGGCAAGGCGACAGCGAACGCGCGACGCCGCAGACGCGACGCGGCGCGAACAATCTGCTCGCGAGTGCTCCTTCTGCTTGTGTCCAGACTGTTTCGCAGTCCCTGTCTCCGTCAGAAATCCACAGAAACGAGAGCACTGCGCTGCACAAGGCGAGAGGGAACGGAACGTGGAACAGACGTCCAACTCGTTCGCGTCCCCACGCGTAGGTACACCCGAGATCCCGGGGGCAGGCCGCCAGGCTCCAGGAGAAATGCGCGTCACGATCTCAGGCGCGGATCGAGAGACTGTGTCAGGTTTGAACGAAGCAGAACTGAAGGGTGCAGACTTCCAAGGGACAGGACTTGTTGAAGCCTGGAAGGAAGGACTGGAGGGAGGAACGAAGGCCTCTGGACTGAATGGCGAGAGAACTCTCGTCGAGCGTTGAGTTGCTTCCGGCATCGAGAGGGGCGCGTCCGCCTTCTGTTTCAAGTGTTGTACGAGGGCGTCGATTTCTCTGTCGAGTTCGCGAGAGCGCCTTTCCTCTCTTAGCAACGCTGCATGCGCCGTTGTCTGTCCTCGGTCTTCGAAGAAAAGAACGCCAGATGGAGGTACAACCTGCCTGCTTTCTCCGTCTTCTTGAAACGTACCTCCCATTCGCGGGTGGGATGCAGGACGCGAGAGAGAAAACGCAAGCGCTGCAGGCACCGGGTCGAACTTCCACGCTCTCTCGCGCTCTTCGTCCAACCGCAAACTGCGCTGAGGAAGAAGAAGACATTGTTCGAGAGAGACGGAGTCTGGGGCAGGGCCCGCAAAGAGAGGCACGACCGGCTCGGAGAAAGTCGGCGAAGAAAGACGGCCTGGGTGCGTGGAATTCAGAGGAGAGGCCGTCGTCCCCACAGCGGGGAAGAGTCCGGCTGTTGTAGGCCTGCTGGTAGCTGCTCCACTCAAGAAGAAGCCTGTGTACGGGGAGGGCAGAAAGGGTGGAGAATCGTCCGCCCAATTCACTCTGTCTTCGCGTCCTTCCCCGGAGGTTTCAGAGCCGACAGTCTCTGCAGAGAAGCGCTGTCCTCGCGTACTCGTCACCTCCTTCTTCGGTGCACTCGCGACCCTCTCCTCGCCTGCATGTCCAGTAGGCGTCTCCTCATGCTGCAGAGCGAAGGCCTTCTCTGTCTCTGCGCTGTCTGAAATCTCTGTTCTCTCCCCCCTCCAATCGGGAGTCGAGAGACTCGCGAAGTGCGCGTTCTGCGTCACGACGACGGACGGGGCCTCGTCGTCGTCGCTGGAAGAAAACAACTTTTCTTGTCTCTCCAACAACTCCTCAGAAAGCCGAAGCAAGCCTTGGAGGCGAGCGACAGCCGCCGCGGCCTCCTCTCGCTGCGAGAAGAAGTACACAGAAGGGAGAAAAATCGGAGAAGAGGTGAGCAGAAGCGCAGGCGACTTCGTCCGAGGAAGCACCCGTTCCAGTGGAAGCACGGAGAGCGAAGACGAGACTGTAGCAGAGAAAGCAGAGAAAATTTGGGAGAGAAAAGAAGAGAGAAAAGAAGAGAGAAAAGGAGAGGGAGAAGAAAGAGAAGAACAACCCATTGTTTGCTTTGGTTGGAGGGCACTTTCGGTGGAACACAAGGAGGGGACGCGGAAAAAGAGACAGTGCTGGATTCATGATGTTTTCGGAATTCTCAGACCGAATCAATGGGGGCAGGCTCACCATCTCTGACGGCAAAGGAAGGTTTTCTTCTCGTTCGCAAGGATGGCCGGCAGGCGAGACGACAGCAGCGGCGCGGGTCGCAGAGTCCTGCTTGTGGAGAGACGCAGAAACAGAAGACGACGAAAACATGCGGAGTCTCTGAAAGCATGCAGAGAGCAACTTGATCCGTCGAAGCGCGAGGAGGTGGACGAAGGCATGGAGGGTGTGGCTTCTGAGGAAGACCCTGAGGGCAGGAACAATTGAAAAAATCGAAAAAAAAAACATAAAAATACCGGAAAACGTAAAGGAATAGGATGAATGGAAAGTGAGAAGTGACGCTGTAGAGGAAACGTTTTCGGGGAAGAAAAATTCAAAAATACAGGAATAAACTAAACGACAAAAATACAAAAAAAGCTGGTGGAACGTGACCCGCGACGGGAGCTAGAAGCAAACCACAACAGCACCACTGATGGCGGTCAGACGAAGCTCAACATGAAGAAGTGCAGGAATCGAGGAAAGAAAAAGAAAACTCAGCTTTTCATCAATGCGAAACGAGGACGAAACGGTCGATCAAAAAGGAAGAAAACGCCTTGTGCGCAGACGACCCTAGGTTGAAGATGCATGAGGAAAACGCATTTCGCGTTGGCAAGGACCAATCGCAGGAGGAAGAAGTGGAAGGCCATGAGAAGGCTTCCAACAAGCGAGAAACCGATTTTGGTCAGACAAGAAAACGAACAGCAGCAGCAACTGGAGGAAAAAAAGCGACAAACATGTCAAAAGAGAAGAAGGAGAGAGAAGAAGCAAGAGGAAGAAAAGACACCCCAAGCAGAAATGCGAAGCGAGGGAAGACGAGAGGCCAGACAGGAGGAGAAAGACAGAGAAGAAAATAAACTCAGGAAAGAGAAAAAGATGCACCTCAGATCTCGGCCGCAAGCTGCCTCGCGCTGCATCTGTGTGAAGAAGAACTGCAGTCGCCGCCGTCTGCAAAGAAACCGATACGCAAAACCGAAAACCTTTCCACTACCAAAAGCCTTTCAACGCATGCATGCACCGATGCGTATCTACACAATATATATATGTATATATATGGATAGGTGTGTCATATTGCATACTCATCTATAGATGCATTTGGTCATTTGCCTCTCTTCTCGCTTCCCATGAGGTTATAGGAAATTGCCGGAACGAAAAGCACAGCAAACGGACCTCATTTCACATCCAAACACACATATACATACATACATACATACATACATACATACATACATACATATATATATATATATATATATATGTATGTAATTGGCTTTATTATATGTATATATATATATATGCAGGTTCGTTTGTGTGAATCTTCGCGTGAATGAACAGAGAAGCGCGTTGTTTCTTTTAATAGGAAGCACCTGATTTTTTCGAGAACGAAGAGGCTCTTCAACTCGCGTTCTGCCGGACGCTCTTCCCCGTGGAGCGACAGACGCATCCACGCGATTCCTAGGATTCTACGCGAAGTCGAGGAGAGGCATGCGGCCAGGAGAGAGGCGCCTGCTCTCTGAGAGAAAGAAGGAAAAAAGAGAAAAATTGGTTCCACTTCGGGGCATCGTGGATATCTCAGCGTTCACAGGAAGCGGCATCGAGCTAGGATTCTGGCGCAGAGAAAAAATTGTAAAAACGCTGAGGCAACAAGACCAGATAGAGCACGCGAGCGTCGTCGAAGGCGCAGCAGGGGGCGCATTTACAGTACGTTTCCTCTTCTCAGAAACTGAAAACGAAATGTAGCAAAAATGGAAACTGCAAGCATTATATATATATATATATATATATATATATGCATATATATACATGCATATATGCATATAGATATGTATATGAATATTTGCAGAGGATTATACATCTATATATATATATATATACATATATATATATGGATCGCATTCTGTATGTCGCTTCTGATGTAAACATTGCCTGAGGAGCCGTGACGATGAAGCTCGCAGCCTGGAATCGACGTCGAGCGACTTTGGAGTATCTGTCTGGCAGACTACGGGATAGTCAACGCTGGCGAGGGCTTGTGTACCTTTCGACAGAGCCGTTCCTTTGCGACACACTCCGAGCGGAGAAACGCTGAAAGTCCAAGTTCCTTCATTCGTTTTTCCTTTGTTTCAACAATTCGCGCGACGCGGACGAGGGCGGTCTCTCGGCTTCGTCCTCGGCGAAGCAGATTTTTCCAAATTGAAAAGGACGCGACTAGAGAGAACCGCTCCGCGTTCTTTACCAGTGCAGCGAGCACCAAGAAGCCACGGTGCTGCGGCACCCGCAAGGCCGTCATGCGCAGCGCCTCGCTGACCTGATTAAAAGGCGGAGACAAAGAGACAAGCAGCGAAGCGAGGGGTGCGAGGAGCCGAGAACGAAGGGGAGGAAGCGAGGAAGAAAGTGGACGAAAAAAATCAAAAAACGAAATTAAAGGGAGCAGTGAGAGATGAAGAAGATACAACAGAAGACAGGAAATGAGAGACGAGAAATCAAAAACACTACGGAGAAAGAGAGAGAGACGGAGGTGCAAGGGATGGGACAGAGACGAGACAGAAGAATGAAAAACGAACGGAAATCGAAGGCCAGAGGAGAACCACGAGAACGATGAAAGAAGCCAAGTCGCTGCGCGTCTGCCATGAGTGAAGTTTCTCCTGCTGCACCGTTGAACGTCGAGAAAAAGAGTTCTTTCTACCTTTTCGTAAACCGTCACCACGGACTCTCCCGTTTCCTGTTTTACGTTCTCCACCATCACGTTCTCCGGCCTCTCTCCGTCATTTAGTTCACTTCTCCCTTCCTCATCTTGTCCTTCGTCTCTACCTGAAGCAGCTCCCCTTTCTGCCTCTACTTTGCCTTCCTGTTTTTTCTCTCTGCTTTCACCGGGTTTCTCCCTCTCGCTTTGCTCTTTGTTTCTGTCTCGTTCGTTGCCTCTTTGGACCTTCCTTCTTTCTTCCCTGCCTGTCCTTCGTTCTGCTTTTCCCTTCGCTGCTTCCCACCTGCTGCATGTTTCTGCAGACAGCGTTGCGCTCGTCTTCTTTTGCGGCGAGGGCCCGCTGTTTGAGTGCGGAGAAAGCAGCAACGAGGCGTCTCTTCTCGATTGAAAGGAGACACAGTTCGACCGCCTTCCCCTTGGCCTGGTCCGACTTGGTCGCGCGAGATCTCACGTAGTCGACGGAATGTTGCACAAGCCGTTGCCACCCTCGTGCGAGGCGTCGCCGTCGCAGACGCTCCGCGACGCGCCCCAGCAGCTTTTCTGCGTCGTTCTTCTCATTCTTTGCTCTCCAGAGCCTCTGAAAAGCCAGACGAAGATTTCGGCGTTGCAGTCTCCGCACAACATCCTCCAAATACGCTGCGCCGGCGCCTCTCTGCTTCGCCTTCGCCGCCTCCAATTTGGTCGCGACGTCGAGGTGAGTGAGCGCCCACAGCATGCGCCGATGGAAGGCTGCGGAGAGAATCAGCGCGAGCGACTTCCTGCGCCAGTGAGAAATTTGTCTCCCGACCGCCTCCTCCTCCTTCTCGATCACGGCCACAGCCACTGCGAGTCGACGACTGTGCAGGTTGCGTAAATGCGTCCTCTCGGCCTGCTGACTGAGGTCCCCGAAGAACGACCGGAGCTTCTTCTCCAGCAGCAGCTGAAGCCGCACTGCGCCTTCCCGCCGGGCCGCGGCCGTACACGCGCGCCGAGCGTCGGCGCGAATGCTCTGCTCGCTTTCTCGCCGCTGCTTCTGAAGAGAGTTCACCCGCAGCTGGAAGTAGAAGAATCGAAACTGCGCTCGTCGAGCCTCGCAGCATGCGAAGAACAGTCGCTGCGAAAGCAGAGTCAAAGCCGCACGGCGGATGTCTCGAGACACCTCCGCCAGCTGCGCCTGACACGGTGGACGATACAAGAAGTCCGGAACTGCAGGGCGTTGTCTGAAGCAGAAGAGGAAGGGCAAAGAGTGGAAGAAACAAAGCAGAGTGAGAGGAGAACAGAGCGGGCGGAAGAGCGCTCCCGAAAAAGAGAGAGAAACAGCGAGAGAAAGAGAGAGAGAAAGAAACCGTGGGACACACAGAGTGAGAGGAGAGATACACCGAAGGAGAAGACGAACAAACGACGTAGAAAAGAAAGTGAGGGAGAGGGAGGTAGCGAAGCGAGGGAGAAAATGGCGAAAAAGGCAGAGAGAGAGAAGAAGATGAAGGGGGTGAGAAAAAGAGAAACAATGCCGGAGAATTAAACCGGAAGAGGGCAGAGACGATCTGCATCAGAGACAGCTTCGCACAGAGCGAGGAGATCCGAACATGAAACCAAGAGAGACAGATACCTGGCACACCGAGAGAAAGAAGGCAACACAGCTGTTGGAGTGTACCTCCACTTGTGAGCGAGCAGGGAGAGGCGCTCGGCCCATTCGCGCATCTCGTTTTCTTGTCTGAAGCGACATACGACCTCCTGGAGTTTCCCCCGTCCTCCCTGGGGGTTCTCGGTGTGCAGAATCTTGAGCCTCCACCCGCGTTTCGTCGCCTTCTTTCTCTCTCGCTCGCGGAGATTCTCGTCCAGAGGCGCGACAGACTTCACATCTGCAGACGCCAGAGGCCAGGAGAGACACGCAGCCAGCCGGTGCGCGAAGCCAGAGACGAAAGAGACGAAAGAGACGGACGCGAGGAACGCGAGGAACGCGAGGAAGGCCGAGGGTCGGGCAAACGAGAGAAAGGGGGAGATACAGGGAGGAGAGAGGAGAAAGGAGAAGAGAGAGCAAAGAGAATATGGGAGAGGAGGCGAGCGAGAGACGAAGAGACAGAGAACAAGAGACGAGAGAGAGGGAAAAAGCGGAGAGAGGCGACGATGGAAGAAGCGCCGGCGGAAGAATAGAGATATGCGGAAGGGAAGAAAGGGTACGCAGAATGGGGAGACGGAAGAAGAACAGAAGAGAAGCGAGGGAAGAGAGTCGACGGAACAACGAGGGGAGAGAGGAGAAGAGAGGAGAACAGGGAAGCAACAGATGAAGCTGGACAAGAGAGAAATGAGAGAAACGGAAGACGAAGCACAGAAGAAAATGCCAAGCAAAACTGATTTTGATGTGGTGACTCACTTGACAGAGGGATCATGACTCTCACACAGAGCGGTCGAAGCGAGGCACAGAAGAGAAGGAGGCTCTGGTGCACTAGCAGCGTCTCATCCACCCAGCGTCGTGGAAAAAGACTTCTCTGTCTCTGGATCTCCGCCTGGAAAACAAGCACAAGAAACAAAGCAATGCTCAAAAGGGTGGCGGAGAGAGACTCGCCATCCTCTCCAGAGGGAGAGCGGCAAACTCATCAGAAACAGGGGAAATCGGGAGCTAAAGTCCTGACGATCAATGCTAAAGAAGGAGAAGTGGAAACCTGCAGAAAGGCAGGTACAGACACGAGCGCATTTCTCGAAGAGTAAGGACTCTCCAGCCCCATGCGGAGTCGGGGAGAAGTACGGAAGCTTCTCGCAGTTTACAGTTTAATTGCTCACAGTGAGATTAAAGTACTTCGCCGGCGGAAGTTCCAGCAGCTCGTGGAGTGTCGCAGCTTGAGTGAAGAGATAAGAGGGAGAAGACGGGATGGCGCCAAGCGCGCCGTCTCCCCCTTTGCTCGGGTGTATGTACACCTCCGGAGCGCCCCCAGAGTGTCTCTGTTCGTTCCCTCTTTCGACTCCGGAGCCTTGGCTGTCTCCGTGGTGCTCGTCGACATCGTCGTCGCTCCTAGGTCCTCTTCCAGCGCTGAAGAACGAAGACTTTCTTCTGTCTCTGAAAGCGACGACGCGACTTGTCTCTTCCCCAGGTTTGACATCTCTCCTGTCGCCTGCGCGCTCTGCAGCTGCGCCTGCAATCGCCGCCTCTCCCTCTTCACTTCTGCGGCTCTCACTTTCCTCTTCTTTCTCCTCGGACCTCCTCTCTTCCGCACCCTCCTCCAGGGAATCCTTCCACCTCACCGTGGACCGTCTGTGCAGCACCGCCGCGCGACTCTCTCCTGCTTCTTCTCTCTGTTCCGAGGCCGCATGCGCGAGGCTGCGATCTTCCTCGTCTGCGGCCAAAGGTCCTGAAACGTGACCGAAAGAAATCGAGCGCAGACGCGCGGCGTCGAGGTCGAGTTTAGGGTCGCTCCTCTCAGGCCGCTTCAGCGCCGACCTGATCCCTCCGGGTGTCCGTTGCCCTTTGTCTGCATGCGTCTCCTCTCTAACTCGCACCTCCTGAGAGAAGAGCGGCCCTTCTCTCACTCCTTCCTGGAGATCTTCGCTGAACGGGTTGCTTGGGTGGGCGCCTTCTGCCTCCGGCGCCTTCTGCTCCCCCGTGGGGAAAGACACAAAAGAAGCGTCACCCGTCTCCTCGCCGCTGTCTCTCCTCGGCAGCTGCTCTCTGCAGCTCTCAGACTCCAGCCCTCTATTGCGGAAGCGACTCTTCTCGTCCCTTCCTGCCGTAGATCCAACGCCTCTCAGCAAACTTCTCGGTTCCCGTTCGTCTCCCTTTTCGGCAGAGACTCTTCGCATGTCTCCGCCTTCATCCAGCGTAATGGAGACACCGCTCGAAGTGTGTCCGTCGGGACCGTCGTTCTCCGGATTTCCTCGGCGAGAAGAGCGTCTGAAGATCCCGAGTCTCTCGCGCATGCTCGACCGCTTGCTCTGCTGACGTCGTTCCTCCTCCACCAACAAAGAACGCCTGTCATCTTCTTCCTCAGACGAATCTCCCTCTTCCTCTTGAGCTCTGCGGAGGGCCGCAGGCGAGGGCGGGAGAACAAGTTGAAAGTCATCGTCCTCCGGCTTCTCCAATGCATGCACCGACACACATGCGAAGCGCGGACGCGCGGTAGATCCGCAAAACGCGGACCGAGCGGCGGCTGCGCAAACAGAAGCCTGCGGAGACCCGCAAAACGCGGGCCGAGCTGCAGAGATGCCCGAGTCCCGGGGTATACATCCAACCGGAGAAGTCTCACAGAGCGACGAGAGCGAAGACTGCAGGCGTCTGCCTTCCTTCGTCTCCAGGGAAGAAAGCGAAGGACTGGAAGGCAGAAACGAATGGGTCGCGAGAGAAGAGGGCCGAGAAGAGAGAGAAGAGAGAGAAGAGGAAGAAGGCTGGGGAGAGAGAGAAAAAGGAGACAACGAAGAAGACCGGTCCTTGTCTAAAGATCGTGGGGAGGAAGGAGACGAGCTACTTGAAGAAGAACCGGCACGGGCAGGCAGTCGTTGGGAAGCCAGAGACACCTGTGGGGTCGCGGGATGGTTCTTCTTTTGCGAGTGAGCAAGAGAGGAGACACCTGAGGTCGATGCGTGCGAAGAACAACAGAGGGAAACGGGGGATGGAGCGACACAAGATGGAGAGGTGCGACAGGCAGGAGAACCTCCCTGCGGGGAAGAACTCTGGAAGGAGGAAGGCGACAGAGACGACAAACCCCCAGGTGAGGAATCTCCCCGAAAGAGGCCAACGAGGCCGCCGCCGAGACGCAGCACGACCCGTTTTTCATCCTCCTTCACCGGTCCCACCGAAGAAGGTAGCACTCCTTCAGAAGCCGTCTTCTTCGCAGCTGTGTTCGGAGAGAGAGGAGAAGAGCGAATCGAAGAGGAAGCCGGAAAAGCAGAAATTCTCGAAGGACGAGCGGCAGAAGAAGCAGAACCTGCTGACAAGGAAGAAGAAGAAGCTGAAGAGCGACAAGAAGAAGAAGAAAGGGGAGGAAAGGGAGAGGAGAAGGAGGAAGAAGAAGAGCAGGAAGAAGCGTGAGTGCGGGAAGCCGCATAACGTGAGTCGGAAGACTCCGCGTCGGCGGATGTCCAAGAGTTTCGCGATGTTTTCTCATGTGTCAGTCCACCTAAATATGCAGCTTGCGCCCAACCATTTGTATCGGCGAACGTTTTTTCCGCGAATGTTTTCCGTGACTCTTCCTCTTTATCGCGGCTCATTTCGCGCCTCCGAAGCTCGCGTCGAACACACGACGGAGGCGGAACACTGTGAACTTTCTCCCATTTCTCTCCCCGACGAGAAGAACCTGCAGACTCGACGACACCGTCCGTGTCTCTCTCCGCTCGCTCCTCTCGCCTCTCCGCTCCACGAATTCTCCTAGCGACTCTCCCGCACTCTTCGGCACGAGCGACCGACGTCGAAGAAGAAGTACGCAGCGACGAAGAGGAGACGGAGGAAGAGAAGGAAGGCGAGAACGAAGAAGAGGAAGAAGAAGTAGAAGACGGCGAGGAATAAGAAGGAGAGGAGACCTGCGTGGAACTGAGAGAGGCGGCGCGAGGTGAGAGATCTGGAGAGAGAGTTCCTCCCCTCATCCGCCGCTCGTCGACAGCGTCGCAGCAGCGAGTCTCTCTGTGTCTGTTTGGCTGTACAGAACAGGAAGTTGAAGCCTCTGGAGAGGCAAGAAGCACTGCGCTATTCGAGGGGGGACATCCGTTACGCGAGAAGGAGCGTCCACCGTGCCAGACCGACTGGGATCTCCGAGCGGGCTTTGCGGGAAGCGAGAAGGCATTCGCGTCTAAACGAGGTGTACGTACAGGTTCGGTTAACGAAGCATGTGAGAAGAATGCGCCAGAAGAGATGGAACGCTTCTGGCTGGCGTGTGCATCCCCGGTATTCAATGTCGCCGGAGGAGCGGGACGAGACAAATACGCAACCGCGGCTGCATGCCCTTCTGCAAATCGCTGCCCAGATACCTGAGTGGCAATTGAGTGCTCCCGGGACGCCTTCCTAGCACGGTATAACAGACTGAAAAGCATGCTATCTCCATTCTCTTCTTCTTCGTCTGTAGAGGGGGAGTTGCAGCAAGAAGGGCGAGGTGACGGTCGCACAGCAGAAGAGAGAGGGAAAGAAGGACGCGTGAGGACACTCTCAGCGTCACACGAAAACGTGTGGTTCCTTGGCCCTGCATTCCTCAATGTAGTTCCGCTCTCAACGAGGAGACGATCTCGCGCGTCCTTCGTCTCCCTGTTTCTGAGGTGTACAGACACCTCAGGAGGTGCCCCCGCAGAAGGCGGGCCTGGGCTGGAGAGGCGCATTGAAGCAGCCGGAGGCTCGACGAAAGATGATGGGAGAAAGTGACCAGGATCTGGGTGAGTATATCGCGAAGAGGAATAAAGAGCAGAAGATCCGTCCGCAGAACAGAGGGAGTCTTCCATCCTCGACGCCTCGACGCAGAAGAGAAATCGCTTCTCGGCGGCTTGGGATGCTCGTGAAGCTCAGGGAGACACAGGGGGAAACTTGCGACGGACAGAAAACGAAGAGAAGCGATCGCACAAACTGATTCTGGGATTCATCTCCATTATCCACCAGTGTTCAAGGACTCTCGGTACGTAGGCGATGCATGTCGATTACAGTGTGACCAGGAAGACCTTTCGGAATCGCCTCAGATGTACATACAACAGAGCAGCAAAACAAGATGAAGGACGAAGAAGAAAGTGCGAGGGTGAAGACACGAAAGCTTTGCGACAGACAGAACCCAAGACCTGACGCACGCATGTACGTGTGTGGCTGCTGGGCACGGAGGAGAGTCCCAGTTGAGGCGTCAAACTCCGGTGTACGCCCACCTGCTGTTCCACAGCAGACCCATTTAGGAATCCAGCCCTGTTTCAGTCTGTGAGGTGGTTTCAAACAGAACTCTGCTTTGACCAGCCACTTATGTAGAACTGATGATATAAAACGAAAATCCTTGCAGAACAGGGGTTCTGGTGGAGTTATACAGGAAATTGAGGACGGCCGAACAGAAGGGACGCACGAGGGACACCAGATGGCCGATAAAACACGAACGAAATGCGAAAAGGGGGATACAAATGGAAAGGACAAGAGGGAAAAACAAGTTCCAGTCTTCTGATGTCACCCTCAGGGGTACTCTTTGAAAGAGCAGGGAAAGGGGAATCGAAGTGTGGCGGCGGGAGAATGGAGCCGCCGCAAGGGGTGGCGTAAAAGAGGCAATGGAAAAAACACGAAGAAGGGGGACGCCAAAGCTGTAAAAGAAGCAAAAAGAGAGGTACACGGTAGATCGAAGCCTGTTCCGAAGCATACGTGAAACGGACTTTGGCGCCAGAGACACAGATGACGCGATCTTTCGGGATGTCCTGCGATGTGTTGGCTTCTTCTCCGTGCTAAACGAAAGCAGAAAGAGGACCTGTGTTCCTCGCTTGCCTAAGAATCAAAGCGTACCTTTTCTCAAAGCAACAGATTTGTGGAGTCGGCCGGCATCGTCAGCGCGCCGGAACACTCGGGAGACGCAGATGTGGAGAAAGCCACAGGTTTTTCGTCAGAGACAAACTGGAGAATTCCAAGACTTCAAGCAAACAGGTCAGGTAATTGAAACCAAAGGAGAAATAAAATTCCCACCGCACGCGGTCGGAAGGAAAACGATTCGACTCCAAAGGACCCTGACTCGCGATGCTGAGCGCCTGTTTCCCGCGATGCACCGGCAAAAATGCAGCAGCAAGTTTTGCCTGTAATTATCACCTGCTCGTTCCGTTACCTTGAGCTCCTCAGCTTTCGTGGTGGCGCGACTCGTCATAAGAGAAAATGGGGGAGAACTTCTTTGTGTAGATTACGATATTCCGGTAAATGGCAACGGCGCGTGTTCTGTCGCGGAAACCAGCGACCCGAACGGTCCCTGCGTCGATAATTGACGCGGTCAGCAGGACCATCCACGGGAAAAAGCTCGTCAAACACGCAGAAGCTCTTGTCGATTTCTCTGTGATAAACCGAGCAGAGAGTGAGCAACATTTATTGCCTCTCACTTGACAACTTACGCAGCGATCGAGTGTGACCGAGTTCACCAGCTTCGCTAGCAGCCCCCACTCAACCGTCCGTGACTCAGTCGCCTAGCGGCTGGTCGTCTGAAATACGTGGCTGTGCCTCTCCTTGCTTCCAATATGGCAACGTCGAGCGACGCTGCCCCTCCAAGAAAAAGCCGTTTCGCTCCTGTCTTCGACCTCGTGTCGGAGGGATACTCTGGAAAGGGTCAAATAACAAAATCGAGTGTCCAAGACACACTGCGACTTTGCGCAAAAAGAGCATCTGGTCCGACCCACCGCGTACGCGCGCATCTCTCAGCCGAGCAGAATCTCGGGCTTTGCGGCCACACTTGCTGTCGCTACTTGCTGAGAGACACTGGAAGCATTCTGGGGGAGATAATGAGGGAAATGCGGGAGTTTTTGCGGGTTCTTGCTTTCGGGAAGAGTGTCTTGTCTCGGGCGACAGATCGAACGGAATGGAGGAATGCGCGGCAAACTCGCAAGCTGGCTAGTTCGGCGGTGACCTCGATAGTACCCACAACTTCACGCACGGACAGCCACATTGCGAAGGAACTCATTCCGTCGTAGTGACCAGGAAGGATCAAGAAATTACATGCGGGTCCCAAGAGACAACATCGAGCGAGTAGAACTTGCATGAAATCGACATTTTCTCGGGAACCCAACTTGTACTGGCACGTGGCGGCGTTCCGCTGCGGTCCGGTTCAGGTGTCCAGACACTGTCAATTTAGGTTGCTGCGCATCTAGTGTAGGACGTGGGTTTTCGACTGGAACCTCACTCACGATACGCTGTCGAAGTGAGGCAGCGATCGATATATTCTCTCTCTGTTGGGCGAAAAGCGTATGAGTTGAGCGTTCTGGCCCGGCCGTCGTCAAGTTCTACTGGACTAGCCTGCGTATCGACTGTGTCGAACAGCAGCTGGATGTAACGGATCCAGTGCAAACAAAAAGAGTATACACGGAATAGGTTAGCCGTGGGCAGGAGGCAAGACACGTTACACTTTAAACAGAAGAACGCGGCGAGGAGTCGTTCTGCGTACAGTGTGTGCCAGCGTATTCGGCCTGCGAAATTTTGTACGTCCGACAACGAACTGCACTCGGATAATATGTTGACACGGTGGATGAAAGGCAACCTCAGCTCATGCCGTAGAACAGGTGCGAGAATAAAGCGATGCGCCTGACGTGTCAGTGTTTCTTTTTGTCACCCAGCATTGCTAACAGCTGCTAGAATATGCGTTGTGTTGATCGTTGCTGTACTCAACTAACGACTCGTTTGGCACACGTGATTGGATGGCAGACTGACAACATAACTGGAAACGGGATCGCCTGAGGCCATTCGTATAGCTGTGGAAATGTTGACCAAGTGTACAGTCTTTGTGCCGGCCGTATTTCGGAGCGAAATGACTGCAATTTTCAAATTGCGGCCGATCCCCCTCCGGCATCCGACCCAAGAGGCAGACACCACTCACGGGGCCCTCATTTCTAGGCAACTGGTTGCGTCAGATTAAGAGTTTCAAATTTCCAAAAGTATGTCACACAGGGTCGTGATGAACGCTGTTATTCAGGGGTCGAACCCTGTGTTGCGGCGGCACCGGACAAAGCAAAATATTTTCAAGATACAGCTTTGACAAACTGTAGTGCCGCTCGTTCTTGAGCTTGACTCAGCAGAGCCTGTTTTCGCGAGTTCTGTCGTTGGTTTAGAATGTGAAGCCAACACCAAAACCAGGACCGAAGCCTCCGAAGCCGTATCCAGGATAGCCGTAGCCGGGATAGCCATAGCCATATCCGTAGCCATATCCAGGATATCCGTAGCCGTAGCCGGGATAGTATCCACCGAAAAGATTGCCGAGTCCCAGAAGCCGTTGACGGCCCGAGAGGCGCGGTTTCATCGTACTACCTTCCGACTCTTGTCTCGGAAAGAATCCAGGGAGAAACCAAGGCAGCAGGCTGTGGCGGAACGCTTCTTTCACAAGGTCAGCACAAGAACAGGGAGCGCCGGTGCCGCGAACGCGCTTTTTTCTGCAGTCGCATTCGATAAACGAGAGTTTCTGGGAGGAGTGTTCATCATTACCTTGCTTCTTATCGTCTTTCTGTTCATCAGCGTGATCCTTTGCATCGTCATCGCCTTTCTGTTCGTCCTCATTGTTCGTTGCCTCGCCATCGTCTTTCTTGTCCTCGTCGGGTTCCGCAGCCTCTTCACCGCTGCCTTTCTCGTCTGTCACCTTTTCTGTGGCAGCCACCTCATTCTGTGGAGCGCCAGCGAGCGCATTATCAGGAGTGAGGTTGCTGGACGCGGCAACCTTTTCGGAGTCACTCGTCAACTTCGCCTGAACATAAACACAGTTCACCATCCATAGATGCACCGAAGAAGACTTGCAGAAATCGCACACCTCCATTTAGTGTCTCGATCGCATTTTTGCCTCAACGGCACTCTTTCCGCTTCTCCGGCGACTAACCTCCTCAGTCTCTTGAGCGACGGTCCTGGTTGTCACGGCCAGGAGGCCAAGGAGCAGAAGAATCTTGATGAAGCCTTTCATCTTGTTAGAACAGAAGTGAGGGACTGCGTTCTGACGAAAACAGGAGACTGGAAACACCACCCAATGAAAACGTGTTTTGAAATACAGTTTCTCCTGACAGTGCTAGCCACAGCAAGCTTGCCGATATGATTTCTACTAGCCTGAAGAGTACCTTTCTCTTTCGATGCCCCTTTGTTGGACTACATCACCAAGCCGAGAGCAAAAACATAATGCTAATCGAGTACTGCTGCGCTGTGCATTTACCTGAGACAAAGCTACGGTGTAGATTCCAAGTATGGGAAGAGAAAAGGATGAAGAACAATCAAAATGGTAGATGCTTCAGTGCCGTCACGAGCCCCTCTCTGTCTGATTCAACATCGATAGGATGAGCCTGATGCCGCTAGCACGAAAGAGCCCGATGCTGCAGATCGACTAAAGCTCGGCTAGCCGCAAGGCCCCGGCATGGTCGAGGCATTTAACCACTGTACAGTGAATGCGTTCAACACCGTCCAACTCACCAAAGCTCTCTCACAATCACTTCTTCTTCGAGACGCAGTCCGGCATTTTTTCATCCTGCTCATATTCAGAATCTCGCCATCTCAGAGGGTGCCTCTTGACCAGGCCAAGGACACTGACTAGGGCTGCCCAAGCTGCAGATTCGATTGAACTGCCAAGAAAAAGCTGACTGACTATGCATCAATGGCACCTGTAAGCGGTGTTGCACCTGAGAACAGTCCTGCAACTTACTTCCTGACTCGGTCCAAGCCCACGACGCACGTGAACTTGAAGAGGGGACAGGCTGGCAGATCGATTGCTGCGAGGCACGACAAGAACGTCCTTTGTGCCAGCTTGCAACCTTGTTTTTCTTAGAACTCGAGAAAAACGGAACATTCTCCATAGTTGGTTCTTGCCTCACAGGCTCATTTTTTGTCATTCGGTTAGCTGCTCGACATAAACAAAATAGAGGCGCAGTCCCGAAAAAAGCCGACGGGTGGACAGATGTGAAAAGGTTCGCGTCAGGAGTCCACAACGGAGACTTTATGGAAACAGTCATCGACGGTTGCCTTTGAATGCCGAGTGCACAGATCGGCTCCATCCTCTACATTGGATTTACTGCTTGAAACGACGCAAGAAACGTTTCGAACGTGTGCAAGAATCCTGGTGCAAAATCCGGAACGTCACTGTCGCTCCTGCGACCCAGACAGTGATTGTCAAGATGGCTAGTGGCCACAACGGAATTTTTGCTTCCCGGTTCCTGCTCGTGGTAGAAAATTGCAAATCGACAAAGCGTGCGGCATGTGTATTTGCGGCAAGTTAATTCTGCGGCATAATTGAAGCTGGTTTTTTCCGAGAACCTGACACAGCCGCAAGTCCCGTGCCGATGCATTGAGTCAGCGTATCTCGTATCATTGGAAGAATTATTGCCTCTCCAGTTCTCACATGTACCGTACAAGAGTTTAACGACTTGCGCTAGACTTTTATACGTCTTTCCGCTTGGTTTCCCTCAAACACGTTCCCCAGACCATTCGGAAGCATCTCCTGGTCTACGCACGTGTTGCACAAGAAAGAAGGATGCAAAACACTGTTCCAAAGCCGTGCATGAATTTGCCTCAATAAAGCACGTGTTCTGTCAAAAAGCATATACTGGGTACTCATGAAGAAGTCAACTCTTACAGGCTGCCCGATGGACCACATCGACCCGCCCCTTGTAGGTCGAACGAATGCTTAAATTTTGCCGTCTAACTTCGTGAAGTAAACTTAAATCAATGCACTAACTGCCGAAGGCTAACGTACCCGGAAACATCATAAAATCCTACTCTACTGCTACTTCTCTATAGGTTGAACGCGTCTCTTCCTCATGCTAGTTTTTACGGAATACACATGTCGGATACTTGTTGGCCTGCCAAAGATGGTGGAAGCAATGTAGGAACTAGCAAAGAGGCTCGGGGAAAACGGCAAAGAGCTTCTGTGGTCTCACAGTTTGTTGCGGGGCAGCGTAAATCGGTTCTTTGCCGCAAGCTGGATGGGACCCTACTTCAGAAATGCTGTAGCGAAGAAAGCGATGACTTTTGGTTTGCTGTTTTTCTCTTCCTGTTTCTCGGCAAAAACAGATCTCCACCTTGACCCTAAAGTACAGCTGCGACTTTCTACTCATTATATGTGAGTCTAGCAATCCTTCAGACATGGATACCGCGCTTAAAGTTTCCGTTTACCATCATGGGCTGATGACGGATGTTCCGTTGTTTTTGGCGTTTGCGCTATATTAGGCGAGGAGAGACCATCCCCCTAACCCTGAGATGCGACTGACAAGACCCGTGACTATGTTACCTGTGTCCCTGTTCATGCTAACACGCTTTTCGATGGGCCCCGTGGAAAAATTGCATTTTTTCAGATTTCGTAGACGGTCCTAAGTTTTCGTCAGACACTGACGCGGATGGCGGGCGGAATGTACAGCTGCATCATATATTCGATTTTCAAAACAAACTTTTTCTCTCGCCGTGAGTTTGGTATCAAAGTATCAACAGCCATTTCTAATTCGGAGAGTGGAACACGAGACTGAATCTGCAATGCATTGTTACCGTGTTCATTCGTTCTGCCGCCGGAGGGCAGTTACAACCAGATGCTTGTATGACGAACTACCTGACCTCTAATAACAATTCCGTCTTCTAGCTTCCAAAGAAACTGCATTTCAAAATGAGCGCATGTAAACTAGTCACAAACCCGCCGCTCGTCACGTAACGAGAAGACGTCACGATTTTAGATCTGTTGGCACAGAGTCTCAAACCTAATACTAATTAACTGAGTTACATGGTACAAGGTAAGATTGAGCGTGAACTATCAAATGAAACAGTGTGCCCCAACGCTAGGCTAAGTGTCTGATATACCTTTTACCCACAACTGTACGCAGCAGAACACGCCTGCAGGCAAAGAACTTGACATTCTGTCCCGTTCCCCCGTGGTAGACAGTCGACGAATGGCGGAAGGAGTATTTATAGGTTATGCAGTGTCATCGGTGATAAACTATAGAGTTAGCGTTCATCCACAGCTACGGCTGCATTTCGCCGAAGTAGTCTGGATAATGATCCACGTTACATTCTATGTCTAACTTATATAACGGTCGTAAGGTACGCGGAGGATAAAAGGCCAGATAATATTGGGGTAGCAATTGTTTCGGTTTGCTTTCAGCTTTAAACAGTGGAGACGAAGCAAGTGCGGTCTCGCTTGTGAGATTTCGTGAGTCCTTTCGAGGAACACTTGGCAAGGCAAAACACTTTTTAGATTGCGGAGCACTTTTGTACTGGCAGTATATCGTGAACAGAGAGCAGGCTGGGTAGCGCGGACTCACACAGCGTTGTGTCCCGAGTTGTGTGGTCCATGGGAGACGAAATCGCATTTGCGAGCGAAAAAATCGGGTCGTAGAGCAGCATCAAAAAGCGATTTTTCGTGGAATCGCTCACATGACCCGTACTCTTTCTTTTGTCAAGAAAAGATGACCTTCCTAGCGTCGCTGCGACCCCTTTGACCTTCCTCTAGGTTTTTTCGCGTGCTGCGTGTACAACGACGGCGAAGCGACTGCTTCATTTTTCGTGGATGGCAAGTTTCTTTTGCCTACAGAATCGCAAAAGGCCGTTTCCCCTATCATTTCGTGCTTGCGTGAAAGTTGTTCTTCGCTGCGTTTCTGATTAGGCGTTCCCTTTCTAACTAGTTTTTTCCCCAGCTTGAGACAAGCCGCCTCGCTGTGGTCACCAACTGTTGCATGCTCGTTTTTCCTGCTTGTTAGAAAGGATTCGATTTTTCTAACTCTTTCGCACTTCGTTTGTTCCGCACGCTTTCCCGTGTCCTTCTTGCCAGATTCTTAGTCGGGGAATGGGAGAGCCCCGTCAGGATTTTTACTTCTGCGGTTGCCGCGCCGAGGTACCTTTCGCATTCTTTCGACCCGTTCGCTTTTCAGCGCGGTCTGAATCCTCTTTCGTCCGTTCTGTGTGAATCTCGTTTTTCCTGTGTTCTCGCCTTTCTCCGGCTCTCTGTGTCGTTTTGTCTCCCTCTAACTTTACCTGGTTCTGCTATCGGTTTTTTCATGGCCTTCAGACCGGATCTTCCTGTCTCTCAACAGTCTTCTTTTCTCCCCTTCGCTCTTTTTCCCCGCGGTTCTTCTCTCTCTCTCTCTCGCCGTACCCTTCAGTCTTCTTCATGGAGGCCTCTGTTGCCAGTTACACATTCGGGAGCATACATCGTTACAGTCGACAGCCGGTCGTGTGTGTCCAAACTGGTACAATGCGAAGCGTATAAAGGGCGGCGTGCATGTCTGAGACTTACCTACGGCTTAAGAGAGACATTTCCTCGATTCCAGGTTTCCCACTTGCGAGGACCTTTGGGAGCAGAAGACTTTTTGCTCCAGTTTCCGACCCCTCTTCCCCTTCTGCGTCGTCCCTCTCAACTTTTTTCCTCCTCTGTCGTTTCTTCCCGTGTCGTTTTTGTCGACTTCTCTTCATTCAATGAGCTTCAGTGACCCTCCGGCGGGAGGGGGGATCTCTGCTCCGGCTTATATTCCGAAGATATCTGAAAATGGACAAGGGACAACAGAAAGACGAGACTCCTTTCTCTCGTGAGCGACGGGACTTGGTGCACATCTTGTGTTCTCTATCCCCGTCTGTCATGTTTCTCATCTAGGTCTTGTCGCTGTCGCGAATCCGTCTACTACTCAAAACTCATCGTTGGATGTCTCGTTCTCTTATGCGTTCTCCTTCACCTACAGGCTTTCTCAGACTTTCTTTGTCGCGTTTTTCTCTTCCTCTGGAGCAGCTCGAGCGCAGCAATCCCCGTGACCTGACTGTCATTCACTTCTTCCCGTGCTGCTCTTGTTTGTTGCCGAGCTTGTCTCGCCGATTAAACCACTGCGGCCTGACTTTCCTCCTCGCCAAGTTCTGTTCCTTCTCCTATCCTTCCTCACTCAACTGGACTCTTTGTTTTTTCTTGGTGTTCGTTTCTTCTCAGACTCCACATCCTTCTGTATGTGTAATTGTAGTCCTATCCGTGCGCATATATGCATATGAACATGCAGATCCGTCGATGTCTGCACATGCATTTCTTGCAGATTTCAAGATCTATGCATGCACTGAAATAGGCAACATTCGCTCTTCTGGAACATCTGTGAAGTCCTTCTCGGATGGAACAATGACGTCTAAACACGGCACTTTGCGTCCCCTGCTTGAAGCGTCCTGTACTCTCATACACCTCTCACGCTCTTTAAATATATTCACATATATACATATACATATACATATACATATATATATATACATGTCCTCTACACCCACACCTCTCTCTATACATATAGAGGTAGATACAATTATAGCGACCCGCGTCCCCGTGCGTCTCTCTTGTCCTGTTTGCATGCGTCAAGGGAACACACGGCGGGCCTCTTTGCATTTGCCATCGTTTGTTCTCAGGCAAAAAGCGTCATTTGTCTCGCTTTTCTTTTGTTGTTTCCCGCAGGCGCGAGTTGGCCGACTTGGGTTGTCCTTTCTCGAATCCAGGAAATGACAGTGTGGCGTTTCCAGAGGGGGAAGAGTTTTATCGGTCCTCCTTTCTGGGATCAACTTTGCTCCGCGACGAAGTCGCAGAGACTTCAGAGAGTGCAGACAGTTCTGCTTTTGAGCGCCGCAAAGGTACTGCTTTTCGAAAGAACTCAACTGACCTAACAGCGGCTAGGGGAACAGCACATCACACAAAATGCGTGTGTAGTCTCTCGCTGCATGCACCGCGAAATGGACTCGGCATGAATCAGAATGTGAAAAGCAATTGCCGTTCTGGGTGGTCGTATTTGGGTCGACAGTTTTCTCCTTTATGAGCGTAATCGCCTCTGTGTGTCCTCTCTCTCCATCCACGCCTCTCCGTTTCGCCATACTTTCCTCTCTTACTTCCCTCTTCCTCTTGCTGTCCTCTTCCTCTTGCTTCCTTCTTTCCTCTTTCTTCTCGCGTCTCTTTTTTTCGAGGTGGAATCCGCGATGCCTTGCTCTGTTTCGCATTTCCAGATGTGTTCGCGATCGAAGATGAAAACTCCGACTCCGGATCCGACGTCGAATGCGATGCCCCTGCTCAACTCACGCTCAGAGTAGGTCCTTCCTCCTTTTCCTATTCTTCCTCTTCTTCGTTTGCTTCTTCCTCTTCTGGAAGTGGACCTGCTGTTTCTCGTCGCACGAGAGAAACCAGTTCCGAGGCTTGTCAGAGGAGAAGTGAATCGCCACACGGAGAGGCAGCGCGAGGAACGTCGAGAGAGCGAGAGGGGACTTTGAGTGAGAAAGGCGACAGAGTCAGTGAGGGCGGGAGACATCTGGGAGACAGAGAGGAGGGAGGAAAGAGGAAGAGCAGGAGCTGGAGAGAAGGAGGAGACTCAGACACGGCGGAGGACGCGAGCTTTTTCTCCGGGAAGGAGAGACAGTCTTTTGAGAGTCCGTGTTCACACGATGGAGGGGGAGAGAGACTCCGCCAAGGAGATTCCAGAGAGGGCGAGAGCCATGATCAGTCCGGAAAAAACAGACCTTCTGTGGCTGCCAGAGAGGACAAGAACGATGGTGGACATCCGAAAGAAGGCGACAAGGAAGACCAGCTTGTTTGTTCCTCGACACCGCAAAGACACCGGAGGTCTGGCGCGCATTCTGACGCCTCTTTTGCTTCCTGCTCCTTTTCAGCTTCAAGAGAAGACCCGCCCATTGTCTGGTACGTTCTTTAATGTGGAGGGCAGCAGGACGCATCGAAAAAAGTGCAAATCTATCTTGAAGTCGTCGCACAAAAGAAGACGTGTGATCCGACTTTGTATTGCCCCATCGAATCATCTATGCGTCGCCACTTGTCCTCAATATATATGCATATGTATACGCATACAATATACATATATACATATATATATATATATATATAGGAATAAATACACATCTATATTTGTATGCATGTAAAGGAATGACAACTGGTTTCATGGCTTTTTATATCAGGGGGTGTCTGCATCGCTCTTCTCTCTAGGTCTTTTGGATTTCCTGGGAGACAGTCATCTCCTCAAGTGCCTGCTGGTTCCTCAGTCTGACGTTCCGGTTTATTCACTGATGATTTGAGATGGGAGAACGCTTTTTGCGAAGATCGTGTGCGTCTGGTGCCTTTCCTCAGCACTCTGCTGGCTGTTGAACATCCCGTTCGAGGTCCAGATGTTCTCCTCTTTCATTTGCATGCAAGCAAAGACGGAGAAGAGCGACCTGTGTGTGGACAAAACGCAAGAGCCAATCCTCTTCAAAACCTTGCCAGTCAGAATGGGCTTCGGACGTCGCTGCGGTGTGCAGACGGCGATCGAGAAGGCAACACCCTAAGCTCTTCTGTCCAGTCTGACGCAGAGGTGCGACTGATTTGCCAAGAACGCTGAAGGAAGGCATTGCGAGCTTCAGCTTCTGTCTTTGTGCAAGCTGCTTCTCTCCAAAGCCGAGCCAGAGACATTTGCAGCTGCCCAATTGCATGCGGACGTTTCGTTCCGCCGTACGTCTTGTCCTACGGGTGTATCGACATATAACAGTAAATGTGCACCTGTAGGTACAGCCCGTCAGGCATGTGTGTGCATATGTCTCTTTGTGTATCGACCTCAATGATTTTAAAAGCCTGTGTCTACTCAAATGCGCGCCTGAGCGTCCATCTACCGCGTTGTTTGTGTTGAGCGCCCGTGGAGAAGTCCGCATGCGCATCTGAAGTGTATTTTGTTTTACCTAAGTGTGTGTCGACCACAGTGAATGAGCTGCATCCGCCGACGTTGAGTTTCGCCTGCTTCCCCTGGGGTATCATCTGAGGTACTTGATTTCTTTCCACGTCTTTCCCCTGTCTTCGACGCATGCGTCGATGTGGATGTCCCCGTTCGTCTTTTCGAATTTTTTCCGTCAGGTGCGCCACCAACTTTGGCCCTCTGCATCTCCGCCGCCTCGCGAGTGCCGTCCAACCTCCCCTCTCTCTGCGGCAGACATCGAATGCATCCGCAAGTGGACGCCGCTTTTCGCGCTTCCAGACTTCACTTCGAGTGAAGACGACGTCAGAGCGAATGAAGCTTTTTCGACCTCGCCTTCTCTGCGACTTCCGGAGTCTGTACACCCGGTCGCTGAAAGCGGTCCGCAAACAGGAGGAGAGAACGTCGCAGAGAGGAGCGACGAACGCGAGGCGGGCTCCGTCTTCTTTCTTCTTTCTGGTCGGGACCGTTTCTTCTTCGGTCTCTCCTGCTACAAACAAATCGATGCGGCGGCAGTAAGGTTTTGAAGTCAATCGAGATCTAGAACGTTCTCACTAAAGTGCTCATCCGGGCTAAAATCACGATCTCGAATTGACCTTGATGTGCATTTGGGAGCGAGTTCGCGTCTCCCGCCTCTCTGTTTGCGGTCTTAGGTCTCGTTCGTCCTGTCGGAAGTGCCTCCTCGCCTTCCAGCTGTATGTACACCTCTGGGTGGGTATCGTCCGTCCTTGTTTTCCCTCTGGCTCTCCCCTCTAGATTCGGGGTATTATATCTCTCGTCTTTGCTTCCCTGTGCTTCGTTTTACCTATTTTTATGTTGCCTCTCGTCTCTCCTTCTCTGTCTTCTTTTTATGTCTTTCATTCTTCTCTCTTCTCTCTTTCTCTGTTTCTTTTTATGTCTTTCATTCTTCTCGCTTCTGTCGCTTTTTCGTCTCAGGTGCTTCCAAGTGCCTCTCGAGGTTCGCGCGTCAGGTGCGCTGTCTGCGTGATCAGCAGCGTTCCCTTCTGGGGGTCGCTCCTCGTTCGATTCTCCCCCGTCGCTGAAGCTTTCTTTCAGAGTATGCAAGCCTCCTCTTCTCTTTCTTCTTCTCTCGCTTCGGCTGCGCTGTCACCGGCTCTGTGTGTCTCTTCGGACAGAGAGGCGCGGAGGAGCGGGTCGCGTGTGAGGAGAGAGAATGGCTTTTTGGAAGGCACTGCGAAAGATAGCGAGACTGTTGAGTGGAGCGAAGAAGAGGTGCATGCAGACGCGAAGGAGAGCCTGTGGAAAGAGAGCCATGGCCGAAACGACAAGGGGAAGACAAAGCGAGAAGAGGAAACGAAAGGGGCAGAGCAACTTCTCCTCGACTGGACGGCTCAAATCAACGCCATTCGATACAACCACCTGGGCTACTCTGAGCTCTTCTTCGACTTAGAGGGGAGTCTCACACCCTTTGTGCTTCTCTTTCCTCCAGGTGAGACACAGGGTGGAAACAGACGCGGCTTTCCTTGCGCGAGAAACAAGGACTTGCATTGTTTCACACAGACAGTTTCGGTTTTCGCTGAAAGTCCAAGCAAACACCTGAGAGACTCGTAAAACCCAGGAGAAGCGAAGGTGACAGAGGGGACAGAAACAGCGAAGAATGACACACTTCGTACAGGGTGGGGGGATCGTGAAGTTCAGGCGTATGTACAGCCGGCAGGTCGGACGGAGTTCTGCCAGCTCGTCTTGCGTGCTGCGCTTCCAGAGAGTCTCCTCCAGTTGGCAAAGGCTCTTCTGCTGGAGAAAAAAATTCTTTTTTTCTCAAGAAGTCCGACGCGCGCCTCCTCTGCGGTCTTGGCATTTCTCTCGCTCTTCCCAGGTAGGATGCAACTGTGGTGAAAAGAAAACAAGCCTGAGTGCACTGCAACCCAAGAGCTGCCCATATCGTTTGTTTCCATTACTTCTCGCCTATGTTTCGTCCTCTTTTTCCCCTCTCTCTTCCTTCTCTTCCTCCTCTCTTTTTTATGCTTCTCCCCTTTTCCTTGTCTACTGCCTCTTCTCTCTCTCTCCTCTCTCTCCCTTGACTTTCTGTTCTTCCTGTCGTCTCTTCTGTGTGTTCTTTCTCCTCTTTCGCTCTGTCCGCTTTTTCTACTGTGCTTTCTTTTCTTGTTTCCCTCCATCGGACCGTGTCTCTTTTTTTGGCCTCCCTCTCTTCTCTCTCTCTGTTCTCGCTCCCTTTTAGGCTCTCTCGTCTCTCGGTTGTCTCTTTTCTCTCTGCGTCTGTCCCCACACTGTTTTCTTTGCTTTTTCTTCGATTGCTTGCAGCTGCGCTGAACTGCGGATACAACAGCGACGGATTTGCCAGCTTCCACTATCGCTGGCGCATGCATGCCTTTCCCTTCCACTTTTTTCACCCGCGCTGCATCTTGGTTCCTTTCCTCTCGCTGCCTCTTGTCGAAGAACTTCTCCTCCAGAAAAGAGGATTCCTCGTCGGCGCCTCCAACTGGGCTGTGCGTGTGCATCCCGTTCTGCGTCCCGACGTCTTCGGTAAGAAAACGGTATTTTCTCAGCATGTACGCCGACTCCAAAGCAACCTTTCCTCTATACGCATGCGGTGGGCAAAGAGCTCCAACGTCGATCGAGGAAGCAATGTGCATGCGTCCTTGGATGCTGGGTGTCTTTTTGCGGATGCATACGCAAGGCGATATCTATCTAGCCGTAGACAGATAGATAGACACAAAAGTATTCGTCCAGGTCAGAGGCTGTTGACGCAGGCGTTTTCACCTGTATCCATAGATGCATATACGTTTTTATATATGTAATGGAACCGCGTGGATGCGGACGCCTGCGTATTTCTGCGTCGGGCGCTTTTGTGGTGGCAATTGTGGGTCAGTCCTTTCCGTGTTTCTCACCGTTTTTTCTGGGATTTCTTGTCTGTGTCTGCAGTCGATTTAGATCGGGTGGACGTGCATGTTGAACAAGAAGGCCTTCTTCCATGCCTTGAACTGAGTCCCTTCGAGCGCCTCTTCGCCACGAAGCTCGTGCCGGAAGCGCTTGCTTGCTTGTCTCGCCGACACCCCAAGCTCTCTTCTCTCTCTTCTTCTTTCTCTTCTTCTTCTCTCTCTTCTTCTTCTCTCTCTTCTTCCTCTCTCTCTTCTTCTTCTCTCTCTTCTTCTTCTCTCTCTTCTTCTTCTCTCGGCTGCCAGCCGTGTGGAGGCGACGGCGAATCGAACAAGGAAGCCTCTCACGCACCTTGTTCTCTCTCGCCACCAGACTCTTCTGTCTCTTCTTCTCTTCCTTCTTCTTCTCCTCTTCCTTCTTCTTCTCTCCCTTCTTCATCTTCTTTTTCTTCCTTCACGCGCCAGGCGGGGAATTTTTTCCAAGCTGTCGGCACTCTCGCGAGTTCCTCTGCGTCGTCCCGGAAGCCTCTCTTCCGCAAGCAAAAGTCTGGATCAGGTAGAGTGGAGAAATCTCGAAAAACGGAGCTTGTGTCTTTGCTCAGATGGCGCTTCTGCACAGACAGACCGTTTCACAGCCGGCGCAGAGCAATAGACATATATATTTACAAATATATGCATTCATGTATGTATGTATGTATATGTATGTATATGAAGAGAGAGAGACAACTCTAGATAATTGTGTATATTAACGTGCGAAAACTAATAGAGATGGATATATGCATATCCATGAACATATGCATATATATATACATACGTATATATGTACCTACGTAGATATGTGGAGATTTGCAAGCGGTGGAAGTTTCGCGAAAGGAGGTCTAATTGAAGTTCATTGCATGCGGTTATCTGTGCGGCATCTGTATGCGGTTGCGTTTTCATTGCAGATGCATGCACGAGAGTGCGTCGAGTTTTGTGCTTGCTTGTTCCGTTGAACACAATTTTTAAGTCTTACCCTTTCTTTCTTCGAATTATACGAGGGAGCTTTTTCCCTCGAAAGCCTGAGAAGAACCTGAGTGACTCCACAGCGGCTCACTACATTTCTGCTCTCTTTGTTCCGACTGTCAGGCTCTCGTCTTCCGTCCTGTAACCACTGTCTGTCTTCTCCTCTCCCGCCGTCTGCCTCCCCTCTCCCGTCTCCTCCTCTCTCTCTCTCGCCTTCCTCTGCTGTTTTCTCTCCTTCTTCTCCAAGTTCCAGCCCCGCGCAAGGGGTCGGAGGAACCGACCCAATTGCCTGGCTTCTAGACGACGCGCATCTCCCGGAGGAAGGCGATTCTCTTCACAAGGTGAGACACACGTTTTCTTTCTTCTCCTCTTTCCTCTCTTGTCGTCTGTGAATCACATTGGCTCTTCTAGTTCCTCATTTCACACCAGAGCCTGGCTGCGCAAAATCATGTCTTCTTCTCGTTTCTCCCCTTTACAAAGTCAATCCTGTCGGTTCCTCTGCTCCTGTCCCGAGAAGAGAGGCGCATGCAGTGTCCTCACATGTTTCTTCGTGTTTCTTCTCGTCTGTTTATCGTTCTCGCTGTCTCGCCATATATATACATAGATGTACGTACACAATATATAGATACATATATGTATATAGTCAGGTGAATTGTGAGTCGTTTCCTGTCTCCGCTGTCTTTTCGTCGGTATGCGGATCTTTGAGCTCGAGTGTCGTTTCGAAGAATCAGGTATCCTCGTCGCCTTCATGTTTTTCGACTGAAATTGTTTCTTCAGGGCGGCGACGACGCACGGCGAAAGGAAGAGAAAGAGGAAGAAGATTCTTCGGCTGTCGCTTGCTTCCCTAGGGCAACAGATGCCTCACGTTCTACCACCCGATGTGACTTTGCTCCCCCTCCTCGACCTGACGCTGGAGAGAGGCAAGAGAAAGAAACCGGAAGGCGATCTGTGGGTGCGCTTTCTCACTTTTCACGGGCAGTGAAAAGTTTGGCGAGTGGACTTGAATTTTCCGTCTCGCAGAAGAACTCCCTCGCCTCCTCATCTCTCGTGGCGAATCACCTCCCGAAAGAAAAGGCATCCTTTGTGCCTTCCGCTGAATCGCCTTCTTCTGCAGATCCTTTCTCGTTTTCGTCTCTTCCTGGACGCGCGTCGCTGAGCGTCTTAGGTCCAGGCGCCTTTCCTCGATTTTCTTGGAAACGCAGTTTTTTTTCGTTTTCATCCGTTTTTCCCTCTGCGACGGGAGAGTTGGAGGATCGAGAAAGATTTCTTCTTGCAGGAAATGCGAACTGGGAAGCTTCGGTCGATCTCGTTCGTGCAGCCTTCACACAGTACCTCGAAAAACTCTGCCGGTAAACAAACGTCAGAGGAAACTTGATTCACACATATACATATATATATATATATATATATATATATATATATACTAGAGCTATGCATGCGTGCGTATACACGCATCTACGTGTGTATTTGTAAACGTGGTTATGTCTATATTTTCATGTTTATCTGCGATACATATACATGTTTGTCTTGGCGGAAACATAGGTGAATTGACACACACTCACATAAGCATACGAATAGGTGCATAGATCTCTATTTCCGTAAATATCTACTTCTATCCCCATGCGTACACATACGTAAACACAAATCTCCATGTGTATATGTATATCCACGCATGCCTGTTTGTTTCATATTCATCAGCGATACATATATATATATATATATATATTTATTTATTTATCATACGTATGCATAAATGCATGTATATGCATGTATATGTAAATGTATGTGCATGTGAATATGTATGCATTTTTATTTTTTTCGCCTCTGTTTTTCTTGCTCTGAATCGGCTTTTTTTATATCTGTAAGAGGGGAAAAGCAAAGAAACGATAGACATCGAGCATGGGAGGATTGTCGTTTTCTCTGTCAAAGTTCACTGGTTTTGCTACTACGTTTCGGTGTCTCCATTCCTGCTGCTTTTCCCAGCGTTTCTTATTTTCACCATGTTTTGCGAGTTTCCTGGCTGTGTATTTTTTCCGCCGTTTTTCTCTTGGCTCCCCAGAAGCGTAGCGATTGCGGCCGGACCGAGTCGCAGCGTTCAGGTGCTTTTGTCTGCGTTGCCGAGACCGGAGAGGGGGGAGGCGCAGGTGAAGAGAGAAGACAAGAGCGAGAGAAAAGAAGATAGAAACGAGAAGAAAGAAGAGCCAAGAGAGGACGCAGAGGAGAGAGACGACGTGGAAGAGTTCAACGGTGCGTGGATCCGAGCTTGGACCGAGACACACAACTTTCAGGTGAGAAAAAAATGAAAGAGAAATACGTGAGAGTCGCTGCTATTACAATTTTCACGGTCACTAAATGCGGCACTTCCGTTGTATAAATGACCCTCCACAGGCGAAACGAGGAAAAAGGAGACAACGACCTCCACTGGAGATTCGGGTGCTTCTCATTTGCTTCCTGTCTGCACAGTTCTCTTCCTTTTCTTGTCTGATGTCTATCTGCCTGTTACGTCTTTGCTTCGTCTCCCTGTTCCCTTTCTCTTCTGTTCCTCCGATTTCTCGTCTTTCTTCTCTTCTCGTACCCTTCTGCCCTTCTTTCTCGGTTTTCGCGGCCTCCCTCTCTCAGGTCTGGCTGCGCCAGCATCGTCTGCCGACTGTTCGGTCAGAGGAGGTGCAAGGAGAGGAAATGTTTTCTGTTGCTCCTCAAGAAGGATATGGTCGTCTCGTCTACGCCAACGGAGACGTCTACGAAGGCGAGTTCTCGAACTCTGTCCGACACGGTCAAGGAATTTATTCAGGCGCAGACGGACTGCGGTACGGCGCAATTCGTCTCTCCCCTATTTTCTCTTCGTTCTCTCCGTTCTTTCTTCGGTCACTGTTCCTCCTCCATTCTTTTCTCTTCGTTTTCTCTTCTCTGTTTTTTCGCTCTCTCTCTTCCTTCACCTCTTCCCTTCTCGCTTTGTTCCTTCCTCGTTTTCCCTACTGTCTCGCGCTTTTTCTTCTCGTCTCGTCTGTTATCTTTCCCTTCTTCCGTCCGCGCGCATGTCTCCTTCCTGTTGCAGTAGCGAGAGATGCCCAGGCCTTTTTCTGTCTCAGGTACGAGGGCGACTGGCAGCGAGACCGGCGTCACGGCTGCGGTGTCCTGACACACGACAAAGTCAATTTCGTCTACGTCGGCCAGTGGGAGGACGACAAGAAGAGTGGTGACGGTCATCTCTACTCTTCTACCGAGCGCTATTGGGGCGGATTTGCAGAAAACAAGTACAGCGGAAAAGTGAGGAACTTCAGTCAACAGGGTGTCTCTCGATTCTTCTGTTGCTCCCTGAGGCCCAGGTCACCTCACTGTGTTCTTGGACGAACGCGGTAATGACAGTCTTAAGGTACATCCCCCGTTCCGGTTTCGTTTTAGAAAGCAGGTTCCCTCCACTTGGTGCTCTTTCCTCTCTCTTTCCTCGACTTTCTTCTCCTGCCGTCTCTGTCTCTCGAGGTTTTCGTGTCTCCACTGCGTCTGTTTTCCTCGGTTGGAGGCGCCTTTGCGCCGCCTGTCCTCTCTCGCCTCGCCTCAACTCCGCGTCTTTCTCCCTGTCTTCTCCTTCTTGGCAGGGGACGTACGTGGAGAGAACTGGAGGAATTTACTACGAGGGCGAATTTGCCGACGGTGTATTCCACGGCCTCGGGAAGCTGGTGCTTCCGCTCTCCTCTCGCGCGATCTCTCAGAGGATTCCGTCGCAAACGACTCCACTTCGCTCGACTTTTCCCCAGCGTTCTCCCGCGTCTCCTTCCTCTTCTTTCTGTCCTTTCCCCTCTTTCTCTCCTTTCCCTCCTTTCTCTTCTTTCTCTTCTTCCCCCTCCGTCTCTTCTTCTTCTTCCCCGTCTTCGTTCCCTGCGTCTCTTGTTGAAGAAGGACGAGGCGGCTCGACTTTCTGTGGAGAGTGGGAGAAAGGAAAAGCGAAAGGCGTCTTCACATGTGTCTACGAAGATGGGTGTATGTACACGGGCCTGTTGTCGGTGAGAGGAAAGAAAAGGAGCAGCTTCCGTGTATGCGCCTCCTTGTGTCTGCATGCAGACTGCTGTGCCTGAGAAAATACACGACAAGCGCTTCTTCCACCACGCTCGTCAAAACAACATGTTTTCCGTCTCGTTTTTGACGCGTCTCCTCGCTTTCTCTGCTTCTCCTTCTCGTCAGAGTTTTCTTCCAAGACGTCGACACCGAATTTTCCTCCCCGCCTCTCGCCTTTCTCCACCTCTCTATTGTGCTTTTTCCTCCTTCGCCCTCCTCGTGCTTCTTTTCAACGCAACGCTCGACTCTCTCTGTTCACCTGTCCTTTGTTTCTCGCGAGTTTCTCTTCATTGATCGCTTTCCACAGTTTCGCATCTTCCCCATTTTCGCATCTTCCATGTTTTCATTGCCTCCCTCTCTCTCTGTCTGTCTTGGTTTGTTTCTTCCTTTTCTTCCACCTCTCCACCTTTTCTCCATCTGTTTCTACATTTTTCTTTGTCTTTTCGCCACGCGTTTTCCCTGTGTTTTCTTGTCTTTTGTAGGACGCCCTTCTTCCTCACGGTACCGGAACGATGATGTTTCCTGACGGGTCCTCCTTCGAGGGAGAGTGGAGGGACGGGCAGCGTCACGGGGCAGGCGTCTTCTCTGCGTTGATTGCGGACTCTATTTCTTCAGCAGACGCAGACGTTCCTTCTTTGCTTTCTCGGGAACTTGCTGCGGCGTCTTCCCCGCGTTCAGGCGAAACGGGTGTCGATACTCCTCAGCGCCCGGGGGCAGAGAAGCGCGTCCTCGTTGTTGAGGGAGAATGGCACAGAGACTCCCCCGCGGCGGAGAAAGAGTGGACGCTCACCTTTCCAAGCGGAGACAAGTACGCTGGACTTCTTCACCTTCCTTCTCGTCAAAACGGCGACGCCGTGCGCTGCGAGGCAGAGACGATGGCTCCGAGCGAGAATGGAGAAAACGCCTCGCAGCGGTCAAAACAAGTCCCCACAGGCGAGGAGAGGCACACGCGGCGCCGCGATCACTCCCAAAGCACACCATACGAGAAAGGAGAAGAGGAGAAAGGAGAAGAGGAGAAAGAGAAGAAGGAGAGAAAGAGAGAGATGAACCTCGAGACGGAACTGCGACGCTTTGTCTTGCCTCATGGGCCAGGTTTCGCGAAACTGAAGGCGACAGGGGAAACCTACGAAGGCCAGTGGAAGCTCGGAACGCGGAACGGAGAGGGGGTAAGGAAGAACAGAAGAAAGGAAGAGGAAGGAACGTTCGCATTTGTCGAGAAGGACGCGCGTAGGAAAACGAAACAGAGAGGGGGCCAAGGAGAAGAAAGAAGTCATTCTCCTTTCATACATGTGGAAACACACGAAGCAACAGCGGGAGACGGGGCAAATCGAGTGTGCAGACAGTTGGAATCACAGTGAAGACGCACAGTTCCTGTGTTCTCTCTCACCGCTTTTCGCGCTATCTTTCTCGTCTGCTTTTTGGGTTTCCGTCCTCTTTGACTCTTGTATCTTCTTGTTTTTGGCTTCTGTGAGGCGTCCTCTTTTTTCAGGAAAGCATTGCAAGCACAGGTGTGAGATACAGAGGAGAGTGGGTGGACGGAGTGCCTCACGGACAGGGTGTCTTGACACACACCGAAAGTGGAGAGGTGCGTAAAGGCGGTTTTCACTCTGGATTTTTCTGCGGCGACGAACGCAAAGAGACCGAGGCCGACCACGAACCTGTCCTCTTCTCTGCCTTTCTCCAGTACCCGCTTCACCGCTGTCGGTTTTTCTGGAGTTCGACGCACTGAACACGAAGGCGCCTCCTCTGCGCAGAAACGAAGAGCGAGAAGAAAGACGACAGCGACGAAGCGAAGGAGAACAGCAGAGCAGGAAGGAAGAAAGAAGAAACGTGGAAGGAAGGAGGAAGAAGAAAGGAGAGAAAGAGATCCTTCGAGTTAAGTGCGTTGTCGTCAAAGGGATTTTGGGAAAAAATCGCGTTTTTCCAACATTTCGTTCAACAAAGGAACTCCGGAGAAGTCGACTTCAACACAGTGTGACTCTCGCTTTCCCCCTGCTGGCCGCAGCAAGAAAGGAGACTCTCGCAGATTTTTTCTCAAAAAACCTTTAATTCTTGTCGAAACGAACGCACTCGAGACTGTCTGCGCCTCGACGCAAAGCTGTCTGCTACCCCACACCTAGATACAAGCAAGTCCAGAAGGGCAGGTCATGCTGCACATAATTACATCATTATATATATATATATATATATACATATATATATATATGTAGATGTAGATGTTTCTTTATGGTATATTTATTTATATTGGTGCGGGCTCGTCCATTTCTATAGGGACGCCTCTATTTACGGGGATGTATGAGTCATAGGCGAGAATACGGTGAGTATGTTTGTGAGATATATGGGTACAGGAACTGGTGGGCGGAAAGCGTGTGTGGGTGTGTGGATTTGTCGAGAGAGCCACAAGCCAAGCGGCGAGTCTCGCGATCTGAAAAGAGGTTTGGCAGGGACAAAGAAGCGGCAAAAAGCTGCAGTGCGCAACGAGAGGCGTGGAGACTCTCCCCTGGAGACCTCAGGTTTGTGTTTATACTTGAATCTCCGCAGTTGCTGTCTCTCGCGTTTCACGGTAAAAGCCGGGGCGAGGAGCAGCATCACAGCATCCGCCTTCGGTGTCTGATGTTGAGCGCTGAGTCTCAGCTTCTTGTCTCAGAAGGTCTTTCTGCTGGTCCACATGGCGTCTTTGTTCGCTCGACATAAAAATGACTTTTCGTTTTGGACGCGAACAGGAAGAAAAGCGGGAGTCTCATCTCGATAAACAGTCTCCTCGCCGAAGCACGCAGAGTCTCACAACACTCTCGCTTGCGCACCTGTCCCCGACACAGCAGCTGTCAACGTCCCCTGATGCATTTACACAATCTCGAACGGGCGAGGTCCTCGCTAAAATCGATTCGGTGTCACCTCACTCAACACAAATGTCTTGACACAGACTGGAGCCTTGTGCGATTCTTCGGAGAAAGAGACTCTTGAATATGCAGAGACCACGTTGGAAAGTCCGAGTCGGTCGACAGCTGCATGCGCTCCCAGTGTCAACGCAGTTCGCAGACACCTGGAGGCGGCAGACTTCTCACTGAGCATACTTCTGCGACCATTCCCGAGCCGTCTGGTCGTATCGCATCCGATCTGACTTGTACAAATGCGCAATCTCCGGCACCAGCGGGTCATCTGAAAAAGAACACACACCTCCTTTTCCACGCATGCAACACTACCCAATACATCTACAGTCAAACATATAAATATATACATATATATATATAAATATATAAATATATATATAAATATATAAATATATATATAAATATATATATGTATATATTTATATATATATAAATATATATATATATAAATATAGCTGGGCAGCAGTCCCTTTTTTCTTTTGGATCTTTCCGCGTGTTTAGAGACGACGCACGCACAGTGGCGAAATTTGCACCTCGGAAGCTCTTCACAGATCTCGACAGACAACGCCACACCGAGACGATCCTCGATTCCTTTTCACCAAAGCTCTCGTCCATTATCGCTTCGACACACATAATAAGTGTCTGCAGATCTACATAGACTTGCATTGGTGTCCAAACATAAGTATACATATATATATATATATATATACATATATATATATATATATGCGCGTTCACTTTTATGTGTATATGCATATATATATGCATATATAGACGTATGTATAAATATATATAAATATATGTGTGTATCACTTTAGAAGTTAGTACCAGGGTTGGGGTCTGTGAGGAGCGAAGAGATGGAGAGGAGAACTTTGGAGATGGTGAGTGCGGGACTCCACTGGTCCTTCAGAATATCCAAGCAAATTGCGCCTTGGCTGTTGATGTTGGGGTGGTAGATCTTCGTTGTGAAATTGACTTTCGGGGGTTTGAAGGGATAGTCGCTCGGGAAGTGGATGTTCAAGAAAAACACACCTCCGCTGTACGGACTGCAGAGAGCCGGAACATGCCAGAAGAGGATCGACACAACGCATCCATTCTTCGACAGACAAGACGAACGATACCGACGCGCCCAACCTCCGCAGAAATCCTCAACGCGTAGACACGGATATACACTGCCGTCCCTGGACCTAAAATAATACACCCTGACGCAGATAAACGTACTCCAATACACAAAAAAACACATCCAAATATACATACATATATATAAACGGAGATATACATATATATATATATATATATATACATACATATACATATATATATATATATATTGTATAATTTACAGAGACAGAATAGCACTTGTCTTCGGGATCCATGATGGTGGCTTGACATACACTAACGTATGTATTACACACAAGCATACATATATAAACACATACAGATACATATACGCACGTCTATACGCCTATATATATATATATATATACTTATAGAATGAAGAGCATACCTGTCTTCAGGACCCATGATGGTAGCTTGCCAGTGAAACATGTCATCTCCGACGGGTCCTGCAGAGCAGTTCGTGGGTGGGTCTTTGCTCAAGTCGTTGAGTTCCTACAAAAGAATTAATACAGAAGTCTATTTGATACCAACCTCTCAAAAAACAGTTTAAAAGTCCATCTGAACACAGAGAAGCGACAACGTAAAAAACTCGTTTACCAGAAAAACACTGCACAAAGGCCTTTATGTATGTACAAATATGCAGTAAATGTATATGTGTAAGCAGATTGTATATATCTACCAGTGCGATAAACCGTTTCAACATGACTTTATCATGCCAGGGAGAGCGGTACGGAGGCTGAGACCTTTCTTGTCGGAAGCAGAGGGCCAAGAATGTGCAGTTGCTTTGAAAAAGTTCGTCGAAGTTGCATTCCGAACACCACACAAATAATCTGCGCGTTCATGTTCAGGTCATGAGTCTTTAGGCTTTCACTTCGGAGCGCCCACAAAAGCCATCCGATCTTTATCATCGTGATTCCTGCAGACCCACTTGCTTCTCTCCATCCCTCTACGCACAGAATAATGTCCATCCACGCCGTCACCGTATGTATGTTTTGGGGGGTACCTGTTTGTGTACCTACACAGTTTATATGGGCAGATACAAAGATACAAATGAAGTGGAATGCACGCAGCTTCGCTTACCTTGTTGATGCGTTTCAGCGCCATGGTGGAGACCTCTGTATCTGTATGTATGGAACGAAGACGTGGAGAAGATGCAGGATGGACCTTGGCGGCGGTCCAGAGAAAGACAGAAAGACGAGAAACAAGAATCCCTGTAAGAGGGGGGAGAGACGCGAACGGCAAACCCTTCTGCTTCAGTGGAGACTGGACAAGAGAGACGACGACTTGGCGGGAAGGCGGTTCCTTGCTTCTGCAACACAAACGCACCAAAGCGGCGCATGCACATGAGCACTTTGAAAAAAAATTCCAAAACGGAAAAACAGGTCTGTGTCTGTCGTTGGACGTGAACACTTCGACACGGGAATCGAGAAAAACGTCTTCTGAAAACTCGGAGGTGACAGACTCGCAACGCCTCTAAACATATCCTGAGCGAAGAGAGCCTCCAAGTCCACCTCTCGTCGCAAGCGTACGTATACCGCAAAAGTTCAGTCACACGCGCGCGTTTTGAGAGTTTCACTTTCGTGGACATGGCATTCCGCCACAAAAGTCTCCGTGTGCCGTCTTTCTCTATCCGAAACATGTCCGCCTTGTGTGAGACGTTGGACTTCGCCGAGAAATACGCCGCGTAGAGTACAACGCGAACGGGAGAAGCACACAAGACACGGAGGAAAAAAAGAAGTGTACGCGCTATTTTTTCCCACGAGAATCCGAATTTCTTCCGGATAGAAAATTCGAAAGGGTTTAAGATGGGAGTCACCGACAGACCAGCCGCTTTCCTCGGGTACATCTATACATGCGCGGCTGTTGCCGTTCGCCTGTCTTTCGCAGAAAAGAATACAACCAAGCCGCACGCGCCACCGAGAAAACTCCCGCCACTGATACATGACTCGCGTGTGCATGTGGTCCGTGTTTTGTCTGACCCTGTCCCTTGTCTGAGAAACCCCAAAAGATGGACAAATCTCAAAACGAAAAAGCACTGCACCGTTCCCGGGGTTCTCTTCGGGGGGCGGGTCCGGAAACGCGAGTCGAACAGGACAGGACCCGGCGATTTGGAGGTCAGGAAGGCAGCGAAAAACCAAGACAGCCGGTAGAAAACGCAGAATCACCCCAACGCTCGCGAGCAAGGTCTGCCGTCACACGGACTTGCAGGAAAGGGCATATCTGTACCTGTAAAAACAGTTGGGAACTCGTCTTCGCCGTCGTGGGCGGCTACGGATCCGCGGTCGACCCGGAAGATTGGGGGAAGCCGGAAGGCCAGCGAGCTGAGAGGAAGGCGACGGCAAGAAGGTGGAAAAAAACGCAAGTCGAAAGGCGTGAAATGCGGTCGAGATGTCTGTAAAAAACGCCGACGGGGGTGGTGGATTCGTGCGCCCCACCTCGCGCTCGCCGTGTCTGCCGCGTATCGCCCTGGAACAGAATCAAGAAAAACAACGAAAGTGCATGCGCCCAGAAACACGAGAAACCCGCGAAAAGAAGTGCCCCCCAAACACATGCAGTTGTCTCCCGCGCATTCGGTCTTTACAAAAAACCCAACTCTGCGTGCACTTCTGAGAAGCTGGCCGCTTGGCCGTGAGCCACACGTGATCTCCGCTGCAAAGGGGAAAACGTAGCCAGTAAGCAAATCCCTGCCCAGCACGGCAGAGGTGTGGACGTGGTGTCGGCGCTGTGTCTTTCTGTTTGTTCTAGGACTTCCACTCCGAAAAAAATGCGGTTCGCCGCTCGAACGAGAAAGCCACTATCTAGAGTGACTAAAAAACGGCTGGACTCGCTCGCATCGTGGCAGTTGTGCCATGTTCGAGTTCGACGGGAGAGGTTTCAGTACTCGAATGGGGCACCTAGAAGGGCAGAAATGAAACAGTTACCGCAGAGTGTAGTCCTTGCCCTCTGTCTTCCCCAACACTCGCAGGGAAAGCGGCGAAAAATCCGAGAAAAACGCAGCGTCACGACGCGGTGCGCCTGCCGTGGCGTTGTGACGCACGCACTGGAAAGCGTACGGGCCGTAAGAGCGGTAAGATGCTTCATTTGCAAAGTTGAGAGGCTTACTTGCTTGGCTTTGCAGAGGTGAAAAGAGTAAGAGGTCGAGAGAGACGGAAAATCGTGGAAAACTGACGGATTTCCCGAGCAGAGGCGGACTCGTTCCTCAAACCTCGAAGACAGAGACGGCGGCGGTTGTCGGCGGCCTGGCGGGACTAGCGATTTAAGCCAACACCGGGTAGCTCTCCGGCTGTTAGACATCGAGTTCTGAGCAATTTCTTTCAGAAGAAAAAGCTTCCACGCAGGAAGAACCTCCGAAAACGGAGGACCACGAGTCAATTTCAGAAAAAACGACAGCCACGCAAATTTCACCCTACCCTCGTGGCTCGCACCAACGTTCTCGACTCGAAATCGGGGTGCCTCAGTATCACATGGAGCACAGCAGAAGGAGCAGAGCTATTGCCTCGGGTTCTTTCGAGGAGAAAAAAGCTTTCTGAAAACCGACCACGCGGGGATGAACATTGTTTGACCGTCACTGACATCCAAGTCAGTCTTCCTCTTGGCATCTGACGGGCAGAGCTGGATGCAGTGCCCCCCCTCTTGAGCCACCAGGCCTTCTTTGCACATTTTCCAGCTTCGGGGACGACTTTTTTGTCAGGGACCTCGTAGTTCCTCGGCACGCAGTGAGTTCACTCTCCAGCACATATCCCCTTGTTCTCACGGGCATGTTCAGGCTTTCTTATCCCGGCTTGATCTGCACTCACTTACTTCTCTCCACTATTCGTGTTCCGCAGAATTTATGCAGCCGTTGCAGGCAAAGGCTCCTTACAACTTCTTGTCTCACATCGCTAGGGTAAATGAATTCTTCGAAGTGCGTTGAACCAACTTCAGTATCCCATTTGCTGCCGACAAGGGCACTTGAGCATGGCAAAGGTGTGCTGTTGCCGATGTTCGAGTACTGTCAGAAAGCAGACGAGGTCGTGTTCATGAGGGTTTATCTTGTAATATTGCAACAAAGAGGGGATCTGTGGAAATGCCATAGTGTATCAAAAAGAAGGACGAACCTTTGATGCGACCAACAACCCGCTATTAACTGAATCCGCAACGCACCACGTTGTCGTCCACAAGGTGACACGTTTTGAGGCACAGGTTACAGATGCTTTACAGTCAGACACGCTTTGCAGGTTAATAGCGGTACAGTGGGAATGGGATTGACGCTGGATGATTTAAGAATGCGGGGAACAAAACGAAGCGCTTGTCTCTGTGAGCGGCGTTGCCATCGCTTCCTCTGCGGACTGAAATAGAGGCGAGACGCTGAAACCACTAGGCCTGCAAATCGAGATGTGAGAGACCGAACAACATAGAAATGAAGTGTCTACCTCCTGTAGAAGATACCCTAAAAACACATATCACAAGGAAGTCAACAGAACTAGAACGCGACTGATACCAGCAACCGCAGGTCCTCGAAGGAACCAGTCTGGCGCCTCGGCACGCAGAACGTTCAACTAGGCAGCTGGAATGTACCGCGTAATGACTGGCGCTAGGGGTTGTTAGTCATGATCGCGGAGATCGTTCCTTGCCCGCAGCTCTTCACATCGATTTTGTGTCGGTAAAATTCCAGTGGTCTTCGACACCTCAGCTGCTCCAGTCACGCAGAAGGAGAAATCTTCGCACTTCGAGCACCTTAGGAGTTTGCTCAAACATGTGTGGACCTTCGCTATCGCACTGTCCTGCAGACAGTTCTCTCACGTCATCAAAAATTCTATCCTCTTGCTAATAGGAACAACACTGGGAGCAGAAATGTACAAACGGCTTCTAGTTTGATGGAACTAGAACACCCACGTAACTCACTGCCAGACAATTGGTTCGCAACGCCACTTCATATCGTACCTGATTGGTATTTTCTAGCATATCGTGAGGTCACCCAGTTCCAAGTAGCGGCTACATTCTAAAAACGTTCAGGTTATCCACAAATAAAAGGCGCAAAGTTGCAAGACGCGTCGGGACTTTCTAGGTCCAGATTCTAATAGTTCACTGTAGAGGTATGGTGTATATAACCTGGGCCCTCAACACGAGGTCGGTCAACAGTAATCCGAACGGTGCATTCCGTATGGATGTACATCAGCAGGGGGACTACCAGACTGAAGTTCACAATGTAATTCTCGCCCGCAAATGGCAGTTTCTGGAAAATACGCTTGATACCCGTAGACTCGATGCGATAGACAGACTTCTCATGAAGGATGCAACGCCCGAAAAAACAATGTGCTGTCTATAATTCTCACAAAACTGCTTTACTCTTATCCCTTCGGCAGGGAAACAGAGAATAATCACGTTCTCCTCTGTTTTGAAGTCGGACCGCGGCATTGAGAAGCGCTGCACATCGAGTGAAGAAACTGTTTCTAGATCTGTTTTCATTTGTGTGTCGCCTGTATTCCTGTTTCCATCCGCTATTTAAGGCTTCTGTGAGACTTATGATTCTGCAATTGTTCTTCGCAACAAAGTGTTGTTGAAGTGAGCATTGGCGTTGTTGCCTTACGACGCATTCATCGTGCAAACAGGATATACGCATTCCTCACGATGGCTTGGGATCTGCTATTTGCTCTGGACGGTCCGCTTGATGGGTCCGGCAACTGGAGCAGAGAACCATTTTTCACCAACGGATCGTGCCGACTCGGCATTTTCCCACGGCCCCGGTTGAAAGTGTGAACGGCCGTCTTTGCGAGGCATTTCTCTGGGGAACGTGTTTCTGGGAGGCAAGGAAAAGCTTTGTGGGCACTCTAGCTTGGACGAATGGACAGGAAACGTCAAGTATCGACTCCGCTTGACTGTCAAAACAGGATGACCGCCGACCTTCCCTCTTAGAAAGGTGCTGACCAGACAGAGGAGCTACAAAGCAGCAAGAACAAATCGGCGACTGTGCTTTGCGTTTCTGGGCGATGCAAGCTCGCGCGCCGCATCTTTGCGGACATGGCTTCGAGGTTTTAGGTGAGAAAACTTGGCTTCATTTGCGATGTTTTTTTGCCTTCTCAAAATCGACAGTGAGGGACTCGAGGCCCGACACCACTTTGCTGGGGAAGGAGGCGTCGAACCGTTTTGTCTCAAAAGCTGAGACTTCACACGGAGGCGACTTGCGCCGAACATAGACCTTGGCCTCCGTTCCTTGCCACCGGCTGCATTTGTGGCACTCTACAGATATGCAGAAATGTATACATCTCACGTTTACATCTCTACAGACATACACCTACGCTCAGACGTCTGGAGATCAGCGTCTACAAACATACACCAGTCATCTTGTGCGTCTTCGTACCCTTCACGCAAGAGACACGCACACTCAGACACACAGAGTGAAAAAAAGGGAAACAAAGGCACAGCCCAAATGGTTGACAAGACAACCCTCGTGGAAAGGCGGAAAACGGCGTGGAAAAACCTGGTCAAAACACCCACAGCGAGATGCAAAGAACTGCGAGGAAAAGCCGTAACGAAATACAAACGCACGAGACGGAGGGAGAGAAAGACCGATTTGCGGACGGGAAAAGTGGAGAGGGCAGAAAACACACAACGGATAACTCAACCAAAGCTGGGAGTCTATGCAGATGTCCCATCGCCGAGAAGCAGACATGCTTGCTGAAGAGCAGCCAGACGATATTGGAGCTTGTCGTATCCCATTTCGACAGCGAACTCCTGTACGCTTTCGATGAACTCTCTGAAAGGAAAAAAGCGTTTGCACGAACGGAAACAAACACCACACACGTTCACTTCGATGCAAGCATGCTTAACAAATACATACGAGTGCTGCATCGTCCCTACATTTTGCCCACTCGTCCTAAATGCCTGTCCACGTACAAACACGTATATATATATATATATATGTATATGTATATAAATACATACTGATGTATACTTGCGTGCACAAGCCTAAGTCTGTCTCACTCTCAGCATATTTGGATCTGCTTGTTTTTAGCAAAATGCCTTTCCTCTAGTTCTGTATCTTGTGCCTAGAGCATGTAGCACTCCATTCGTCAGAAAAGAAGAGCCTCACAACGAGAGATGACACACCTCCACCTCCTGGGAGATGTACCTCACACGGTTCCAGGACTGGGCATCGTGAGCACATTGAGTTTCCCTATGTTTCCGCATGTGACGTGCATATGTCGACCTTTCAAGGAGATTGTCGCCTGTGTGCTGTCCGAATCTTTTTCGCTTTTAAAGAAAACACGAAACGACAGAAAGACTCACTCCCAGTCCTCTTCCTTCAGTCTTGCCCTCAGAGGCTTCCCGCAGCTGCACAAGCATCAGAGTCAACCGGAGACACAGGAGGCAGAAACATCTTATCCGCCGTTGAAAGCGATTCCTTCCAAAAGCCGTGATTGCCAGTTTTTTTGTCATAAACATGTCCACGGAACACCATCAACGATCAAACATATCAAATGCACAACGTAAAAGACTAAGCTGTGCCACGGTGACACTTCCACTGGATCTTCAGACGGCAAATACACGAACAAACGCCGACAGAGAGAGAGGAAGAAACACAACCCACACCAGAGACATGCACATCTGCGCATGCAGTTCGCACAGATCTAAGAAACAAGTCAAGATTTTGTCCAAATTTTCGCGCGCATGCGGCTCTTACCGGCACTTGCTTCTACGGTACAGGGCATTCACAGCGTTGCACGATGAGCAGGGATGATCTTGTGCCTGATGACAAACGAAACCGGAAGAAGAGCTTGTCTCTCCATTCGTCCAAAACAACGTTCTCTCCGAAGCACTGCCCACAGATCTACATCTACATGTATCTATACAATGTAGAAGCATGCAAATGAGGATCCGTCAAAAAAACGTTGACTCGCGTTATCTGCAACTCCTGGGACACACACGGGGCGACGCCCTCGAAAACGAAGAGCATCTTGAACACAAACAGCTCTAGGTTCCGACAGTGAAAACAACATACGCAGCTGCCGATACTCGCTAGATCGACCGTATACATATTGCTGAGCTCGCGCCAACCTCCACACATACGAATATATATCTATATATCTATATATATGTACAGACATGTATATGCATATATATATATATATGCATATGTGTGTATATTGGTGTGCGCTTGTTGTTTGTTGGGCTCTTGGTTCTTCCCTGGTGAGCTTCGATTTCACATTTCCTGAATGCACGACGCCGTTGTTTTCGTTCCTGCACTTGAGGATCCGGAGATTTCTTTTCTCTTCTGTCGGGGTCTGTCTCAACGTTTCTCACTTACCGCGTAGGCGTAGTATTTCTCACCGACGGCCCGGTAGAGATGCGCCTCGATGAGCGCATCTGGAAAGGCTTCTCCACATCTGGGACAGTTGCTGAGGCAGAGCATGCAGAGACTCGGGAGATCCTCGCGATTTTCTTCTCTAACGAGGAGAAATGCCAGCAGAGACCACAGGTCGAAGTCCCCCAAAAACGCGACAGTCACGCGCGCGTAGAGAGACATGTCTGGGAATCGTGTTTCAGTGGCAACGAGAGAGGAAGAACGAGGCAACAAAGACGCGTACATTGGCGCTGATGAACACCGTCTCTCGAGGAAGGCTGCCATGAAGAACGGGTGTGGAGATTCGATTTTGCCGGGGATCCATTCTCTTCGAGAGTCTTACGAAACCAAAAGCAGCACAGAGACGGAGAAGTGAGAGAACCACCGACTCTGCGCGTTTCTGTGAGAGGAAGCGAGCGTTGAAAACGAGAGCTGTTCGAGGTTGAATTGACCCTCTCCTCACCAGGTCTTGAAGTCGACGAGTTCGCCATTTTCAAGAGCTTCTTGTTCTTCCCGGATGCAGAGAAGAAGGTCGACGTCGTCGACAGTCCGGCAGGCGCCACACTCGACATCCCGGAGAGAAAGAGACTTGAGCGGACTTCGCCAGGAGATGTGCAAGAATTCACTCTCGCCAGTCAAGGCAAACAACTCATGGCGTCTCTCCTGAAAAAGGGAGAAGAAAAGAAGCAACGCGATGAACCCAGGAGAGACCAGGGAGAGAAACAAGATGGCAGAGACACGGAGGAGGAAAGGAAAGAGAAGGCAGAGAGAGAGAGGAAGAAAAAACGCAGAGAGAAGAAGAGGAGAACGAAAAAGAGGAAGAGACTAGAAGAGAAAGAGAGAACAAGGGGAAGGGAAAGACAACAGCAAAGAGAGGACGAGACAGGGCAGAGAACACACCAGCACCGGGAAAGAGACGGCGGGAGAGTGACGGCCTCTGCACAGGTTGTCCTCCGCGCTATATCGCGTGAGTACTTGACAGGCTTTTCTTTCTCGCCACCTGAACAGACAACCTCCCCCCGCGCGAAGGCGAGACCCCCTGGCGTTCTAGAAGAGACACCCAAAATCCTCAAATCTTAAGGAGGAAACCTTACATCAAAGGCTTCAGCCCAGCTGTCGACCGTGAAGTCGATTGCGCGATCCACGGCGAGGAGACGCACGAGAATCTTGACAGCTTCGAGACGCCAGTTGCCTCCTGTGTGGCGGAGGCGGCTACCTAGACGGTCGGGAAAGTCCAGTTGCCTGTTGAGAAGAAAACCAGGGACGGTGCGTCTGGGAGACTCAGCGAAAAACAGAGCAGACAGCCGCAGACGCAAAGAAGCGAAACGCAGAGGCGAGACACCCAGAGAGCGCGAGAGAAGAAGAGACGGAGACACAGGTGAAAGAGGAAAATCAGAAAGAGGGAGGACACAAGAGGCGAGGGAAGAGACGACCAAGATGAGAACAGACAGAATGCGAGAAGAGAGAATGCGAGAAGAGAGAATGCGAGAAGAGAGATAAGAAGCCACTTACTTGAAAGCGAGGTCTCCGTCCGCTGCGTCGGGAGTGTCTCCGTAGTCTGTGGGGACAGAAGATGGCAATGAGAGAGGAGAAACAGCGAGTCCTGGAAGCGGAGAAAGAGACGACAGGCTCGATGCCATTTTTGGAAATCCCGTCTCGGACAGAGAACAAGGCAACGCACTGGCGCTCATTTTGCAATCCCCCAGCCTGAATGTTCAGACAAAAGCTTGGCAGTTCGAGTAGGTAGCATGCACCGGGTCTCCTTGAGATCGTTGACAGTCTGATATCTCCGTGTTTTCTGCGGCACCGTGGCGAATGACGCACTCTATCTTCTATCTCTAACTCGTATCCTCCACCTGTTAAAGTATGTCAGAAGCGGCAAAGCAGCTGTGTTTGAGGGGCAGAGGCATGCGTTATTTTTTAGATTTGGACGACCTCTTTGCGATCTGTTTCTGCAGTTTGCGGAAGCATTTCGGATGGTGAGTCACATGACCCTCTCTCTCTGAGGAACTCCGACAGTTCGCCACCGTGCGAGGCCTTACGACGAAGGAGAAACCTGGGGTCCTCCAAGCAGAGGAGAACATGGGAGAAGAGCGAGAGTTCATGGCCGTTCTCCAACGCCTGTCTAAGGAGTTGGAGTTTCTTGGTTTTCCGTGGCTGAATCGTGCGTTCGTCTTCTCCGGATTTCGAACCCGCCCTTTCCTCGACTTCCTCCCCGTCGCCTTCGCCAGTGAACGAAACATCCTGAGGGTCAAACCAAAGGGCAGAAACGCTTCGGCGAATCGCCTGCTTCGTCTCCTCCGTGGACATGGCCAGGAGTGCCTGCGGCCAGTGGCTTTCACTTGAGTCCACTGGGTCGGGATTCAGATTTTTGTCGTCTTCGGCCTCGAAAACGTCCTTGAAAAAGTTCTGCAGGGGCGCCAGCACAATGCGGTCCATCAGAGCCGACAGAAAACGTCTCAAAGGTCCCGGAAGGCAGCACAGAAAAACCAAATGGTCTTCGACGAAGGCGGCGGGACTCGCCACGATGCTCGCGGCTTCGTCCGCAGATTCTCCGTCTTCGTCGTCACTCTCCATCACCTGCTCTTCTGCCTCTCGGTCGGACCTCTCGCTGCCACTGTCGCCGTCACCCAGCGCGTCGCTCGAGTTCGAACTCCGTCGCGAGGAGGGCCGTGTGAAGAGTTCGTCGATCTCTGCGCGCCAGGCCGCCTTCCGCCCAGCGTTGCCCGCGCCTCCTCTGCGGGGCTGCGCTTCTTCTCGACCGTCGAAGATTTCTTTGTATCCAATCCAGGAGGAGGCGTCGAGCTGAACGACCGCGACGAAGGCAGAGGAGACAGTAACGGGTAGCGCATCGAACAGAGTGTTGCTGTGCAGATGGCAAATAATCGACTTCAGATGCTTCTCGCCCTCGCTGAGCAAGACGTGAGGAGTTGCGACCAGCAGCCGACGCGGATTCGCAAAGACCACCGACAAGTTGCGACGCTCCGACAACTCGGACAGAAACAACGAAAAGTAGACGGTGCAGTATCGCAGGACCTGAGCAAAGAAGAGCACAGACCAGGCACAAGTGAAGCGAAAACGCTGGGGAGAAAGGCGGCGTTGTGCGGGCGCAGAGACCTCGCGGCAGCAGAGCCAAGAGAAGCAGGTGGACGCACGGACGCGAAAAGGAAAACGACACAAGGAAGACACCGTGGGGAAGAAGCCGTAGACAGTCGAGAATGGGGGAATCCACAGAGCGACCGACTGGGTCGACCTTCGTTTCTGCCTTTCAGTAAACAGAGGAGGAACGTCCAGCGCATAAAAGACCCCGAGGGAAGCGAAAGAGTTCATCCCTTCTTCATCAGTGATTCCTGGTGGCATGCGGTTCGATCCGCAGTTCCAGGCGATCGGAACCAGCGATGTCCATTTGCTTACACAAGTCTAGCTGTGTGGGTGCCTTTGTTTTTTCGCTGACGACTCAGTGATATCCCCCAGGTCAGACCTGTCCTGCTTGTCTCAACTGAGGCTTTAGGAGTCTTCGGCGCCCACCGGCCGAGTCCATGCAGTTGCGCGAAAAACGCGGAACCTCGTACCTTTTGATGGAGCGCAGGGTCGAAGAGAAGTGACTCTGGACTGCAGACCCAGGAGTAGAAGAAGTTGGGGAGAGCGACGAGGTGTCTAACGACCGAAGGGTACGTGACTCGACCGCGCAACGAGGAAAGATCCCTGTACAGCTTTTCCAGGCTGCGCCCTAGCGTCTGAGAAAGGACATTACAGAAAAGGGTGGAAGCAATCCTCGTCGTTTCACCGGTGACACTCAGGGACGCACCTTCACCGTTTTCCAAGTCCACATCTTTGATGCGTTTTCTGTTCGTCCTGTCGAGAGGAACGAAAATCCGGTCAAGCGGCAGTCTTCCTGTGCAGCAGCAAGACTGACATTCACACTTTTTCTGCCAGAACACCGAGAGTGTGGAAAAAGGAACCAGCTGAGAAAAAAGACGCCGCGCGCTTTGCCTGTATCTACACACACACACAGCACCGGTTTACCTCTCGCACACGCTGTAGGGTATTTTCTGAACCGTTTTCTCCACGAAAACTCGCGCTGTCCCGATTCTCTCTCCGGCCTCTCTCTTACGCGGAACGCTGCGGGGTGGAACTGCGTGGTGGAGTGGAAGTCTGCGAGACTCTCATCGGGACCGTCGGCGTCGTAGTCTTTCTCATCTTCTTCTTCGCTCTGCTTCGCCTGCCGCCCGCCCTGCCTTCGTGATTCTGAAGCAGCAACGCCAGGGCCGTCCACGGGTTCTTCCTTCTTCAGCAAAGTTTCTCTCCGAGCGACGTTCAAGGAATGGCTCTCTCTGTTCAGCCAGTCAGACGCCGTGGTGAACTCTGGATCGATTTTTTCACAGAGTCGGACGCTGTTGAAGATGAGCTGAAACGAGAGAGCGAAACAGAGACAAGCCTTCCCCGTTGTCGTGGGCATTCTTGGTCGGTGGTACACATCATTACGTAGTTCGACGGCAGGACGCAAGGCATGAGACCGGAAGCCGCAGAAATGCTGGAAGTTTTGAAGCTTTGCGGCGAGGTTTTTCAGCACAACTGGGCCTTTCCCAGCAAGTTTCGTTTCCACAACACCCCTGCGATCTCGCGTGGACCTTCCCTCGAACAGAGAGCTTGGAGTCGAGCCACGAAGTCTCCAAGAGACGGAAAACGGGGAATCAAAAAACACAAAACACAGGGTCCTCGGACAGGCTGAACGACGAGGGCAGAGCATCACTCGCCAGCTGCGGTGTCGCACTTCTCCATGGAGAAATTCAGCGAAAAAGACGATGCATTTCTTGTTTCTCCGATTCAAGAGTGAGAACAGACTGCCGCAAAACACAAAAATTTCTCTATTCGCGTTCGTCGTCACAGTCATCATCGGTGCATGTCCTCAGTCTTCACTGTTCAATACTCGTGTACGTTGTTTCCGATACGTTTGACGCCATCTCCCTCTAAGAGTCTCAAAGACATGGAATCAACCGTTCTCAGGGCGGGAGTGAAAGTGACGCGTCACGCAACTGAAGGGAGAAGAACGGCTTCGCTGATATTCTGGGTCTGTGCATCCACAGCCGTGTGTTTCACAGCTCCACCTGCTGCGCCTCAGAAAAAGCAGACAGGACAGCGTCGAGAGGAGTTTCAGCGAACGACTGAACCTGTAGAAGACGCGAAACGAACTTGCGCAAACCAGGCGTCGCCGTTCAATCGACTCCACCATTTGGCCAGTCTCACCGAGTCGTTGAGCAGAAGTTCAAAGCAGACGTTTCGATAGATTCCAGGCTCGACAATGGGCGCGATGCTCGAGGCGAGGTCGTAGTCTGCGTGGTTCAGAGCACTGAGGTGAGCACTGCCTAGGTCGACATCTCTCTCGACCTTCAGACCGGCGCCGAAGTCTTTCGCTCGCGCGTCTCCGGAGCCGGCGCTCGGAGAGGCGTCCAGCGAAGCCTGGGGAACTGCATGCAACAAATCCGGCCGACCTCCCCACAGAACGCCCTTTCGCTCTCGAAGCAGTTGCGCAAAGTGGAGGTCGAAGAGAAGGCGGCTGTGCGACGCACAGACAGGCTGTCCAGGAGAAGCAGAGGCCGAGGAGAGGAGCAGCGGAGACGCAGGCGACGAACGGCGAGGGGAGGCCAAGCTCAGCAGCGTCCCCAGCGGAAAGGAGAAGAGACGAGAGACCCAGAGGGACTCTTCGAAGACGCGGTGCTGCCAGAATAGGAGCCCCAGAGACTCCCGCAAACAGTTCCTGCAGGCAAGGGAACATGAGGGACAAGGGGGAAGTGGGGAAGCTGGGAGAAATGAGGAAGCATCCAGACAGCAAAACGCGATGTGGAGAGAACCGAGCACATGAACTTCGACAACGAAACACCAGTCGCTAAGGGTGAACTCTAGAGAGATCCTCGCGATATAGGAAAAAAACGAAAAAAAAGTTCTGAATCCTAGAAACTCAGGACCACTGGGTCTCATGCAAAGTGTGCGGCCTCAAACCTGACATCTCTTTTCGTCTACGGAAGTCGTGAATCGCAGAACAGCCGTCCTTCCAAATGCTGCCTACGCGCCTCCCCCCAAACCATACACCCTGCCCCGGGCAAGAAGCGAGAGAAGAAGGGAACGGGGGGAGAGAGCAGAGAGAAGCAGAGAGAGACAAGCGACCTCAAGGACCTCCTCTTACTCTGCAAAGTGGCTTCGTTTGATTCGGCTCAATCTGCGGTCGAGGTTCGGACAGGCGACGACGGGGACGGTGTCTGCGCCTCTTCCAGAGGGCGCGAGGCGGTGAGCGGGCGATGCCCAGCTTCCGAGGCCGTCGACAGGAAGAGTCGAGCACAGATAGACAATTGCCTTGGACGAAGGCGAAGAACGTCTTCTCTGTCTCTCTCGAACGTGAGTCTCGACGTCGCGCAACACAGCTTGAACGGCGCGTTGTGGGGACGACGACGAGAGGCGGAGAACCGGAGGCTTCGCGCTCTGAAAGACTGCCGAGAAGGCTTCCAGGTCTCTCTCGTCGATCGCCTCGATACCCTCGATCTCTTCGTCCGCCTCCTCTTGACTCTCTGCATGCAAAAGCCTCTGCGAGAACTCGTCGTCCAGCAAGGTGCGAGCCTCTGCCTCTGGACGCTCCATCTCGCCTTCAGCGTCCGCCGCCTGAGTCGCCCCCCCGTCTCCTGTGTCTCCTCTGTCTCCGCGCGCGCGGTTCCGGCGAACGCCTCTCCAGAGGGAGGCGAGGAACTGCTCTTTGACCTCCTGGGCGTCGACGCGAGCGACGTTGCCTTCGTGCAGGGCGCCTCCGAAGAAGAAAACCGTTGCCTCTCGCGGTTCGTAGATCGCCGCGAAGATCCTGTCCGAGGACGCATCTGGAGCCGACGGGACCCGGTGGTGGAAGATGTGAACGAAGAGAGGCGAGACGGACGGCAGGTACGCAGAGGAAGATTGCGCAGAAGAGGAGAAGGACGACCGCGAGGAAGCCGAAAAGCGAGAAAGGAAAGAAGAGCGAAAGCAACCGTCTGTGCCGCGAAGGGCTGCATCATGGAAAAGAGCAACAGGAAGACCTCCATTTGAATTTGTTAGTCACAAAAAGAGCAGAGACCGGTGGAACTCCCAGTAACCAGGTGTGGGGTGGCTCGGCGCTGACAGACAGACTCAAGGGGAAGCGACAGAACGATGCCTGGACGTCCATGAAGGCACCCGAGCAACGAAGAACCGGGCTCCCAAGACAAAACAACGACTCTTTAAGAATCCAGTGTTGCATCTGCGTAGCTGTCGGTGTGAAGCTGCGTGAGTCGTTCAACGATCTTCTTCCCTCTCTCCCCCTCGTCCAGCGGCTTTCTTCGCTGCCCTGTAGAGCGTCTCTTCTTCCTGAATTCGTCCGCGTTCTCAGTTCGCGCTTCTCACCGTCATCGAGGTTCGTCGACCCGATGATCATGGTGTTCCCAACCTTCGAGAGGAACTGGAAGTCGAGGGGAATCTGGGGCAGATTGTACACGCGCGCAGAGAAAAAAGAGTCGCCAACGCCTTTCCACTAAGAAGAGTGAGTCGCGACAACGGTGTGTTCGTCCCCTTAGGCCTCTTCGCGTCTTGAGCGAGTTCCGCCCTCCCTCTCTCGTTTCCCCACACACGCTGTCTCCGTTTCGGCATTCTTGTTCTCTCCTCCACTTGCATATGTTACACCGCAGAGACACCTTGTCCTTTCCTCTCTTTGCTGATGTCTCCAAGCACGGCCCCAGAGTCCAAGAAAGAACGTCCACGGCTCACAGTTCGCTCCGTTCGCTCTTCTCTCTCCCTGTCTCCCTCCCTGTCTCTCTCCCTGTCTCTCTCCATGTCTCTCTCCCTGTCTCTCTGGCCCTCGCGGGATTTCTCAGTCTTTCCCTGTCTCTCCTCCTGGTTTCTCTCTGTTCCGCGCCAGTTCGCTCTCGAAGTATTTGCCTCACTTCAGTCTCGTAGATTGCTGCCGTTTCGCTGTAGAACAGCGAAGGCAATTTGTTTTTTTCTCTTTGAAAGAGACTCTCAGGCATGGACATTTCCACGAGCTCGTGCTGACGGACGCCTCGCGGGAGCGCGTACACGCCTCGGAGAGGCTTCAAGGAAATGTCTGCGTCGGGAGAGAGAATGTTTCTGTCTTGCAGAAGTTCGCCGATCTCCCGCTTCGTGTTCAGAAACACCTGTCTGTACACCTGGACTGGGACTGTGTAGAAACCTCGCGAGGCGTCCGTCGCCACCCGGCAAAAAAAGAGACCTGGGTCCTGCAAAGAGTCGACACCGCAGCAACCGGTGAGAAGAAAGAGAGAAGAGGAGACCGACTTCTGCGGTCGCTTTCCACCGGAAAAAAGACAATGGGAGACCTCGCGTCTACGTCTACGCCGATGCAAACGCCTCTTCATGGCCCCGAACACCTGGGCAGCGGAATCAGTTCCATGTTTGAAAAGGCGTCGTTTGCCTCTTGGGTGGAGTTACAGTCAGAGCAGCATTTCGACAGCAAAGAGAGCAAAACCTTCGAAAGTGAAGCAAGAGTCGAAGGATGCCATATCTGTAAAACAGAAGACTTCTTCATCATATCTCTTACATCTCTTCCGATTCGAAATCCGCTTTCTGGAAAGAACCACTGGCGAACAAGCACCCTCCTTGCATACACGGACGCTCAGCTGACGAACACTGCCAATCGGTTCGCGCAGGACTTGAAATTCTGTCTGTTCTTCGCACATCGATTTACCGTTGCGACAGAGTGACACTGGCGATGAGTACACACAGTCCATTTACATCTGCCGAGAGCTGCAGCCGATTCCTTTACCTGTGTGAGTCTGGTGATCAGGAATCGGATTCTATAGGTTTAAAAATGACGCATTCCAGTACCGACACTGCATTTAGAAGTGAGTAAATGAATCTGCGGTGGCACTGTCTTCCCCTGACGGATCAACGATTGAAATGCTGGAAACCGGCGGACAGTCCGGGGAGACCCAGATAGCACGAAAAACTGCAGAGAAACGAAAGTCTCGGCAGCGTTCTGCTCGGAACTCGAGAACTTCTCAGTGTGACGCAGAACCTATTCGCCTACCCTTGAGTCCACAAAAAAGTCCAGCAGGTGCCATGGCTGCGTGAGGAGAAGAGCAACGTCGTGGAGAGAAAGACCCCAGTGTTTCATCAGTTTCGCAGCTCCTGGATTTCTCGTCAGAATTGCGGGAGTCAGGCCTGCCGGAAGACGCTGGACGGCGCTCAAGGCGCGCGCTCGAGACTGGCGAAGGCGCTGGAAAAATGAGGCAGAACGTAAGAAAAAGACAAAGCGAAAAAAAGTCGACTCAGACGGCGGGGGGAGGGAACATGCAGAGACAAATTAACGAGAAGGAGAGAGAAACAAGTGACGAACGAGGGAACCAGACAAGCGCACAGTCGCTGAATTGGAGAAACGGCGAGAATGTGCTACACAACGGAGAGAGGTCTACATTTAGAAACAAATGCATACCAATATAGAGGTATACACACCTTCGCGTACAGCAGTGCGTTTGAGCATTTGCATGTGAACAGCGCCGAACAAAGCTCGGCTGCTGTTTCTTTCTCATTCTGTCTCAACTCGTAGAGTTCAGAGCCATTCGGACAGTGTCTGCTCTCTCTCACTCTCATGTGTGTACCTCGCGTTGTTGTTTCCATTTTTGTTTTTGTGCAGCGACCCATGCGACGATGTCGTGTTTCCACATGCGTTTTTCTTCTTGTTTCTGCTCCATTTGGCGTTCGCGTTCTTCTCGCCGAGCCTGGAGGCCTTTTTGTTCTTCCGGGAGTTGTGACGCCCTCGTCTCGAGGCGGCTCCCCTGCATGCAGTTCACCTCTGGGATGTTCTCCACGTCCACCGCGGCCTCTCCGTCTGCAAACAAGTCTCCGGACTCCGCTCGTTCCTGTCTGTCTTCCTTCTGAGTCTCCGTCGTCGCGGGAGCTGCATGTTTCTTCCATTTGAAGAAATGCTCCATCTTGGACTGCAGGGGGTTGTTCGTCGCCTGCTGCTTCTTCAGCCACTCGGGGACCGCGACCTCTGGAATCGGATTTGGGAGGCCTTGTCGCATCGCAGGAATGCACAGGATTTTCTGAAACTGGACGTCCAAGCGCTCGGAGTAGTAGCTCCAGTCGATGAGCTGTCGAATGTCGATCGACGCGAGTGCATGCGTGCTCGCGGACCCCGAGGCGTCTCCCGTGATCTCGCCGCTCGACGAAGAGAAGGAAGCGACGGAGGACGGGGAAATGCCAAGCCACTTGTGATAGTAGAAGGCCTTCGTTTCTGGACTGGAGTGGAAGAGCTGAACAGGCACAGCTCGAGCCGTCTTCTCAACTCCGACAGGACGGTTGACGACGATGTACTGCGTACTCACCGGGGCGTCTGTGAGATACGTTTCGTTCCTGAGAAGCTCTGCGAGACGCTTCCCCGTTGTGATGCTCATGCTCTTGCCGAGGCCCTGAGACACGACCGGCTTCCCGAGAACCTTTTTCGTCACAATCAGCTCCTCCAGGTCTTCGTCGTCCTGCACAGAGACGCCCTGACTGGTCAACAGGTCCCGGTAGCGATAGGCGACGGCGGCGGCCGCGCCGTACGCCTCCTCCTTCGTCTTGCCTTCGATCAGCTTGGGGAAGACTTCTGTTTGAAACAACTTGATGATCTGCAACTCGCCGCGGCGCTTCACCTCGAATCCTTTCAACTCGGAAATGGTGCCGTCCAGCGCAAAGATCACATATCTGTTCAGGCGAGACGAGACGCAGAACAACGCAGATGAGGACACAGACGCCAGAACTCGAGTGAACGAGCGACACAGACGCGCAGAGGAAACTAAGAAACGTCCAGAGGTCCAGCAGGCGTAGATGAAGCGAGAGACGAAGAGAAAGACAGAAAGGACGGGGAGGGAGAAAAGAAGGAAGAAGAAAGGGAAAGACGAAGAGCGAGAGAGAAGACGAAGACAAAAAAGCAAAGACGAGAAGAAAAAGCACCAGAGACTAAACAGAAAACATTTCGCGTGTCAAGATCGTCGAGCCAGATGCACAGGACAAAATGACTTTTCTTTTATTGGCGCCCCCACCCCCCATTGTCTTCTCTTTCTCGCTTTTCGATGTCTGTTCCTTAGCATCCTCGCCACTTTCATTTGTTGCTGATCGCTTTGTCGGTCGACATGCCATGGACTGATCACTCTGTCTCGTAGCTTGCCGCTTCCCCATGTCCGTCTCGGCGTCTGCTGTCCGTGGGCGCGGTTTCCGCGCTGGTCTTTTTCCTCATTTGCGACCTTCAACACCGGATCTGAACTGCGCTCAAGATGCCGCCGCGTCGCCGTCATCTTGCCATGCTCACTCGTCCGTGCATTTCCGTGTCTCTTTTTCTGAAATAAGAAATTCTTCTTGACGCTGTTCTCTCTTTGCATTTCTGTTTTTGACCCAGTCGCAGAGGCGATGGCTCCGAGTGCGAGGGGTCAGCCCACGGTGGGACTATTCGTTTTCTCTCCCTTCTATTGACTTCCATGTTGCGTTGTTTTTTCCTCTCCGCTGTGCCGGTTTTCGTCTCTGAGTTCCTCCCCTTCTCTGTCGAATCCTCGTCAAGTTGTCCATCAGTCCATTCTCCTTCATTTCTCCCCTCTCTACCTTTTCTTCAGGAGGTCGTCGCTCTTCTCGCTGGCTGGGAGAAACATGGCTCGCCACGGGCCGTCAAGTTCGAAGTAGACTTCGTTGCGCGTTTGTCGCTTGAACGTTCGACTGTCTTCGTCGAAGTCGAGGTACTGGTCGTTCGTGTATCGCCGGTGGACGTCCTGATTCAAAATCGTCGTCGGGAACTCGAATCGAAACTCCTTGCCGGTCTTGTCAAGAAACATGTATTTCTGAGGAAACTTTTGAGGCAGCATGCACCAAATGCCGTCTGTGTCGAGCTCCATCGTCACGCCCAAGCCGTCAATCATGTTCCTGACAAACACGATCGAAAAAACGCAAATTCGTCTCCAGAACTACGGACTTAGGAAATCCCCTCTCGACGCCGCTTTCCAGGCCTTCTGGGCGTCCACCAATGTACCTCTCTGTGTTTGATTCTTCCGCCGCGTTCCTCTCCCTCCGTCTCGTTTTTCGCGGTTATTCTTCCTCACATCCCTCCTCGTGCTTGCGCCGTTGGACTTCTCTTCGTTTGCTGTTTCCATTCTCCCATACTGTCTTGTGATCCGTCCTTCCCGCTGTGAGTCGCCGTCTTTTGCGTTTCCCCTCACGGTTTTGCGTCTCAAAAAAACATCTTCGAGGAGGCAATCGCTCCACCTTCCAGCGAAAGTTCCTCTTCTGCTGCCTGTTCATCTGCAGCTTCGCTCTTGGAACCTCACGCAGACTTCGCCTCCCCATGCCCGCGTCTGTCTGCACTCGTTTCGCTTTAAAGTCTTCCAGAAAACCTACTTTGCGCCTTGAATGATGTCTGCCCCGGCCTTCGTCACCACCGCACCCATCTGCATCGAGTACCACCGGGCTGCGTCGCGCTTCACATATCCATAAAAGGAGTTTAAGATGCATTTGTGCGCCAGCTGAAGCGAATCGTTCAGGAGAATGACATCCTGCAAAAACAAGGAACCATCAAAAGGAAAAAAAGTGCAAGAACTGCTGCAAAACGGTCTCCAAAGAAAAGAGAAGACGAGAGGCAAACACGGAACTCGAATCACCTGGTGACAAGACAGCGAACGAAGAAGACCATCTCGTCTTCAGCGTCGTTTTCGAGGTGATCGCTCTTCCTCTTTTTGGACTGGCGAGAACGTGACGAGGAGGGCGCAGAACGTCTGGAACGTTCTAGAGTCTCGGAATGCGAAAGCACTGTAGGCCGAGCGCTGCGCGGCGAGACGAGATCGATGTCGGACTGATCCGAGACGAGAGAGAGGAGCCAAGAAGTCACCACAAACGCGAGAAGAGAGCCGAGAAAGAAAGAGAGCAGAAAGCGACGCGTGGTTGCACTCACATCGGCATCTTTTTTTTCTTGAAAGCTTCCTCCTTCTTTCTCCAGTTTCTCCCTGAGTCGCTCCGCAGCCTTCAGACGCCTCTTGAAAATGTATCGCCGGTCGCGGAACGCTCGCACGGTGTCCACGTAGAAGGGATTCTCGCGTTGACAGACAATAGCCTCTTGGTCGACTTCCTGACGCAGCAATGCGAAACGAAAAGTGGATGGAAGGAAGCCTGAGGAACGCGAGAGGATCTGGAGGATGTTGAAGAAACGGAGAGCTGTCGAGACACGGCGCGACGGGATCGTCAGAAGCAGAGCGCGTCCGCGAGCACTGCTTCGCGCAACTCTTTGTCGCCGTCGGACGTCTGACAGAAGACGCAGCGTTGTTACGAGAAAAAGCACAAAAAACCTCTGAAACACCTTGGCGCGTCACGTACCTTTTGGACTTTCGTTTTCTTGTACGCCTTGAGGGAGAAATCCTTGACGACTTTGATGAGTTCCATATGTTTCTGCTTTTCCGTCAACTCGGTCCAGGTCTTTCTGCTGGCGCGCGCAGCCTCGGTTTCTTCCGAGCGCGCGAAGCCGCCCCTGCCGCGCTTCTTCTTCGCGCCTTCTTCATCCCATTCTTCTTCGCTCTCTGTGTCTTCGTCCTCGCGCGCCTCCTCCTTAGGACTTTGCTGCTTCTCTCTCCGGTCGCTCGACGCGACGTCGAACAGCTTCATTTGGAGCTTCTGCTGAAGCGGGAGAATATGTCCCTTCTCAGCCGGAGACACTTCCAGCTTCCTCCGCCATGTCATTCGCCGCTGGCACTGAGGCGCTGACGACAGCAGAAGACAAAAAAAAGAGTGAACATGCGCTGCACCGGTTGCAACTGAAGCGATACGAGTGACGTCGAGAAGAACCAGTCCTCCCCGAAAAAGAGAGAGCGAAGAACAAACGGACAGACAAAGAGGGGAAAGGGGATGAGACAGAGGGAGAACAAGCAAGACTGATAGAGGTACATAGGCATACATGCATATACACATATATACATATATATATGTGGATAGAGAGAGATTTATAGGAATATATATCAATGTATACAGACCTGGCGAGAGAGAGAAACGAGAGGAGGTCTGAAAAGAGTGGAGGCGGAGAGGACAAACACAAAGTGAAAGAGAGAACAAGGAAGCTAGAGAGGTAGAGGAAAGTAGATAAAAAGAGGCGAAGCAGGCGTAGATGTGTAGAACGGAATAAGTGGTGATGGAGAGGGTGGGAAAGGAGGAAAAATCAGAGAAAGAGAAAGAAAATGTCGAGGTCTAGGAGTCGAGATTTCGGACTGAAGACTTCTTTTTGTGGTACAGAAGACGACAAGAGGCAAACGAAGTGCCTGCGTCTCCACGCCGTCTCGGCGGCCTCTCACCTTCTTTGGAAAATGGACACTGACTGCAGTATTCCTCATCGACCATCGCAGGAGGCTGCAGACGATGCGTGAGGATGATGTTGGGGTACATTGCAGAGACGTCAAGATGATAAATGACGGGGAGACAACGCAAGACGCGAGAGTCTCGCAAACTCGTCAATCGCTCCAAGATGTCCTCTCTGTGCACCTGCCAGTCTGGGAAGTCCTCCGGAGTCAAGGGTGAGGAAGAAGATCCGTTTTCTTGATCCAGCCAAAAGAGAAGAGTCTCGTCCAAAGTGTCGATCAAGAACTGGTACGCGTCGCTGTCCAGCGTGAACGTCTCCTCCAAGTCATTGCGGAATCTAAAACAACAAGGAAGGTCACTCTCGCGCCAGAACATATATAAGTATATATACATATATATAAGTATATATATATATATATATAAGCATATATATATATATATATAAGCATATATATATATAAGCATATATATATATAAGCATATATATATATATATGTATTTGTCTCGATATGCGTTGATGTTCGCGCCTGAGGCTGTATGTCTGTGAGAGAGCTTCCCATGTGCCTATGGATATGCGCAGTTGTGTTTCTCTCTCTGTGTCTCCCCGCTGGTGCGTCGACAGGCCGATTCGGGAAGCTGCGTGAGCAGAGATGGACACAACCTGGTTCGCTGTGGGGTGAGACGTTTCTCTTGAACGTCTTCTCTTTTGTTGGGTTTGGCCTCCAAGCAGGCGGTTTGCGGACGAGAGGCTTTGTCCTCGTTTTCGCGCGTCACCGGTGTCTTACATGCCGCATTTGAGAGACTCAACTCGGCCTCCGACGTAGGAGTCTTCGAGAACGAGATGCATCTTCTTTGACTTTTCGTCTCGCCAGTACTGCAGATAGCGGTGCTGGTGCTTGTTTGGGAACAATACATTCCTCCCCGCAGCCTCGGCCATCAACAGTTGCTCGCACAAGGTGCCACTGCCTTGGCGCAGTACATACTCCGGCTGAGGCACACGAGCAATTGGGGAACAACGGAGGGAAAGGCTCGGCTCCCCATCGGAACATCGCGGAGTCGCGAGACTCGGCCAGAGACGCAGTCCGATTGAGTATCCGTCCAAGAAGACAAACGGTGCACGGCGCAGCGAGAAACGACAACACCGGAGAGCAGCCGACCGAATCAAGCGAACTGAGAGATCAAGAGAAAGAGACAGCGACGGAAGCACACACCACGCATGCGCGAACGTCTTACAGTCATGGGGATGATGGTGCAGAGCGCGAGAATGAAATTATGGATGTACTTCTCGTAGAGGAAAAACGTCGCGACAGCATCCGAAACCGAGTAAACAGCGAGTTCTTGAGGTCGGTTCAGAGCAAGAGGCACCTGGAAAAGACGAAGCCGGGAAAACGAGAGGGCCAAAACGAGTGGAGACGAGTGAGCAGACACTCGTGACAGGTGAGGGTAGCCTCGGCTTCAAAAGGAAAGAGAACCCCCCAACGGTGACGCGAAATCTCTGCTCTTTCCAAAACCACTGAAGAAAAACCGGCGCTCAACGGCTACAGTCACCTCGAATCACACAGACACACTGACGCGCAGACCTAAACTCATCCCACTCAACTGCAGAAGTGTATATTAGGAGATCCCTACACATATGTCTGTCTACAAACATATATATATATATATATATATATATATAAATATATATATATATATATATATAAATATATATATAAATATATGTATATACCCATATAGATGTATGAGTATGACTATGAAGGTACACATGCGTATACGCAAGTGTCCTGATCGGAAGACTGTCTTGTCAGTGTATCTGAAGCGGGAAGCTCTGGAACAGTTGATGCATGTATCGTTGCGACGAGGTCGTTGCTCACCATGTCTTCTGGATCGACTTCGACCGGATTGAATCTGAGTTTTTCTTTGCAGACGAGCTTGAGAGTTCGCGACCCCTGGGGCAGGTAGGAGTCCCGCTCCACCCACTTGAAGCAGTCGATATGAATGAGGGCGCTGTTCCCCTGGAATGAATTGTCGGATGTGAAAGGAGTGATGCCGAAAGAAGAAATGAAGTCCAGGCCATTCAGCTGTGGCAAAAAAGACAGGAACCGCGAGAGAGAAGGCATTTCGAGGTTTCAGAAAATCCTCCCCGCAGTCACCTTTCTCTAAATCCGGTGTTGCGACTTCACTGAGCTTTCCTCCACGCACAGATCGAGACAGACAAGAAAGGCAGGTATCCCCCGACTGACACCAACGAGGGCATCCCTTCGGTCCCCGCGCTCGCAAACATCCAGGCTTGGCTACACACGTTTTACCTTTCTGGAAGTGACAAGCCGTCAGCGGCGGTTCCCTACCGAGCCGGCGCCTCACAAAGAGAGCAACGCCGAGGAAACGAAGGTCTCCCTATGCATCATTGAACGGATGCTCGAACATCGACACCGCCGTCCCCATTCGATCAACGGAAACAAACGAATCTTTATCCCCTTCCCCTTGAAGAACATCCTGTCTGTAGGTACACAGTTACATGCTCTGCACGCTCCTTGATGTGTATGTACACACACCCACACACAAGTCAACCTATGCGTGTCTGTGCGTCTCAGTCTTGTATATAGTTGTCGACAGTCCTGAACAAATATGCGGCTGCGCAGAAGCAGACAGGCCTGTCTGCAGCCTCTGCAAACGCGTCGACGAAGCTGTGGCGGATGGGAGCCTCGTGGAGAAGGGTGTCGAAGTCTAGACAGACCGACAGAAGACGCAGCATGCGGAGAGGAGCCTTAGGAAGGGACTCCAACAGTCGGAGGCTCGAGCGCGTACCTCGCCTCTTTTGTAGACGAACGGAAAATCGAAAGTGTCTCCGTTGTAAGTTGCGAGGATGTGGGGACGGAGCTTGAGGACATGTTGAACGAAGCGCGAGAGCAGCTCTTTCTCGCCTTTTTCGTTGAAGATGATGAAAGGCCCTGCGCCCTCCATTCCTTTCTTCGCGCGGAACTCGAAAGGGTGGATGTCCTCCGAAAGCCACTGGCGATTCACAATCAAGTACCCTTGCCCGTTGAACATGTAGGAAATCAGTATGACGTTGTCGGTGTTGCTGTCCGGGAACTTCAGCGGCTGCTTGCTACACTCGATATCCCATGCCAGCACCCGCAGCGGCGGAGCCGTCGCGCAGTTCGGCAGCGGCGTCAGCTGTGCAGGGAAGACAGAAACGGAGAAAAAGAGAAAAAGAGAAAATCTGCAGAAGGCGCCGGATGCACAGACGCGGAAGAACAGAGCGAAACCAAACTGGAAAAGGAGGAACGCGAAACGGAGACTCTTCTTCGTCGTACGCGTCGTTGGCGGGTGGATCTCCCAGAAGCCTCCCAGCCTTGCCGTCTCTCTCCGGTTCCGTCTACAAATCTTCCCTGTCTCCTCGCTCTCTTTCCGAACCGTGTACATGTCTCTGCGTTGTCCTGCAAACGCATCCCGCCTCTGTCTCCCCATTCTACGTCTCCACCTCGTTTGTTCTTTCTTCTCCGCGGCGCTCCCCCTCGGAGACACCCACCGCGACGGGAGATGCCAACGCGGAACTCGAACGCTGGACGTCGTGCCACAGGCCGCAGCGCAGCTTCAGGTCGATGCAACATCTGAACATGAAACCAGCGCATGCACATGCATTCCACTGCCCACAAGTAACAATGCATAAGCCTTAATAAACGCGTATCAATACCAATGCATTTATATATGCAGATATATATATAGATAGATATAGATATCTATATAGATATCCATACAGATATATATATATATATATATGCTTAGAGATGTACGCTTCGATGTAGCGATTTATGATCGTGAGAAGTTCACAGTTCGTCGGAAACAATGGGTCAAGATGGAAGAAGAAGCAAGTGAACACGCAGCGGCAGAAACACCGGAGAGACAGACAGAAAGAGAATTCGACAGAACAAAGCACGCATCCGCAAAGAGAGACTGAGTGTTGATATATATATATATGTATATATATATGTATTTTTTATATATTTTTATGTTTATGGTTTTTACGGGATCCTTACCGCGTGATGTAGAGCACATCGGCTTCGAAGATGTCTTCAATGAGTGCGGTAACGTCTTCGCCTTGTTGTTTTTTTCTGCGACTTTTGCTGTCTTCTTGTCTGCCTCCTCTCGGCATGTCTCGGCCGTCGCGACCTTCGTCTGCTTGGCAGGAGTTGCTGAAGGCAATATCGGCGAAATTGATGTCGTCGGGGGCGGCGAAGCGAGCGTGACTGTAAGAAGCAAATGCGCCGTCCTTAGCTTTCGTCTTTTCTGCGAAACTCGCGAGGCGCTCTTCCTCGCGTTGTCGGGCGCGCCTTTCTTGATTCCGGCGAACTGAACGAGGAAATCCGAGAAAAAAAGAGGACAGACGGCTTTCAACGACGCGCGGAAGCCGCATGGACGCGGTTCGTGCTCATCATCAGCGAATGAGGTGAGCAAGCACAGCAGCTGCGGAGAAAAAATCTCGGATAGCGGTGGAAAGAAAGAAGCTAAAGAGCAGAGAGAGAAGCAACCGGGGCAGGGGAAGAGCGCAGATGGCGAGAAGAAGGAAAGGGAAGAAGATAGAAGAAAGATGGAGACGAGAAATGGCAAAACTGAGAGACATTCTGGCCGGCGCTGTTATCGCCGTTTTCGTTCCTCGCTGCTCAGTGAGAGCTTGTTCTTCGTTGCTATCGAACGCGTACCGATTTTTCTCAGTTCGTCTCTCGCATCCACGAGCTGCTTCACATTCGCGAACGAAATTTGCACAAATTCGCGCAGAGAAGAATTCGTCCCCTCATCAGGCGCTGGGCCGCCGGGGAGGAGCGTACGGAGGTGCAGAGGGTCGGAGAGATCTTCCCGGAAAGTCTTTTCAAAGCGAACCTGCAGAAGGCGGACGCAGCAGTCCAAAAATCCAGAAGGAAAGACGCAAGACAAGATGAAGCAAGACGCGAAGAACACACAGAAGAAGAGAAAGAAGAACAGACAGAAGAACAGACAAGCAATACGGAGAAGACGCAGACGACCGACGTGTAGAAAGCAGCGAGAACAAGAAAATAGACGCGTCTCGTCGACTTGGACCAAGAGAGAAGAATGGACGAAGGCAGATGCTGCGACTGCAGCTGAAACGTGGAGGCTGTCTGAAGCTGCTCGCATCATCCGAGGCAAAAAGGAGTCGACGCGTTTTTCGACGAGAGTTGGCCAGAGACGGAGCTTGAGAAGACTTTTTTGAAGACACAGTTTCAAGCGAGGCCTGCATGCGCGTTGGACGTACATCCGCGTCGCCGAGAAGATCCATGAGAGCCTCCTTCAATTGCTCGAAGTAGGAAGCTCTCGTGCGACGAAGCGAAATGTAGAAGTACGGCCGATAAAGGAGAGACGTTCTCCACGACGCCCCAGTCTCGGAGACAAAGTAGAGATGGAGACCTGAGAAGAGCGCCACAACAGGTCCCGACGAACGAGAAGTCGTTCTAATATCCCTCGATTCAGTCTGGAAGAACCAACATGGGCATCAAAAACGCGCAGCAGGGCAAGAACGGGTGAACATCTTCTGTGATGCGCAACACAGGCGAGATACACTTCCCCGTCAACTGGGCACCCCTGTCGAACGCCTCGCTTGTCTCCAGCGGCCAAGAAGGCCAGCGTTTTCCACGAGCCAGATACGCTCTGAAGCAATATCTCTCCCCATGTGCTCGCGAGGAAAGCAGAAAAACGGAGCTCGAGAAACGAAGACACCCGAGGAAACGTCTCCTTTCCTTCGCACCACCCTGACAGTTGGGGTCAAGCGATGCGAAAAGTCAAGGAGCTGTCTGCGACCAGAAAATCTCTTCTTCCCGACAACGAACGCGACCTGTCGATTCCTGCAACCACAGCGGCTGCGGGCGGGATGGACTCCTGGTCACAGTTTGGAGGCCGCTGTCCGAGAGACACCGCTTTCGACTCGTCTGCTCTCGAGCGTCTCCCCAGTCGTTTTACCTGACACAGTCTCCTTCTTGTCCTCGCTTGTCGCTACCTCAGCTTGCATCTGCACCATGTTGTACAAGTATCCGCGTTTTGTCCCCACTCCGCTCCACACGGAGACTCGCAACTCGCGCTCCAGCCACGACGGCCCAGGGACGACTCCGAGACGACCAGCATAACTTTTCGGCCGCGCTTTCCCTCCACCAGTATGGCCGCCTGAAAACGGACCTTCCTCTCGCATCTTCTTCGCGGGTGACGATGGAGCAGAAGAAGAAGCAGAGAAAGGAGAGGAAGAAGAAGAGGAAGAGTTAGAGGACGAGGAAGAAGACGAGAAAGAAGACGAGGAAGAAGAAGAGTTAGAAGAGGAAGAAGAGTTAGAAGAAGAGGAAGAAGACGAGGACGAGGCCATTTCGGGGTGGTGTCTGTTTCTTCGTGAGGTGTTGGACGTTTTTGGAGAGGGAGAAGAGAGGTCGATGAAAGGATCGGAGGTAACGCTTGTTCTGAATTGTCTCTTCTCCTTTCTGTTGCCTTCGCTCCAATCCATTTCTTCGATGTCTCCTCCTCCGCCGACGACTTCGTCGCCGTCGATCCAGAGCACATCTCCATCTCCGTCTTCGTTCTCTCTCCCAGGTCCCGGAGACGCAGGAGAGGAACGCGTCAGCGAGGAACTAGAAGAAAGAAGAGAGCGTTTGGGAGCAGTCCCGCAGGCCTCTGAGGAGCCTCGCGAGGCGGCGGGACACAGTGGCATCTTGCGGAGTTGGCCTGAGGAGTGCACAGGAAGGCGAGACGGGGATACGTTTGGGAGCGTCAGAGGGAGAGACTGAAGACGGTAGCGAGCCTGAACAGACGACGTCTTCTCCGCGCGGCTCTTCCGGACTCACGCAGGCGCACCTGGCAACCCAGAGCAAGGAGACGAGAGGAGACGCAGAGTTCCGTTCAATGCGTGGAGAGAAAGAACGACGGAGAGAGAAGAGAGAAAAGACAGAGAAGACAGAGAAGACAGAGAAGACAGAGAAGACATGAGGGAAGCGGGGAGGGCGGAGGCCGAGGGAGATGGGAGACGAGAGCGGAGAGAAAAACGACGGCTGAAAAGGATCGGCGGAAAGGCAGGAAGAAGAAGAGAAACAAGGGAGGAAAAGGAAGAAGGAGAGAGCGGAGAAGGAGAGAGCGGACTGGGTGTGTGTCTCCTCGTTGCTCCTCCAGGGAGAGGGAAGACGCGAGAAAAGAAGAACTCGTCGACTTGGTGCTTCGTCCAAGAATATCTTTCCCTGGACACAGGAAACAGATGCGTCTTCGGTGTCGGATAAGACTTGTTTCTTTCGAGAAAAAAGAATTCTCTCCAGTCTTCCACCGCGCGTCCACTGGATGGCGAGTAGGGAAGACACACCGGCGCCGGCCGCGAGGCAGGAACCCCCCTCGAGGAAGATGAAACCTTTTCAAGGCATTTTTTTCCTTCCTTTCCGCGCTTTTTTGGATGCGTTTTTTTCTCACGATGAAGGAAGTGGAAACCGAGGAGAAAGGCGAACATGAAGAAAAAAGAAAACGGAACTCCGCTTCTCTAGCGCATGAGAGGAGCAAAGAGGGGGGCACCACCACAGAAAAACGAACCGCTCAGCGAAAGTCGCACGAGCTGAAGACACAACTTTCGTTCTCTCAATCCCTCTCCTGGAATCTCTCTCCCTTCCTCACCCTCCTGCAATCCTTCGCCTTCTTCCTCACGCCTTTACCTTCTCGCCTTCACCTTCTCGCCTTTTCCTTCTCGCCTTTTCCCTCTCGCCTTTTCCCTCTCGCCTTGTTCCTCTCTCTTGTTCTTGGACTGGTTGTCGTACTGGTTCTGGTTCTCTCCTGTCTCTCTCGCGCGCTTTACAGGAAAAGGCTTTCCAGTCTCCTCTCTCTGTCTTGCCACTGCTTCCCTCGTGTGCTCTGTCTCCCCCGTGGAGATTCTTGTGGGGTCGGGTGTTTCTCGCGCCTCCAAGTTTAAGGCGAGGCCTCAGGGGTTCTCCGTATATAAGCCGAATCCGGCGTCGTCAGGCCAACCGGGAGGAGTCGTCCCAGGGACGCGACGGTACGCGCGAGGCAGCAGCTAAGCTTGCCTGGATCTCTTTTTCCGTTCCTGCTCCTTCTCTCTCTCTCTGTCTCTCTCTTTGTCTCTCTCTCTTTGTCTCTCTCTCTTTTTCTCTCTTTGTCTTTGTCTCTCTTTGTCTTTGTCTCTCTTTGTCTGTGTGCGTGTGTGTGTGTGATCGCATGTTTCTCTCTGAATCTGCATAGAGGTGGAGAGATCTGCGAAACGCTGTGAATTGGACGCGACTTTGCTTTTTCATGCCGCTGAATCGAGGCAGGGACGTCGCCCGCAGGCTACGGGAGAGAAGTCCTTCTGGCATTTTCGCATGCGCATGGCGGTCGGGGGTTCTGCACATCGCGCGCGTCCTCCCCGAGACCCTGGAATGAAAGGTGCTCTTCTCTGTTTCGCTTTTTTAACTGTTCCTTTTGTTTTCCACTCCGATTTTTTGCACTTTTAATGTCCGCCGTCGCCGTCTGTGGGCCTCCAGGACATTCTCCTCGTCGCAGTCGGGGACCGTTGGCTGGTTTTTCGTACCGCCGACCGGGGAGTTTCCTGTCGCTCTCCTCCCCGTTTTCCGTTCCTCTTTCCCTCTCTCTTCTTGTCCAGGTTTTCCGTTTTCTCTCTCTCTTCTCCGTTCAAACGCTTTTCCGTGTGACTCGCGTTTTGTCTCTCCGTCCCTCCGACCAAAAACGTACCAATCCCCTGTCCAGTTCAGCACCGCCCCCGCCTGCGTCTCGCGTGTCTTCAGGGTTTTTGACTTTTCTTTGCGCGGCCTTGTCTCTGTGGGTGTTTGTTCCTCTCCGTTCTCTTCTCTGGGGTCCTCACGCTGGAAACGAGAAGCTGCAAGCCATAGTTTCAACGCAACTGCCCAGTCGTCTTCTCCGTTCTTCAAACAGTTCGAGGAAGCTCGAAACCCACAGCAAACGCCTATCTGCGCTTCGCACTGTCGGCTCCTTCTTCTCGTCTCTCTCCCCAACAAAACGCGTCTCTCTCCTCGTCTCTCCTTCCCTCTCTCCCCCTATATTCTCCCTTTCACCCTCCCCCCCCTGTTCTGCCGCTTCGCTGGGCTTGGCCTTCTCCCTCCCGATTTGAGAGTTTCCGCCAGCTTCCCCTCACTTTTTTTTCTCATTTTTTCGGAAGAATGGGGATGGAGGACGGCCGCGAACCATATTCGAGTCGCGGCATGCCGCCAAATGGAGATCGATACGGGAGAGACGCCTGGAGAGGCGGAGGCCGGGACCGAGACGCCCGCGGTCCGCGCTCCAGGGACAGCTTCCGAGGAGACAGAGAGTACCGCGGAGACTACTACGGAGGCTACGGCCCAGGCTCGTCTTCAGGAGGTCCTCAGAGTGACCGGGGATATGGAGGCGGCGGCTACGGAGGAGGAGGCGGCGGCTACGGAGGAGGAGGCGGCGGCTACGGAGGAGGAGGAGGCGGCTACGGTGGAGGAGGAGGCGGCTACGGAGCGGGAGGAGGCGGCTACGGAGCAGGAGGAGGCGGCTACGGAGCAGGAGGAGGCGGCTACGGAGCGGGAGGAGGCGGAGGCGGCTACGGAGCAGGAGGAGGGAACTCGGGAGGCTATGGATCTGGCTACGGGGGCGGCAGGAGCGGTCGAGAGAAACACAGAAGCCGTTCGCGATCTCCGGGGGGAGGCGGTGCGGCTGGCGGAGGCAAGGGAGCGAGGGGAGGCCAGCCGAAGCCGCGGCGAAATCCAGACATCTCGACGTCTCACGAGCGCTCGAGGTCCCGGGAGAGGAGAAGAAGAAGAATGCAGGCAGAGTGCATTCGCCGCGCCGGAGGTTTTCAGAAACTGGCAGACAGCGAAGGACATGAACCGATTCGTCTCTTCTGGGATGGCTTTCAGTGGGTGGCGAAGACTGGCGCGGCCTCCACCCAGGCTGGCTCCGATGCCGCGACGATGAACAGTACGAGGAAGTTGCGGAGACTGTATTTTGGGAACCTCCCGCTGCACCTGGGTCTGACTGAAAGTACATTCCAAGACGTAGTCTGGAACGAGATGAAGAACCGCGGCTTCTGCAGCAACCCAGAGGCGAATCCCGTCCTCTACGTTTGGTTTGCGAAAGACAAAGGGAACTACGGCTTCGTCGAGTTCGCCACTGTGGAGGAAACGGAGAGAGCGTTGACGATGGACGGCATGCTGTGCATGGGCATTCCTCTCAAGGTGTCGAGACCTAACGACTACTCAACCACATCGTCTGCTCAAACCCAGGCGATGAGCGTCATGGGGCATCAGGCTGCTGCTATGCTCATTGGACAACTCGCAGCACCCGGAGGTCCTCCTGCCGGTGCGTCCTCCACCTCGAGCGCGTTGGCTGCGACAGATTTGGGAGAGAGGGGGAGGGGAGGAGGACCTGTATGCTCTCGGATCTGGAAATCCGGAGTTGAGACAGCAGAGCCTCTGCAGCGCTGTCTGGGGAGATCCGTCTCCAGTCACGCGTTTGGCCGCGGATATACCGATCTTGTCAATCTTCTTACGCACTAATAGCGATCCATACCTACCTCCAACTGCAGCCGTGCACATGCATGGTCATACATCGATATATATATATATATATATAAACATGTATATATGTATATATATATATATACGGAGAGGGATGAAAAGCAGTATGCGGATGTCTTTCGACAGACATGAGCTGTCGGTCGCGTCTGCCTGTGTCGGTCACTCTCACAGGACTCGGAAAGAGAGACTCGCGTCACTCCTCTCTTTGGCACCACCTGCAGGAGTCGCGGTGTACACAAACGTATATTCACACACAAAAATATGCATATATATATATATATATATATATATATATATATATATATATATATATGTAGGTATGTATAACTAAGTATATGCAGGTATGTGTATGTAGATAAATGCACATAGATGTATTTGTACTTGGCGTTGAGAGTGTGGCGGCTGCTGTTGAAAGACCCGCTGCGCGTTTCTGTCTGTGTCTTCAGGCACGACTCGTTTCCTGCGAATTATGCAAATTGTCGATCCGTCAACTCTGAAGGAGCAAGAGGAGTACGACGACCTCTTGGAGGACGTAAAAGAAGGGTGCGAGAAGGCTGGAAAGATTGTGAACGCGGTCGTGATTTCGCCGAAAGTCAAAGACCAGGTTCCCTTCGAGTTGTGCGACATCATCCTCGAGTTCTCCACACCGCAAGAAGTCGATGCATGCGTGGTGACTATGGCGGGCAGGAAGTACATGGGCAAGCCTTTGGCAATGGTCAGGCTCGAAGAAACGTCTTTCGCGCAGTACATTGCTCCGCTCCTTCAGTGAAGGCCGGCGAACCTTGCGAAGGGAGCAGAGAAGAGCAGAGAAGAGAACGCGTCAAGTTCCCAGCGTGGAGGCCAGCAGCGATAAAAAATGGAGAGACAGGACAGATGTGCGAATTTGAGAGGAAGCGAGCACGAGAGAGAGAGAGAGGAATGAAGAACAAACAGAAAGAGAAGCAGCAAGAGAAGACGAAAGGGAAGAAGAGAGATGCGAAGCGAAGAGAACGAGGCGAGCGGTAGCAAGCAGAGCGAAGTGATTCAGAGAACAAGAAGAGCAGGATGGGTCTGCAGAGTTGTTCGGCTGCTGTCTCCGCATGTCGCCTTTCATCTGTTTTGACGCATCGAGGCCGTCTTCTGCTCCAAGGTGGACAGGAGACTCTGTCAAGCGTTGACTCCTGGATTCTTTCTGCATGTGGAGCTGCAAAGGCGTTCTAGCGCTTTGTCTGGGGACGACGTGGTGGAGGCCTTTGGCGTTTCCCCGTTTTCATGCGTGCGACGTCGATTCGTCTGCATCTTCGAGTCGTGGAGAAACGAAACATGCATCGCATGCAGACAGCATTAAAAAGTTGGACTCTGTGTCGTACACACTTGTGACCGCCTTGCGGCCGCCACTGCGCCGCCCTGGAGCACGAGGATTACACCTTGCTGTGCAGTATAGCAAATCGTTTGCATGAATGTTCAGCCTTTGTTGAGCATCGTACGGATATCTCGAAAGAAGGATTTTCCGCTTT